>NW_017728924.1:3467503-3474538 GCF_001723895.1 Crocodylus porosus | reverse complement strand
AGCATATACCAAAATGCAATTAGCCAGCAACTTGGGGTTGTTTGCATATTCTAGTGCGTACTTTATATATAAGTACCCACTAGAATATGCAAACAACCCCAAGTTGCTGGCTAATTGCATTTTGGTATATGCTCCAAAGCTGGCTTTTGCACACTAATTACATTTACAAGAGGTAACTTCTGACAGGTCTTACATATCTGCCAACGTCCCTTCATAATCAGTTAAATTACTAATGATCAACTACCATGTCACTCCCTGTGAAGGCACCATATTCTGGCATCGTACCTTGGCAAAATAGGAACAAGGGGGCTCTCTGCACAACGCTCTCTTGGTGTCCACTGGAGAGAAGGTGATTTTGAGGCAGGGAAGTTGGCTGGTACACTAGCACCATCCTTCTCTCCCAGAAGGACTGAGGAGCCCTATGTGGGCTTCAGAGCCAGACACAGACAGCCCCTTAGTAACAGGCAAAGTAGGGGCAATAGAGCAGGTATGCTGTGCATTTTCCCCCACAAACGACCAGCAGAGAATAGGCTCCATCTGTCCATTGGGAGCCAAGGTGATTGTAGTACATTTTCTGGGCTTCCCTGGCCTGTGGAAGAGCCTACTTGATAGGCTGATGGGGAAAACACCTAGCCAAAAGTCGCTATGCAACTATACCACTATAAGAACTAAAGTTGAGGCAGTGACATAAAGAAGTTAGCCTCACAACTACAGAGTTGCGGCCACAAACAAAGAAGTTGCATTACTCCAAGGTCGGAAAGAGCATTAGAACGAAGAAACGCATTATTTAAGGAAGTGCCGTTTGAGAAAAGGCTCCGCGAACTTCAGCATGGAGCTAGTCGCTCTGGTCTAGACCCAGGGCAGCAAATAGGCTCATGCAGATTACAATGAGTCTGTGCTGTCAGTGCTGCATTGCAATCAATACCCAAGTTAGCTCAGGGAGATGTGCAGCAAATCATTCCTTTGGTTGCCGTGTAGACACAGCTTTCATACAACAGGCTCACAATGCCAAAGCCTTCCTTGAAAATTTGCTTAAGCTGTTTGCTCATGCTATTTTGACTGTCAAATGATTTCAGAATCCAATGATCCTGGGGGGGGAGCAGTTATTTTGACTAACTCCTCGTCAAATAGTTACCGTGTTACCGCCCTCCCACTCAAAATGCACAAGTTGATTAAAACATATGGATTGTCTCAACACTACCAAGAAACCCTTTTCGAAACTAAATGTTGAAGTTCTTCAGAGCACATTCATCGTTCGCTTGGGACAAGTACTTCATGCTTTGCTCTCAGATTTAGCCACAGCAGCATCTAGTAGCACTCAGGCTAGGACCCAAGCACCTACCTGAAAACCACTTCTTAAAGATTCGTGTGAAAGAAATTACTAGGCTCTTCTTAAACTTCAACTTACCAAAACTGTCCATTTACAACTCCTATGGGGAAGACACTTCATGTGGTACTTTCTTCTTCATTTTGACGGGGGGGGGAGAGGGGAGGCAAAACCTCACTTCAGAAAAATACTGACTGGAACATCAAACAATTGATTTTGAATGTTGTAGGCTTTGTTCATTTTCACATTTTTACATCATGTCAATCTGCCAACAGTAGTAACCCAATCATGTACTACTGCAAGACAAGCTGTGAAACCATTCGGAACAATATGAAAACAACCTATATGCTAAAAACAAAAATCAAAATGAACTAAGTAGAAATGTTGAAGCACGAAGCTTTTCTAAAAAAAAGTCGTCCTTTTTTTTTGTAGCTTGTTTGGTGGAAATCATAGAACCACAGCGAGGTAGGGCTGGAAAGGACATCCAGAGGTCATCTACTCCAACCCCCTACCTGAGACAGGACCATCCCTATCCAAACCATCCTATACAATCCACCATGTAAAACTCTTTGCAAGACTACTGTCAACCCTGACAACACAAGATGTAACACCCTAACCTCCCACAGGTAAAGCAGGGGAACCACAGTAGCCAATCTCCTCCTTCTATCAAAAGAATATAATTATCAAGACATGCTCAAGAGATCCATGGGAGAGGAAGGACAACACCCCCCAATCCATACCTATCTGACCATGGGGTAAAATTCCTTCCTGACCCCAAATACGGCATCAGTCTGACCCTGAGCAGAGGGGCAAGACCACCTCTGGCTCTGGTCCCAGCAGGAACATTGGCACACCCCAGTCAAAGGCCCCAGCCAACACCCAATGCCTGTGCGGAAAGCTTCAAAACACCCTGGCATGTAGCAGAAGGGCAGATAGGGGCAACCAGCAAAGCCCAAAAGCATGGGAAATACACACAACAGAACAGGAAATACCTACCCATAGCAGAGCAGGGAAATTTAGAAAATATCTGGTTTTGTTCCAAACCAGAATCAGAACTGAATTTTAACATGGTAGATTTACTCACAAAATGGAAATTCAAATTTTGGCAAGCTCCGCTGGGGACCTATTACATGGGAGACCCAACTACATTCCCAGCGGCCTGTTCTTCTCCAACATGGGAATAAGTTGCTTGGTTAATTCAAAAAGGAATGCCTACACAGAGCATGAAGAACTGGATACCTGAAGAGAGAAGAGGGATAGGAAATTAAGATGGACCAAATTTTGTCTGAAACAGAAATCTTTCACATACACATGTAATCCTTGCTGCACATCCACCAAATTTCTTTCGGTAAGTAAAGGCAGAGGATATCTTAACTAGTCTTCTCTGACTCTCAAAAAATGCTTGTGCCAGGTTTGGGTCAAAGTTCAGTGTGAAAGAAGCAACAGGCGAGCCACGTTGCCCATCTAAATCTTCCCTCTGAGGGCACCTCAGATTAATCAAGTCTACTGGAGTGTGCTAATTCGAGGGTCATGTGTAATTAGAGTGTCACATGGAGTGTCACGTGTACTCAGCATCCCCGTACTTCAAAATGGCAGCAGGGGCACTTTAACTAAAGCTTGCTCAATGAGCTTTAGTTAAAGTGCCCTTGCCACCATTGTGAAGTGCAGGATGCTACATACACAAGATACTGTGGGCGCTTTAAATAAAGTGGCTCTTGGGAGCCACTCTAATTAAAGCACCTCGCCATGGAGCATGTGTAAAGGCACCCTGACTGATGAGAGATGGGACATAAGGTGTTCTTGACATGGTAAGCTCTTCAGAGATGATCATTTGAGGCTGGGGAATAGAATTTACTTAATTTTTAGAAGGTGCCAAAGCATCTGCAGAACCTAAAGACTTAAAATGGGAGCAGGAGCTGTTCATGAGAGCTGACTCAGAAGGGAAAATATCCACAACTCGCAACCTGCCCGAGATTCCCCTGTCTGAACCCCTACTTTAGAATCAAAGAAACCATATAGAAAGATCTCAGAGCAGCACCAAAAATAATCCAAAAAATAAAAGCAAGCCAGGAGGACAAACTCCCAAGCAGGAAAGCAGAACTACCATTAATCATATGCCACAAACAACAACAGCTCTTCACCGACAACCATCATTAGGCAGCTCCCCACCAAAGGACCCAAAACCTTCTCACAGCTGGCATTTCTGGTGCTCCAAGCTGCTATCTAGGAGGAAGCCACATGCGAATAAAACATACACAAAAAAAAAAAGAAAAGAAAACATTGTTTGATTCTTATAGATATTGATGCCAGTCACCAGTTTCAGTCAGTGAACCGAGAAAAGTAAAAACACTGAGATGTACTGAAAAGAACACGCTTAAATAAGCCTAGGGCAAAAAAACCCCAAAACCAAAAAAGAGCTTTTTATATATTAATTACACTCTCTCTTTTTGGCTTCTGCCTGTAGCAGTTGATTTAATGAAGACAACCACATGGAGCCCACAGTTCAGCAAGGCACTGAGATGTGTGAACAATCCCGTCGACTTTCCATGGTCAAGACCAAAGCCTTCAAGACCAAGGAGAATCTCCCCAAGGTAGAAATTTCTAGAGTAATCCTGCAGGCTTTGTTCATGCAATCCCTACACACTTCAGTAGCCACATTGACTTCAACAGGATAACTCATGTGAGAAAGGCTTCGAGAATCGTGCTGTTAATTGTTACCCAAACCTCTCTTTCTTCAAGCCTTTAGAGGCCCACCTTAAACTTGGTGCAGTCACTCATGTAAAATAAAAAAGAAAAGAGGGGGGCATTTTGGTTTGACTCTACCTAGGTGTAAATGACCCCTCACTGTGCAAGACCCTAGAGACATATCTTGCCAAGCCCAGCTCCAGACACCAATCTCAGCTTTCAGTGACATCAATGAGAACAGCAGTGTCAGAGCAAAAGTTATGATGGAGGATTGCTTTTAATATTTCAATCTGTTTCACAGAGATGGAAACAGCAATGCTAACAAGTCTCTTATTGGGAGCTCTTCTACTTAGGTACATGACAATATTCCTCCCCCCTTTTTGCATTTTTAACCCTGCCTTACCCTAATTGCAACTGTCAACAGCCCTAGGCAGGACACTGAAACGTTTCGTAAGCGCACATAGGAAGCGTGGAGAAGCCAGGATTTTGTGGGGTGCTGTACTTTCCTTAAACTGGGGGGGGGGAAAAAAAATCACCTCTCCTCCTCCCCCAGCATACACGCTTGCAGTAAAGTGTGCAGTCCGAGATTTCCACATGAGCTTACCAAGCCCAAGTCCCCCACCTCAGTGGAATGAAAATAAAAAAGGGTCGAATGCAAGCTGTAAGCATGAAAGAAACAAACGGCACAATGAAGACTTTCAGTTGTGAGCTCACACTCAGTGGTCCTTGCCCTTTTCTTCTTACAAAGAATGCCTTTGCTCCATTGCTGGCCATTGCATATCTTGACTTCCTTCTTCTAAACATACTGGACACCACGTGCCCATTCATCCTGTTGGCCTGGTCCACTCTACAAGGGTCATGTACAATATCTTCAGACAAAAGTCTCCACAAGCCTCTTGCCTCCCGGTGGCTTTCACTACCAAAGCAAATGGAATCTGCATTCCCCAGCAGTGACCACGGGTTAGACACCCCCCTCTTGTGCCCGGTCTAAGAAGCTTGGAGTCAGGAGCACCGGACTAGAAAGGACCTCCTGAGTCACCGTGTCCAGGTCATGGGCGACTGTTTGTCTGTAAGAGTCCACAAGAGCATCCATTCCAGTCCCACTCCCACAGTACTGTCACCATGACCTGGGGACCTTGGCAATAAGGCAGGCCTCCTTGGCATTCACTCCAGCTGTAACTCCTTTGGATCTGGATACCCTTGTTTCTGTTTTCTAAATGCTAGCCAAAAATATAGTCGCGTTATTTGCTTGAACTTGCAGGCTCATCTAAACTTTGGAAGTGGTGAAAACAGCAAACCGGGAAGGCAGTACGCTGCCTTCAAAGAAAATGATGAAATATCACATTCAAGGGAGTAAGATCTGATGTACAGGGATAACTGTGAGAGTAGCTTTCTGCCTCCATTTAATAAAATGCTTGTGCGTGTTTTCTTCCAATTGGCCCGACTGTCTCCTCCTCCTGTCCTCACTGGGTTTCAAAGCAGGAAACAGGAAGCCAAAATGAACAACTCACCCAATGCACGAGCACTGTTGCAGCCACCTATGAGGTCTGACAAAGGCAAGTTACTTCCACACTGTGCTAACATCCACACACTAGCAAGCTTAACGTTTCCTGAACATGTACATTAATGTCAACTATTCCTGCACCAGAATTAAATACACTAAGCACACAGAATAGTTGCTGAATCAGACCTCCATGCTGATTACTAACTTAAGTGAAAGTATTCCATACCTATGCATACGTGTTGAGAATATAGGAAATCCTGTTTGTCTACTACCAGAAAGTTTACCATAAACTCAAAGGCAGGCTGTGAATGAGTCATAAAAGATCTGAGAGGAGCGCAGCTCCAACAAACCTGTTACGGTTACTCATTATGGTATCAGTCCTCCAATATATACAGCATCTACCAATAGCTAACACTGCATATGATTACTCGGTATTTCCGTAATACCCCAGAGAGGACACTACCATCCCTGCTCTCACATATTTACACTATAAAGTCCCAAACCAAGATGCACATGGGATATCTTGAGTGCTTTGCACTGACTTTGTGGCTAGTTACTCATGTATACAATTCTTTGCAAGATTAGGACTTCAGAGTATATTCCATTTCAGGCAGATGCTATCTTTCTGTTTATTATGGGAACAGCATTGAGCAAGCTGTTGTCAACAGCAGTTTAATAAGCCATTACACATTATGCTGCATTTTGATTACTGGGGGGAAAAATTATAAATGCAGGTCAGCTATTCAAACAGGAATATCCTACCAGAGTTTGTACTTCTACGAACAGGTCTCTCGCCACCAGGACACTGGAGAGACAGTCGACATTATATACCTAGACTTCCAAAAGGCTTTTGATCTAGTATCCCACGATATCCTTGTGGAAAAATTGGAAGATTGTGGGCTTAACTGCTCAACAATTCAGTAGGTGGAAAAGTGGCTGCATGGTAGGACCCAGAGAGTTCTCACGAACGGATCTGTGTTGTCCTGGTGAGAAGTGGCCAGTGGTGTCCTCCAGGGGTCGGTGCTTGAACCGGTGCATTGATAACGATGTTGAAAAGATTTGGATGTGGGGATGAAAAGCTTGCTGGCCAAGTCTGCAGACAACACCAAGTTATGGGGGAGCATGGCCATACCAGAAGACAGGTTGCAGGTATAGACAGACCTGGACAGGCTGAAGAGCTGGGCGGACCAGAACCAGATGAAGTTCAACACTCAGAAGTGCAAGGTGCTCCATCTGGGGGCAAATAATCCCCAACGTATCTACAGGCTCGATGGCGACAATTTGATTTGCACCATGGCCAAAAGGGGCCTAGGAGTAGTGATCGACCATCACATGAGCATGAACTGGTAGTGCGATGCTGTGGCCAGCAAGGCAAACACCACACTGGCATGCATCAACCATTAAATCTCATGCAAAACTAAGGAAGTGATACTCCCACCGTGCTCCACACTGGTGAGACCACAGCTGGAGTAGTGCGTCCAGTTCTGGGCGCCGCACGTCAACAAGAACGTGGAAAAAC
>NW_017728924.1:3425562-3467403 GCF_001723895.1 Crocodylus porosus | reverse complement strand
ACTCCCACCGTGCTCCACACTGGTGAGACCACAGCTGGAGTAGTGCGTCCAGTTCTGGGCGCCGCACGTCAACAAGAACGTGGAAAAACTTGAGGGGGTCCAGAGAAGAGCCACCCGTATGATCAGGGACTTGTAAGACAAGCCACACGAGGAAAGCCTGAGGGACTGGGACCTCTTCAGCCTACAAAGGAGAAGGCTGAGAGGGGACCTGATAGTGTCTTGCTGCTACAGCAGCGAAGTACATCTAGGGCTCAGCAAACAGCTGTTCAGCAGGGCACCCCTGGAGAAGACCAGGAGCAATGGATACAAATTCCTGGAAAGCTGCTTCAGGCTCAATTGCAGGAAAAACTCCTTTACAGTCAGGGTGTCCAGACTGAAATAAACTCCCTCCAGAGGTGGTACAGTCACCTACCCTGGAAATCTTCAAAAGGAGACTGGACAGTCACCTCGCTGGGGTCACTTGACCCCAGTTGTGTTTTCCTACTAGTGTAGGGGAACTGGACCCTTTCAACCCCTGACAGTCTACGAATCTATGAGTTCAAAGCCAAAGTCAAGGCAAAAATCCCATCTCCCAAGTTAATCTATTTGGCCAGAGGGACTGTGTATTTTTTTCTCCAGGGAAACTATCATAATAACCACAATTCACAACAGCCAGCTAACATATTGGTACTAACCAGCTTTTACTGGAGACATTCATAACCTGGTATCTAAAATGTAACCAGTGTTTTCTACAAACTATTCCATTATAAAGACAATGGGGAAAAATTGTTCCCTGAAAGCATTGTTTATGAGCCCCAGTGACACTTACCCTGGCAGGGACTATCTAGCAATATGCAGACAAGGGGACTCTGCTGGAAGCAGGGAACCGACATAATCTTTCCTTCATTTAAGTGTCGGATATTTAGCCAAGGCTCCCAAGACTCCCTAAGGCAGCAATTCATCATAGCAAAAACTAATCAATCAGATTCACTGTCTTGGTTTCCAGTTGTGCTTAGCTCCTGCAGTTCGCATCAGCTTTAGTGAAAGTTGCAGGTACTTGGCTCTTACAAATCCTTGAGCTAAGTTGCAGGTATTAAGATCTTACAAATCCTTGAGCTAAGCTGAACCTGTAACGCATTCTTCTTACACCAAGCTATAGTGTACATGGGACTTCGGTGCTATGCAGACGGCTCTACTGAAATCCAAAACAGCGGCTTTGTAGTAAATGAACACAAGCAAAATTACGTGATTTCAAGTTTGCCTTGCTGTGGTTAAAGCAAAAATAAAATAGCTTAATATATCTTGACAAGCTTTAAGAAGAGTTCAGAAACTTCGAGTCTATTTGGAGAAACTAGGCAGGATATTAAAAAAAGAGGCATCTTTAAAGATGACTTTGAGCATTCATTTGAGGCAGATCTCTGACATGAAAGACCTATTGTGACTCTACTCTCAAAAAAGGAAAAGTGCCTTCTCTGTTTAAGTGACATCTTTATTTGTTTAAAGAATGGTAATTAATTGAGCTGGGTTATCTGGACTTCCAAGTGCTCTTAACAGGGACACCTGGATGCAGTTTTATGTATTGGTGATAGGTCAAGACAACACTTGTGAAAGAATTGCAGGTCAGGCTGGGTCTCTCCAGGCTAAGAAATTACTTCCTAAGAATGATGCCCTCCAAAAGGGATAATTGCATTTGATTTTTTAACCTGAATTGGAAAGCAGAATGTGGAACGAATACCTTGCTTTCCCTCTCCAAAGGAGCTCATTTTGATTAAGAGAGGTCATTTTTCTCTGATCTAGCTGAAAAACAGCTTTGAGGGCAACAGTGCCTTGGGGGTTAGTAGAGAGCAGTACTCTGCAAGAGTAAAGGGCAATGAAGCTTCATGGCAAAAAAAAAAAAAGAAAGAAAGAAAGAAAGAGAAGGACTGGGAAGTAATTTAAAAAGGAGGAAAGAAAGTTTTAAACAGGACTCCTAAGAAAGCAGTTTCCAACTGTAACCTAGGGATGGGAAAAGCACGGTACCGAAATGCTACAGACCTGCCAGAGGGTCAGAGCAACAAGCAGGTGACTACTTCAGAGAGTCAGATATAGATTTGACTGTATCCCTTTTCCCAATAGATGCTGAAAAGGCAAGCAAGACTGCAGGTTTGATGCCATACTTCTTAGCATTTACCCCTTAGTACCCTAAAGGAACAACTATAGAGCAGCCTTGATTCCTATCCACCAATGGCTTCTCAAATTATAAAATAACCATTTGTGGTATTACAGTCTTCTCACCTGGAGGTAACAAAGATTCCCCAGTGATTTTTTTTTTTTAAGTTCAAAATATTAGTCAGAATTCATATTGCTTTAGCGAGCCTAAGATACCGCTCAGAAGACAGCCTGTCCCCAGATATTATTAGTCATTTATACTGTGATAGCACTAGGACTCCCAGGCATAGACAAGAACCTATCATGCTTGGCAGCTTATCAACACAAAACAAGATGGCTTCAACCCCACCGGTGTTCAACAAGGTTCATGGGTCAGATGAAGATATCTAGAAACAGACCTCCAATTACTGGTTTAATTAGCCAACATCCCAACATTTTATTTAGGGGGTTTTTTGTTGCAAGTAAGTATTATATATGGAAAGTTCCAAATCAGAAGGCACCAAGGTATTCCTTCTTCGAACCATATCTAACTGGGAGGTTTTCCAAGAATAATCATTGTTGGGTAACATATTGATTTGTTTCTCAGAAACGTAAAGATACTTAAAGAATTGGAATAGGGGCTTTCCCAATGGTTGGCCTTGGGAATAACATGATGTATTACTTTGGTCTTGCAGGCGATAAAGTTCATTTAAAATTCAAATGATTCATTTGGAAACAATAAACGATCGATACACAAGCACAATAAACAGTGCAATAAATGAGCACCAGCATGTGTAACAAAATGATCAAGTGTGGGGTAAAGACATGAGAAGATGAAGATTTGGAAACAATAATGTGGTATCCAAATATTAGACTTAGAGACCTTTCAAGTAGCTGCATCAAACACATTATGCTTCAATTCATCATGTGCTGACCTATTTGCCATTTAGCATACTGTGGGGACTCTATAATTTTAGGGAAGTACCCACTACCAGATCTACAGGCTTGTGTCTCTCTCAATAAAGTAGATCCAGGTTTCTTAAAACTGCACACAAATGTCATTTTCCTCATAACAGAGAGAAGGGAGTAAATCTCCATCAGTTCATCACATCACCTTTATACCACCCTTTGGGAAGTTTTCAGTTCTCCGTAAGATTTGGGACACAAGCAAAAGAATGGTCTATAAGTACACGCTTAACTAATAACTAACTTCCTCTCCTCCAGCCTGCATTCATGGTCTTACACATTAATTACCCTTGGCACCAAGAAATTGAAACAAGGCTTTAATTTATGGAGTACAAATACCCATTAAGTATCCATTACTTAAATAGTGCTCGTTGTCCATTTACATTTCACGATAATCACCCACCGAGTGGCAAGTAGCACGATTCCTCCTGGGGCCCCATTCTGAAGCCATTTCACAAGCCAACCTCCTACTAAGGTCGGTGCCAAATGGACAAGGCAACAAGAATTGTGTTGTTACAGCCTAAATAGCTATGCTTTGCTACTGGATGTGGTAGGTAACAAGCTAATTTAACTTAGAGCTAATTTAAAGCAGTGGAAGTTTTACACAGTCAGGTGGAATAAGAGAAAGGGAGGGAACATGAAATTACCAAGCGCGCACCCTGGGTCACATTAATCCCTACTGAAGTCAATAGAATTGGACTAGAGTTACACCAACCACATGGCTTTCTCCCAGTCAGCCCCATTGTGTTACCCTGCAATTAGCTTGTGGTTTGAGTTCGTAAGTGTGCACTGTGACTTCGAGCGTTACTGACATTTCTTCTTTTTTTTAAGCTCAAACCCTTTCCTTTTAATTTGTACATATAGTACCAGTAAATTACAATCTTTGAACAGTGTGGCATCCATTTCCTGTAGCTTGTAAAGAATTTCCTCTCTTGTAATCCTGCCTAGTAAATCCCTAACTTTTTTTACCTTCTCGTTCACATCAAGCCTCATGTGGCTCTTCGATATTTTAGAGGTTTGTTTTCCCCATATTAAAGTGAAAGGCCATGCTGAAAGCCTAGCCCAGTTCTTTAGGTGCCACCTCCACACTCTTTGTTTAGCTAATACCACTTTCAAGTTCATCCCCTCTTGATAACACCAGGGTGTCTGTTTGTATCACACCTACAACTAGAATTTGCTATAACAGTGTTGTCAGCACTCTGAATCCCATCTTCAGAAGCCGAATGTAGAACGTGGTATTTCTCTGTTCTGCCGTAAGATGCACCCTCAGACAGAGGTCTCAGAGCCAGCTCTAATAGCAATACAGACCACAGAAGGAATGCACCCACAATTAACAGACTTAAATGAGACTGAATATTACTCTAGAAATATGACTGCAGAGCAACATATGGACTCTCAGCTCTCCAGAATACATACATGATGCAATGTTAGAGAGTAGCAAAGTACTAACATACCTGCTTCAGGAGCAGCATTTGTGCCAACTTTAAAAAAAAAAGGATGGGGGAGAAAGATTTATCATAGTTCCTGTTAAGGGTAATCCACTTTGAATTAAATATTAAAATATTCCATACTCATGAGTGTTTATGCAAAATAAAGGACTTATCAGAATAGCCTGTGTATCTATAACATACCAACCTATGCAAAGAAGGATTGCAATGGAAAGAAAGTCCTTTGTTGTTCACTAGAAACATAGATTCACATAACAGTAAACTTGCCTTTGATGGGAAGCCTAAACCCATTAAAATAAAAATAAAGTAAAATACATGGAGTAAAGCCAGACATTAAATTATATTTTTGGAAATTTACCCTACTAACCTGCCCGGGAGTGGGTACAATGACAAAGTGCACCACAAAGGACCATTCAGGACACATTCAGAACCAGAAGAAATGTGTGAAGTGCATGCAATTGGACATCATGATTCTCACACAAAAGTAATTTATTCTTCATATCAGAAATTCAAGGTAAACCCCAAACACTGAAAGGATGAAAGACAGCATGTTGCTCAGCTTGATAATCACTTTAGAGATACTAGTGATGATCGACAAACTAGGCTAAATTTCTTGAGGGACCCATGTTTTTAAGGTTACAATTAACTCAAAGTAATTAGCCAGTTTACTTTTAAAATTCTCAAGGGGAGGAAAGGGAGCATGCAGAATTTCATTGTGCTCATTTACAGACACACACACCTCCAAGGACAAAAAAGTGCTCATTTAGGGCCTTGTCCAAAACACAATCAAGAGCAGACACTGGACACTACAGTACATTTTACTGAGCATATTGTAAAGATGGATTGAAAACAGTATTCCCTTCCCAAGAAAAACAGAGATAAGAGAATTTAAATTTTTAATTTTTTATAACCCAATGATTATCAAAACAAATTGAGTCCAAGTCAACTGAAAGTTAAATGACACGTTTTACTCCCCCACACACACTCTAAAATTTAAATAAAATGAATAATGATTTTTTTTTTCAATCCAGTGGCCAATTTGGATCAAAAGAATTTTTTGACAAAAGGCTGAAATGTTTTCTGTTGGCTAACCCAGAGGGATATATTTCTTGCCCCAACTAGATCATGCCAGCCAAGCCTTTGTCTAGCTGGGTTTTAAAAACCTTCAGGGATGAAGTTTCCACCACCTCTTTGTAGCCTATTCCAGTGTTTTACTACCCTCCTAGTGAGAAAATTCTTCCTAATATCTAATCTGAATTTCCCTTGCTGCAACTTGAGCCCATTGCTCCTTTTTCCTTCATCTGCCCCCACTGAGAACAGTCCAGCCCCATCCTCTTTTGAACCCTCCTTCAGGTAGTTGAAGGCTGCTATTAAATCCCCTCTCAGTCTTCTCTTCTCCAGACTATACAAGTCCAGTCCCATCAGCCTCTCTTCACAAGTCATGTCCCCCAGCCCACTAACCATTTTTATCGCCCTCTGCTGGACTCTGTCCAATTTATCCACATCCTTTCTGTAGTGGGGAACCCAAAACTGGACACAGGACTCCAGATGTGGCCTCACCAGTGCTGAACAGAGGGGAAGAATCACTTCCCTGGACCTACTGGCAACACACCTACCAATGTGTGGTGCACACCATCTGATCGTGGTTTGGATCTACCACACACATCATAAGCATGATCCCTAAAGACAATGCAATTTGACATGCAGAAAGCAGATATTTTGCTGGCGTACGGAACCACATTTTAAAAAAGGGTAGTCAAGATTGTTAACTCACAGTGTGCCTCAAGGAAGGGGAGACAGTATTACACTGGGCCCCCCTCTCATGCCAGGGGAGCTAGGAGAGAAGACACTGTGCTAATGGTCATTGCCAGATGACAACCCCATCATGCTGATCTGGCACATTAGGGACCTACCCAAAAATCCACGTGCACGCGAAGGACAAAGCAAACGGCTCTGGAGCAAAGCAGTTTTCCTCTCTTCCTCCCCACACTGCCTTTCCTCTCTTCCTCTGTGCTACCATCTTTTGTCTCTTCCTCCCCCCTATCAGCACCTACCGCCTGAGAGGGCAACACCAGGGAAGTCTTTCATACTCCCTCATAGGCAAGCTTGATAGCTCTTAAGACTTTTAGACATTTCAGCAGTGAGAGGCCCTGCTCTGAATAAACCATTAGCAAATCCTGCCCATAAAAGCATCCAATGAGTAAGACAAGATTCGTAAACGAGATATTCCAAACAAACATCATTATGTTTGGCTTTGAGTAACTCTCTCCCTCTAGACGGTTAACCGGGTGAACTGGCTAGCAAACAAATAAAACGCTTAATGCAAGTTCATTCCTTCAGGAGAATTTTTCTGGGAGCCGTAAATTATTTCAAGTAGTTATCATAATCTCTTACCCACAAAGAAGACTGAAAATTGTAAATATCGTTACAGAAAAGGCATTTTCATAAATGTATTTACCAAATTACAGTACCAACAGCAGAGGGAACAGCGAACTCAGTCATGAAGAGTAAGAGCAGGTTTGCCTTATTAATATAGCTCTGTGCCCGTGTATTTTAAATACCTCGGAGCACAGGACCATCTGTGTGTACTCTACTAATGAGCTGCTGCTTCAACTGAAGAAGGCCAGTCATCTAACACTGATTAGTCAGATGGAGACTGCTTAATTTCTAAGCAATTAATAAGACTTTTCTCACACATTATGTTAAGACTCCTTCTCGTTAGGATTAGTTACCTAGTAAGGTGCTGGCTTAATCTAATGAAAGTCTCTTGGAAAAAAAACCCAAAGCAAACACAAAAAACACAGTATGATCCAGGTCAGTTCCCAAGGCAGGATCAGAACCAGAAAGTCACTGTGGGACATCCAGGTCCCGGCAGCTTTTCATGAAGGGCAGCAGCCACATCAGCACTTCTAATGTAACATGATCTAATGCAAGAGGCTTTGAAATGGCAGCAGAGGCAATATGATGGAAAATGAGGAGATTACTGGACGGCCAGATCCTTGCTCCAACAGCACCCAATTCCTAGCATCTCTCCACCTGCCTTGCAGTACATGGCTTCCAGCATCCTTCTCAAAAGACTGAGTGTCAGGAAACCCCAGCAATTTCCAAATTCCTCTAACACATTTCTAAACACTTTGCTAGCTCGTCCTTTGTTATCTATACAAATGGGTTGTCAGATCTGTGCACACACTACAGAAACTGCTTGCACAGAGTTTTCGCAGAGAGACACACCTTGGTTGGAAACGTCTGCCCCTGAACCAATGCTGCAAGGCTCCTTTGCTCGTGCCGTTCACCTTGGAACTCCATGTCCCCGTGAGCAACCTGATCACCCACCATGGCAGCAGGCTGTTGCCATCTCCCTTACCCCTACATCTGATGGATGCTGTTCAAAGAGTAGAGCCTTAATGATAGGGTGGCCATATTATTTTTAAGGAAATCCAGGATACTGCCCTTCCCACCGAGTCAGTGGTGCCTAGGCAGGACAGCCCCAGGGAAGAGCCCAGAGCCGTCCCCCCAAACATGGGTCCCCGCCGGCAGCCAGGTGGGCAGGAGAGGAGGGAGGGGCCCCCCACCCCCCTAAGGGCAGGGGTCCAAGCCCAGGCCCCAACACCCCGCAAAGATGCCCTGCCCTCACTTGGGCTTTGCATGGCATCAGCCGCTCCCTGGTCCCAACTCCACTGGGCTGCAAGCAGGTGAACTTGCATAGCAGAGATAGTCAAGGCCAGCCTTAGGGGTGGGCAACTGTCCAGGGCACCATGGTCAGGGGGGCATCACACACACGAGTGTGAGCAGCCCATGCTCACAGCAGCACTCTCACCCCCCACCCCAAACCTGCTTCGACCAATACGAAACATTTTTGCTCAGGAGGTGCTGGGCACCAATCCAGGATTTTTGCTTCTATTTTCACCAACTAGATGGGATGCCAAGACCACCTAAGAAATCCAGGACTGTCCCAGCCAAACAGTGACATATGGTCTCCCCAGTTAAGGGGTTAGTCATGCATGCAAGAACAGAATTCCCTCCCCTGTTTCTAAATATATTTCTTAATAACCTAAACAAAATTTAAGGGGATCAAAATTCCCTTTTAAAGGTCCCTGCTGGAAAGCGTTGTAGTAAAGCACAGAACAAGTACTAAATTATCCCAGTAATTACATTGATAATGCACAACCTTCACATGCACAATAAAACCATTGAAGGAGATGTGACTTGTACAAGTCTATCACACATTGGCATACCAAAATGGCAGTCCTACCTACAGAAAAAAACCTGGGACTTGCCTTGCGCAATGCTCAAGACCGAGCCAAGCAAGAAGAGCAATGAACTTAGCATGAAGCAGAGCCCTTACCCAACACTGTCAGTACATAAAACAAGCGGATGGATGGTTTAGGGGGTGTTACTCAGTTCCTGCAGCAGGAGGAAAGATAGCTCTTTACTAGGACGGCATACTTTAGGGAAAGCCACGTACAGGAATTTGTGAATGTCCCAGATGTTTCTCTTATTGGCAGAGGACTGTTTTATTCTAAAAGCAAATCCAGACAAATTTGGGGTCTGTAGTTGTGTTGCTGGATTCACTTACTCTCTAGAGGCTTCACTCCATCACAGTGCCTTTAGTTCATTTAGTAAAATGGAGGTAATATATTCCAAAGAGGACACCTACCAATCCCAAGAAGTACTCATATGGCTCACTGCCTGGGCATTTCACAGCAAACCACAAATCTAACAGATAACTTTTACAGCAGATTTGTGTAACTGCAGGCTGGAGATCCAGTTCATGCCAAATCTCCACTTCCCCAAGCAGTAAGAGAGCCTCCAACAATTCAACTTTTTGAGAGGACAATGGATGGAGCATCTTATTTATAGATACACTTCAGTGGGGAATTTGATAGGGATCCCTTCCCTGCTAGACAGAGTTTTACTCCTTCATTCCACATTTGTAAAGGCCCAAGACACTTAAGAAACTAGGGGGCTGAATTCAGGTTTTTCCTCTAGCTCACCAAGTTGGAGATAGTTTTAGCAGTTGGCCCAGGGTATCTGCAGCAAACCCTGAGAAGGAAATAACAGATTTAATCACCCAAGCCCAGATGATACAAGCAAAATACTGTAAGTAATAGGTTGCAAAGTCATTGTGAATAAGAGTTGTGTTGACCTAAATCAGAAATGAGCCAAAAAGCTTCAGCTCTCCATCTGCTCCAATAAAGCTGAGAAGCCCCATTCCTCTCAGCCTGGTTTCCAATTTAGTTCTTTGATTTGCTGACAATTATAGATGTCATTTGGAACGGAGACATGGCATCCCAAATGTCATCTGCGATACTCATCCTGATTTCTAGCTATATTTTTGGTTGTTTCCCCAAATGCATGTGCAAATAATCGGAACTTCCTTGACTTTGTAAAACTGGGCATATTGAGTGTGGCAAGGCCACAGGGAGACAGCAGTAGAGCCAGCTGAAAATTGGGATGCCCTGTTTGTAAGATTTTTTTTTCAATTTGGTTTCAGCCTAAGCCTGTTCTCACAGAAGAGAAATTTCAAAAGAAAAATTGTTTTGGAACTACCAGAACTTCCAGGCTCCAAGTTCCAGCTCTGTAGCAAGGAGCCAGGAAACGCTGGGGGATCCATCAGCTCCGTCTCTCCGAAGTAGACCAAGGAGCCAAAGTCCCAGTTTGAGCCAAGGCTGCCAGGGTTTCAGAGCCCAGCTCCCAAGCCTGTGGCCCAAAGCCACAGATTCTGGAAGCAAAGTAGGGGTCTTGGCCCTTGGGCAGCCCCAAATCCTGTTTCAAGATTTCCCAGCTTCTAGTCCCTGTTCTACAGCAATGAACCTAGAAATCTGTGTGTGCCTGGCTTCCTTAGAGATGCATGCCCTGGAATACGCCACACCTTCCATTCACAGAACCTGCAATATTTCCAGGAAAAAAATATTTCTGTTTCTATGGGTTGGATTTTCAATGAAGCTGCTGCACTAGAAAAACACTGAGCCAGCTCCAGTCAGTGCAACAAGACCTGAGTGCTGGCACTTCATGCTGGAGGATGCCCCAGGATGCAGCTTATAGTCCCATCCTGGTCCATATAAAACCTGGAAGCATCCAAAGGCCTAAATGTGGAAGGTGAGTGTCTCACTTCCAAAAAGTTTAGACCAAGTTTATAGCTCGAGTTTCCTCCTCCTCACCTAGGACAGCAATTCCGACCACAAGGAAGGTTCTTTGCCTCAGAGGCAAGACAAACAGAAGTTGAGAGCAGACCATGGAAGTATGGAAAAGTAAAGAGAAGTGACTTGTTCGAGGTCATGTAGCCGCTTTGTGACAGAGACAGGGCCAGAATCCTTGGCTCTCCAATCTCCTCTTTCACTGGCAACATGTACACTAGCATACATGAAACCATTCATTTTCAAGCCTAAGCCAGGCATTTTTTTGTTCCTGCTACCTAGATTTCACTTGGCAAAGTTTAGAAAAATTCAGTAAACAGTTGTTGTATACTTCCTCCTATTATATTAGAAAAAAGCAAAGGGTGTTACATGGCAGATAAGTAAAGAAATGTATTGGAAAAATAATAGTTATTCAAAAGTACAAAAAGGTCATCTTCTGTTTCTAACAGTAGCTACTGGTTCTGAGTGCCTATTTGATGTCCAGTTTCCAGAAATCCAGAGCTATAATTGGAGTCAACTGGACATAGAGGCACCCGACATTTTTTAAGGCAGGCCCAGGGTGTCTCAAGCGTGAGCACTCTTGAAAATTTTGAACCAAGCAACTTGCTTGGTCATTGGGGACACCAGCAGAGAGCAAACAGTATTCCCCCCAAGAGTCTCCGTGTTTGGGAATTGTTCGCTACGTGCATAATCTAATGTTTGCAGTATTAAAATACTAGTCTTATGTACTTACTGTGTAAATTATATTTTTCAACACACTGGACAAATAATTCATTAACTGCTCAACTGAAAAAAGCCCCAAACCCCAAGTCTCTACTTTCCAAGCAGATCTGATGCATTTGGAGTCTCAGTTCCTTATAGGCCATGGCTTTAAAAACAAATACAAACACCTGATTACTTAGAGCACTGAAGTGCCCTTGGATAGAGCCCTTTTAAACTATTTGCATATTAATATTTGAGAGAAAGGAAAAAGAGTTTGGGTGGGGTCGTAGGAATGGAAATTCAGCCAAACCACCATGCTAGTGGCAAGCAGATGTCATCGCAGCCGCTGCATGTGGCAGCTGCCTTGGGTGCCTGGCCACGTCGTTACATCTCTGGCGTCTAGAACAACTAAGCCAAGTAAGGCAAAAATTTTTTTCTATCCTTCAAGAAAAGTCTTTCCTTCTCTCTCTGCCCTAAAATCGATATTTCTGAAACCAGTACTAAGAAGTCAGCAAGAACGTGACCTTCTAAGGCGTGGAGACCTTTAAATGAGGGAGACTTGTCCAATGGCTAAAGCAGTGAGTTAAGATTCTGGAGACAAATGGTTTAACTTCCAGGCAGCCACAGGATGGTTAGGTAACTTGAGGCAAATGCTTTCACCTCCCTGCCCCAGTTTCTGCATCTGTGAAATGGGATTGTGAAGCTTTTTATTCAGAGAGCTTAAAATTGGACATTAATTATCAAAGACGGCTGAACCTTCCCAAAAGAGCCACAGAATCCCATCAAGACATGAAAATCCTACTTTTTGGCAACAACCTTCTTAGTACACCACAAAGTACAAAATATGTTTCCCCTCTTGTGCTCATCAACAAGAACTTCTTTAAAATTATGCAAGAGTTCATTTCATACAGGAACATAGATCTAGCCCTAAACTCTGATGAGATCAAAGTGAAACAGTTATAAAGAAATGCTAGACAAGAATTGATGGTATTCACACAAGATTATACCAAGTGGCGAGGCTCCAAGGTCATTTAAATCCATATTTTTCCCCAATATCAGTACTCAGGAAAGGAGAGGGTCAGTCATATTCATAAAGCCTGCATGCTCTGCTCAAAGTGACAACTGAATACGGATCACAGACACAAAACTTAGGCAAGTATCACTACTGAATTTTGTCCCATCAGACCCTTGCATTTTGGGTTCATTGCCTCAAGCAAGTAGCTTCTTGGTAAAGCTTGGATTCCATTTCTTGTTCAATACCTGGGATACCTAATGCACACAGATTAAAGGCCAGGAATCCCACTAGCCACCCTCTGTGTCTTGAGGAAACATCTTTTAAAAAATCTGGCTTCTAAGTGACTTTCCATATAACACAAAAGGAAGCTTGTTGAAACTGTGGGGAGAAAATTTAAAAATCAACTAATTTTAACGCATCCTCTAGCAGCATCACATCACAAGAGGGTAAGTGGAAAAGCCAAGGTGCAACAGGGCACAAAGATTGTTTTTCAGAACGGGTCTGGGTGGCTCTGAAGCCTGGAGGATGAACTGAAACCTTCATCTGAGACCTATAAAAAAACTCTCCAGGGTTCGTGAAATGAAGACCTAAGAACACAATGCTAGTCTCAAGCTTTCTAGTATTCATCAATATGTGCCATGATGACAACCGCAGCAAAATGAACTCACACCCTTATTTCTTGTATTTGGGTGTAACAGCAAATATATGCATGTCACTGTCCCCCACGACTCACAGACAGACACCGCGACAGAAAAAGGAATTGCAGATCAGCCTGTGCCTGAAAACACCACACAAATCTTTGACCACAAGCTTCTCTCTGGCCTGTCTCCTGTGTACTATACGTCTTCCTGTCAGCCTATTACGAGTACTAATCATGCTTCTTATAGAGAAAGGATCGATTGGGTTTGAAAGGGTTAGAGATAATAAAATGATAAAATGTACACCCTTGAGGTGACACTGCATCTTGGATCAATTTAGCTTTCAGCTCATAGACAGGCAATCATTTCTACTTTAGCAAGTAATAGCAGGTACCGTAACAACAGAATCTCATGCAGGACTAGATACCAGCATTGGCAAAAAGTATTGAAAGAATCCCTTCCCTCTGTCACAAGTCAGCAACTTAAAAATATTTAACACAGCACTTCCTTGGGAGTTTCAGTGGGAGGCTAAAGTTGATTCTATTCTATTAAAAAGTAAGTAATCTGAACAAAACTGCTGAAAAAAAGTACATTATCATATTTCTTCATTTCTTCACCATTTCCTTTAACCATTTTACACCCTCCCCTCTCCTGTAATTTTACTGCTTAATCCTTTGAAGGTGCAGTCACAGAGTGGACTCCACATAAACCAAGACAGCATCCATTATGTTCTGGGCGTCCGTTGCTTAAAAACTGGAGGTGAAATGCACTAATCACAGCGAGTGCGACTGTCGCAGCAACCAGCAGAACTTCATTCTTTAGACTCCACGGACAGACCCATGCACGAGAATTAATTCTCATAGTGGCAGCCCCTAGATCTGTTTCAGCACTTATCAATTCTCCAGTCCCTGTGAATATGTCGTGTAATATTGCAAGATCTGTCTTAATAATGCACTCATGGCAGGTTGATTTTAAAGTTTTAGATGTTCTGGCACCACAGTCCAGATTCTCAAAAGGTCTTTAAGCACTTGCGTCTCAGTATGAGTTTCAAGAAGTACTGAAGTGCCTGAGATGCATAGGCCTGGATCATCTAAAACTGGGCATACAGAACTAATGGACACTTTTAAAAATGGAGTTTAAATGGCTTAGGTCACACAAGAGACACAGCTGGTAACATAGCTTTCTGTAACGTTAAAGTAAATAGCTAACTATTAGGTATTTGTGCAGCTCTGTAAGCTTTCCAAACACAAAGTACATGGTTCCTGCCATGAAAAACATAAGAAAGTAACCAATCAAACTCTTAACTTCAGGAACGGGCCTTCCTCACAGAATCAATAACACTGCAACTAAGCAAGAAAATTACTTACGTGAGAACGACTGTGTGATCAAACCCTCCTTCTAGACAAATCATCATAAGCAATAGTCAAACATCCCTGGATGAAATCCTGGCCCCCTGACATCATTGACTTCAGTGGGTGCAGTGTGTGTATATGTGTATGCTCGTGAAACGATACTTCCCAGGTCAGCGGATAAAGGTTGTGCCTCAGTAGGATTGTGACAGCTTAAGTACATGCCCTGATAGCTCAACTTTTGTTTTCTAGTGACATGTTGGCTGTAGGCTAGAGTTGGTCTTCTTAAACAAACAGGGCAAACCCTATTTGCCTAAGTGGTCCCACTGAGCATGATCTGGTCCAGCAGCAATAGCCTGACCCACAGACAAGTAGGCTAAGGTGAATTCAGGAGGAAACCCCATGCTGTTCAAGGAGTGCTTTGGCTGTCTTCAGCTAATTGTGTACTCACTCGCATGCCAGATGCTACTGTGGGGCGTTCACTTAATTATTCAGCAGCTGCAAGTAAAATATTAAACAAACCCATTACTAATGGACAGCTCAGAAGGAAGTGGCAATTTGAACAGAAGTAACAGCTCTCATAATGCGAAGCAAACAAATGCCAGAGCAGAGTCAAGATTTTTGTTTTACTGCGGGAGCACCAATTAGAAGGGCCAGGAGAAGATCATCATTTAGAATGGGACTGTACACCCCAAGAATCCTCTGCAAAATAACTTTATGCTTGCAAGATATACATAATACACCGCCTGCTAAGTATAGCTAAGGCCCAACTGGTGTTGTATTTGTAGGCATTTTCAAATGCCTAATTTCAAGGCACTTGAGCATCTGCATCCAAGTCTCTTACTGTAACTGCAGGCCAACTCGAACCTCTGGACATCTCCTACACATCTTCAGTCCTCTCGTGCCACCACTTATGCCAGAACAGACTTCAAACTCCACCCCAATACTCCTCATATATTTGAATAACCAGATGCCAGGCAAAGATCTGAATTGGAGTTTCACTTCTGACAAGCAAATGTCCTAACCACTAACCTCTTGGCAATTCTGGGGCGGGCCTCTCTCATCAGAAATTCTGTTCTGACCCCGAGAGATTAAAGTTTCCCTGAAACTTTCCACAAAAAAAAGGAAGAAGCAACAGCTTTGCTTCTGACCAACAGATATTTTCCAATGGAAGTGTTTAATTAAAACAAATATTTCCAACCAACTCTAAGACACAACCAGTGATTCACATAGCACCAGTAACCATCACCTTGTCTTTTTCATACCCACCTTCAGAAATAGCTAACCATTAGAAGAGGAGTAATGGCTTTTAACTAAGGTTTTGATGCACATTTTCATTCCACATTTCTCTCAATTGGCTTTTCCCAGCCTTCAAAGCTCCTACCTTTGCATTTTACAGCACATTGGGAAGCTCTAATGGTGTTCATTTATCTTCATTCATAACCTCCTGTAGCTTTTCTTTTGGAAAAGGTGCCTGGCTTTAATTTTTAAAGTCCAATTTTAATTGTTTTAATTATACAGTTCATTTTAAGGAGTCCAAAAGAAAAGAAAAAAGGGACAATAAAAGAACTTGCTTAAGCAAGCTCAGCATTTACCCATGTCAGGGGAGAGGTCATGAAAAGTTTTCAATAAATTCTTTGTTTTTTTTCCCCTTGTTGTTTCTACCTGAATCTCCCTTTCCCCCTCCAAACAGAGTGCTTAAACATTGCCAGCTGTCACCAAGATAGCCCTGCCTAACTGTAAGGATGCTTTGTATCTGGAAAAGGCAGAGGCGCAGATTCCCATAATGAGGTGCATGGCTTCGCAGGTGACTTTGCTGGTAACCCACACAGAGTTGTCGGATCATGTGAGCCAGGCTCCTGCTTCTCCTTTCCACCTGATAGCAGCTAATGAGATGAGAGGTGGCAGTGTAAAAACAAAACAGACAGCATATAAAAAAAGAACACTACATTTATGCACCAGCCTAAGTATTTTTCCTTTTTTTTTTTTTTTTTTTATTGCCAGGGCTGTGAACACACACATGAGCATTAGGGAAGAAGTGAGAAGTTGAGGTTGGCATTGGCAAAGGCTACATTGCCATGTTGTTCTCCTCAAAAAGACTGTAGGTGTTACAAAAGATAAAAGAAAGATAAGGTTCTCCTTTGTTCCCTCCTCCTCCAAAATCTGGAGGGGTCTGATCTTGCATTTCTATAGGCTCCCAGAGGTCATCCCTGACTATAAAACGCACAGAACACTCTGAACTAAATTCTATAAAAGAAGAAGAAAAAAAAAAAAAAAGTAATTGGTGATTCTGGAGGAGACTTGTGAAATTGGATTGTTCCCAAGGGGATGAGTACTTCTCTCTGGAAATCAGGCCCTGCTAAGAAAGATCTCCTATCTTAGGCACAACTAATCAGTGCTGAAAATTTAGGCCTTTGCTTTTATATAACACAATGGTTGTGGCTGCCCAACAGACTGAACGGTATTCAAGAGGCTCAGGTACCCAACTCAGAGCCATTTCCAGATGTCACAGAACTGTGTGCGTTAGATCAGTAAGGAAAGGGTCAATATCACAGATTGGTTGCAGGCTTCTCCAAATGTTTAATGTTTTGTATATATAAATTACTACTTTGACCCCAGTTTTGTAATAATCAGAAGCAAGATCACATTGCAACAGGAGTATGGAGGCATAAGGCATGCTGAAGTTAAAAGATGTTAACATTTCATATTTTGGCTCAGTAAATACACACAAAATAATAAAAACATCAATTACTAGCTGTAATTCCAGCAGTGATTAAGTCTAACATGTTTAAACAGAATCTATAATCTGGAGCCATTTACTTAGAAATGCTATTATTTTTAATTAGTTTTATATTCCCTGCTATGACTGTTCAAAGCACTATATAAAGGACTGGAGGAAAATAACTCACTCTATCAGATTAGCAAACCCCCCTGTTGGCTGGCACTTAACAGCTCCCCTAACCTTCACTTTATTTGGACAATTTTCATCTTGTAGCAGGTTGCAAGCCTGCCTGGGAGGAGGTGAGATAGGCAGCAAGCCTCAGAAACTGCTGTCCAGCTGCAGGCAAACAAGACAACTACAAGCCTGCTTAGGAAGACTGGCCAGCTGATAGGGATAATTAGCTGGCCACAGGAAGTAAAAGGCTCCCAAGAAAGGAGGCTGGGCATGGAGGAGGTGAGTAAGCTTACAGACAAGAGCCTCTCCCAGAGTCCGTACAGAAAGGACCAGACATTTGGTCTGTGGGTTTAAAGACCCAGACAAAGTATCATAAAATCATAGAAGTCGGGTTGGGAGGGACCTTGTAGATCTTCAAGTCCGACCCCCTGCCTGGGCAGGAGAAAAAACTGGGCTCAAATGATCCCAGCTAGGTAGGCATCAAGCCTCCTATTAAGACCCCCAGGGTAGGAGCCAGCACCACTTCCCTTGGAAGCTGGTTCCAGATCCTAGCCACCCTAACTGTGACACAATTCTTATGGTATTCTGTTTCCGGTTGCAGGTTTCAGGCTTGCAGCCTTCCTCGCTGTCTGGCCCTTTAAAACTACAGGCCAAATGTCTGGTCCTTTCTCTACGGATCCTGGAAGAGGTGCTTGTCTGTCACCTTACCAGCCTCCTCTCTCCCCAGCCTCCCTTCCTGGGAGCCTTTTACTTGCTGTGGCCAGACAATTATCCATACTGGCTGGCCAGTCTTCCTAAGCAGGCTTGCCATCACCTTGCTTAGCTTCTGAAGCTTGCTGCCTATCTCATCTCCTCCAGGGCAGGCGTGCTTCCCACCTGTCAAACCTTTTTTACTATTAACACTCCAGTGAAATTACTCTCAGTATCTAACCATTTCTTCCTAGCCAAAGTTCAGCACTAATAACTACATCCTCATCTCCCTAGATTGTCTCAGCCTTTGACATACTCCTCTGGAAATGTCATCCTCCCTAGGCTTCTACGATCTCTCCTAGGTTTCCTACTGCTCTAATTATTTTTAGATTGATCCCTCCGCATCTCCATGTGGCAGGAAGCCACCTTTGTTTCTCCCCAAAATCTCTGTGCTGTGACAATTTGATTAGGATGGGCCCAGCAGAGGAGACACACCTTTACCCTGTCTCTTTAGGTAACCTGAGCTGGCTACAGTCCTAAGGGAGGGGGGAAAACTGCTCGCTCTGCCTACATGACTGGTATCAGCTACCAGGTGAGGGGCATCTACCTGGTGGGCTAGAGTCTGCCCGGCAACTAGTGATGCATTTCAAACTGGTTGGCCAACAGCCAACCAGAGCTGGCCTCCACTGGACCAGGTGAATGAGGTCACAGGGGCTATATAAGTTAAGACTGCCCAGGAGGAGGGGGCAGCAGTCATGCGGGGGACTCGGACTTAGAGAGGAGCTTTACCATCTGAAACTGGCTCTCTCCCCCATAACTCATGAGCGAGGAATGGCCTGCCTCCAGAGGGAATCTCCAGCAGCCTTGGGATGATGCTTGTGAGTAAGCTACTCGAGATCTGGTTAGATACGTAGCTGGCAGTAACTCAGATGCGTGATCAAAAGGCTTCCTCAGCCAGACTGTTATGCTCGATGGGATTTCTTGTACCCTATTTTCACCCTACCCCTGTAATCAATACAGTTCTCCGTTGTGACTGGTGTAGGAGACTTATTGAGGGGTGGGTAAATTATGCCTAAGAGGCCCCTTAGGTCTGCGGACTAAGGGAGACTTTCCTTTTTGGCCCCCGATTTGGGGAAGTGCCCTAAGTGCCTGCACTGGATCGATTACCCATAGGACTATTAGGCCTGTGTTTCCCCGAGGACACAGGGCCGAGAGAGTCCCTTCTCGGGGTGATGGCAGCTTACGCTACCCGCAGGCTAGTGAGTGTGCTCCAGGAAGGGGGTCAGCCAGACGCGAGGCACCCCCAGGGAGGCACATGGAGCCTGGAAGGTGGTTGGGCACAGGGAGGTGAGTGGCTCAACACAGGAGCGCCCCCTACTGGCCCGCCACACTCCACACCCTGCCTGTCACTCAAGTCCATTCCCTGGGAGCCATCTTCAAAATAAGTATCTCCCTCCTGGATCCTCACGGTCATGCTGTATACACACATCTAAATCTTGCAGATTCTTTCTGCTCGGCATCTCAAAAAACATGGTCTTTCCAATGGACCCATGCAGAAGAAGCTGTGCCCAGGCTCTCATCTTGCATCTCATCCTCCTGTTCAACTAATACAGTCTCGTACCACTTAAAACCATGCTGCTGAAGAAATCATTTTTCTAGCTTGTCACTTTAACTATATAACACCATCACTTTGCAACCCTCTACTGGTTCAGCCTTCTCAGTCACATTACACAAGCCGCATATCTTTTTTTTCCAGACAACCCCTACCCAACCCACCATCTCTCACTCATCAAGAGTGTCGCTTCCAGTTCTGAGCAACCCACAATGGCACCCTCCATCGCCCTGTTCTTACATTTTAAAATGGGAACCATTTTGCTTTGTCCTCTCCTGCCCCTCACCCTTAGAAGGAGCAGCTCTGCAGAAACATATGAAAAAAAAAAAAAAAAAAAAGAGAAAAAAACCCAAAATGCTAAACCTTTCCTGGGATTATTCTTTGCCAGGAGGCCTACCAACAACTTAACAGTTAGTCTGCCAGTGTGCTATGGCTAGTGGGTATCAGACTGAATAATATTGTCTCAGTTCCCTTGAACACCCATCTGTCTGTATCCATCTGCTGCCTCCTATAACACAATCCAAGTATAAGACAGAATTAAGAAGAGGAGTGTGCTGGACACCTTTCCCTAAGTATGCCATATTCTGACAAATATATAACATTCACTGAAACCCCAAGTGTGTATTCAAGTAACAATTCTTCACATGTAAAAGGTCCTTTATTTTTTCTCCTAAAGAAGGTTATCAATTACAGTTCAAAATATTCAAATGCAACACAGAAAAGTGTCTCTCACACACAAATGTCTCAAAAAGAAAAATACAATTGATAATCTCTTCTGCATAGCAACCTAAAATATCAGCATATTGACAGCAGAAAATTAAACATGCATGATAAGGTAGTTACAGAGAAAGACTATATATTTCTACTATAAGTTCATTTTTCTTCCTTTCATCTTATGCTCAGTGCATGCCAACCCACGTAAATAAAAAATATAGTCTAGCATGTAACATTTAGCACTAGATAGCCTAATATATTCAAGTTTTTTTACCCCCTACCAATATTCAACCTGAATTCAGATTGATAAGAATAAATTATGCCTTGAGGTATTGGCAAAAGTCAGTAAAGTGACCAAAAAAAAAAAAAGAAAAAATCAACATACTAAAGCATAATTAATAATAAACCATCAGCTGGCAGATACGGTAACCAAAAGGTTTGTAATAGATAGATAGATAGATAAGGGCACTGACAATATCCTTCCCTACATTAGTCATCTGGGGTCAGCTGCGAGTCAAAATGCTGCCTAGTCATACAAATAAAATCCTTCACTTAAACATTGGCAAAGTTTTCCATTTAAAAAGTATTTCCCCATATAAATCACAGCACTAACTCTCCCATAGGCTTCAGACCAAGTCAATAAAGCCTGTTTTCAAACTTGAGCCACAGGTCTATTATTATGGCCAAATCCCAATTACCTAACTTCAGCAAGACAGCACAGGACAAGTAGGACTAGGCCCTTAAGGTGAAAGTTATATAGAGATTATACGATAGCTCAAAACTTACATTGAATAACATTACCATTTACACTTTCAAAATCATTAAAAGAAATCTGCCTAGCATTTGGCTGTTCCAAAAATAGATATTAGCCTTCTCCAGAAATCTGTACAACTCCATAATGAGAAATTAACTGCATTTCTCCCTGAGAAAAGTGCATTAGCTAAACTTGAAATCAACAGACACCCGCCAAGTCATTTGTTTTTACACAAAATGCTATTGCTAAATATCTTAGCTGAAAGATTGAGGACAGAAAGCTCATTAAGACCCTTATGTTCATATGCATAGCATGCAATTATTGCAAAAAAAAGTAAGTAGTATATACATAGTCGGCCTATGAGTATACACTGCACATTCAACTGTCATTAAACAATGTACATACCAGCTTACTACTTCTGCCTTAAGGCCTGTCTATGTGTGGAAGGAACAAGCAAGCTGGGTTCCAGTTTAAGGCCCAGCCCGTATTCCATGTTAATCCCCATTTAGGCATTTCTACAATGACATCAATGTCTCTATGCTTGGAGTCCATGCAGGACTAGTGCAATAATCATTTGGGGCTCTTCTAAAGGGGCCTTAGATCTTGAGGCCTAACCTTGCTATCTCCCGTCCTGTAGGAGTCCCTTCACACTCTGATTTTGATTCAAGGGGAACATCGTATCTTGGCCAAAGGGCTAAAACACCACTGGGGATTAGGAGTAACTTTTGCCTTGACTGACAGCTATTGGATTTCAATGTTTTCACACAGACCTAGGCCAACTCTCCCCTACGGTCTTGAAAAGAATACGATGAGTCTTGTTTGCATTTACAGTATTGGCCTCTTGACCAAACACAGGAAACACCCAGATCTACGTCTCACTTCCTAGTATGTGAGCATTATTCCCAATTAACTCCACACGACTGCTAAGGGCAAACAAAAAATTTCCACAGGGACAAGGGCACATGGGGAGTTACTATGGAGCCAGTAACATGTTATATGAGCAGTTACCACCGAGTCTCACCCAATTTCACCTTGTATGCCCAGGCCCCTAAATCCAGACAGCCCTCTAGTGTAAATGAGAATTTGACAACAGAAGGAAAAAAAAGTTATCAATGAACTCAGCAACGATTTTTCAGAGCAAATCATTTTTTAATCATTTTGGGCTTTACAAAATTATTACACTTCCACGTAAAACAGGGCATACCTAAAGAAACCCCATGACAATAACAACATAAAGTTTAGCCTATTGCATAAACTGGTGGGAAACAGATGCAAGAAAGGGCATAGTCAATGCAACAGGAATATCTAAAAGGGTCTGTGGCATGATCACAAAATCCAGACTTAGATAAAAAAAAGATATTCTTCTGTGACTTACCAGAATTTCTCTTTGACACCAGCTTCCAATTTGTGCTGACTACAGTACAGATCACAAGAACCAAGAGAATGGGAGGCTTCATCTTTCACTCTCTTTGACAGCTGAAATGCAAACATAGTACGAAGTCTGAATCACAGCTCTTTGCTACAACAAAGCAGCAGCTACAGCTGAACATTTCTCAAAGAACCATTACAGGGCAGGGGCTTACACTAGTGACTTCTGGGTTTATTTTTATGCAGAGGTAAGAAAACATAATTGTTCAAAGTAACTGTCTATGAATAATTGATCTCCAAATACCAGACAAAAGTTTTGAAATAACACTCAGGACATTTATCACTTTGCTATAAAACTGAGTTAGACTACGTGTGCACTGCTTCCAAAATAAAGTTGTGATAGATTTTGTCTGTTCCAGCCAAGAGAATCTGATAGCCAAAGATGAATCTTCTCTCATACCGGGAGAGAGAGCCTTTTAAACTCTCTTGATTTTCCACATTATATGGCAAAAGATAAGGGCAATTATTCACATAATTCCTCTTAGAAATCTTATTTCCCCACTGGTTACATTATGAGAGATACTGCAATGAATTAACGCTATTCCAACGATTTCACCAATAAAATGAAGTCGAGGCAAGTGAACGAAATGCAGAAGTCAATGAATGTGAGTCTCTGGGTTCTAATATAAAAAAGATAAAAATTAGTCTCTCTGGTGACTTTTTACAGTCTTCTTTGTATTACTGACTCTAGAAAGGAAAAGGAGGCTAGTCTGAAATTGCAGTTGGAATGCAGTGCAGTGACTGAACCAAATTCTGCTTTTATTTAAGAGTACAAAGTCACTCGCAAAAAATGTAATGGAGCAGAATTTACCTCTGCCATAGTTATAAAAACAGGTCTATTAGATCGCAACCCAGCAAGAGCCCTTAAAAAGTCTGCTGAACTATAAGCACCTGAGCAGTCTTGTAGGAACTCAAGGGACCTAACGTGCATGGCTGAAGTCATGCTTGTTTAAGTGCTTTGATGGAGCAAGACCCTAGGAACTCATAATTGTAGCAAAGCTTCCTGTTGGCTCCTGCAGGCCTTGAACCAGGGCCTTTATTCTCACATAATAGGGGTGGGGTATTTTTGATCATCTAAATCAATAGGTAGAAGTTAAGGATTAAAGAAACATTGAACCTTTTACAGCCTTCTTTAAAAAAAAAATATAAAAAAAAGGAAAAGAAAAGGAAAATATGCAAAACGGCCTACACAAACAGTCAAGCTACAGACGAAGGAAATAAATCTTCCCCTTAAGTTCACACACCATAAGTACAATGTTTGTCTGGATAGTCCCCTATGGTTTGAACCACCCACAGTAGCGGACCAGCAGAGTTACTGTGTGAGGCTCAGCACATTCATTTTAAATAATAAAGTAGCAAAAGGGAGTACAAGGCCTGTGATTCCCTGGAAATCATACATTTTAATTTGAGTTTATTACATTATATCTTTTCCCCTTGTAATTTTACAACCAGCCTACTGTTGTGTGAAAAAAAATGTAAGGGACCATGTATAATCACTTACATGATGGCAATTAAGCTGCTATTCAATTATTTCAAAATTACCACTTACACTTTAAAATCCCTCCCTCCCTACTGTACCATAGCTATAAATATGCAGTGCTCCTTTCTCCCGAATTCTATATTCCCTTGAGCACTTTATGCCTATTGATTCCCCAGGGTTACAATGTTAGAGCACCAAAAGGATACATGGAGAATTATAAGTGAAGGCTGTCTGACAACGGATAATGAAGGAATTAGTATTCATTTTTCCTTAACCTCTCCTTGGAGTGCCAAATCCTGATACAAGTAGGGCCATCTTGACAAGAGAGTTTTTTTTTTTTAAAGAAAAAGTAATTGAACTAAATCTTTTGACAGATAATTGTAATGATGATGTTATGCTAGAATGATTTTCGAGTGTAGCTTTGCAAATTACTTTCCCCACTTTACTTGTTCTCTCCAATTCTTTCTGTAGAGGCAGGTAACTCAGGTCCCTTTTTTGTGCTGATTTTTTTTTCTCCTTAAACTAACCATGCTGCAGCAAATAGCCTATTAAAACCAAAGCAAATTCCACTTAATGGCACATTATTCATGCTAGAGAAACTGGGCAAAACCCTGGCCTTAGTGAAGTCAGGAGAAGCTTTGCCAATTGCTTCAGCTGGAAAGGTTTTCAACCATGATAGATGTTTGCTAATCAATCTTTCTACCCGAGAATAATGAGGGAAGATTTCTATACGTCATTCCTGTGACCCCTTCATGAGCGAGTAGCACTTCCAAGAATGCCAATGCAAAATGCACCAGTGAATTTCCTGATGGTATCATCCCCAAAAATACTGATTTCAGTGGCAATGCACCAGAAGGTCAAAATGGTTGAAAAGAAATGTAGGTGGGCAAACTCCATCCATTCTTTAATGTGGGGAGAATAAAAGGGAGAGGGGAGAGAGAAAGAACAAAATTCTATATGTCTGGATGATAAAATTAAATTTTCCCTCCATTCCATACAGACTTGCTACTATCTGAGTTCTTAGGAATGAAAATGTACAACCAAAGTCTAAACACCCAACAGTTAAGGCCAAATGTTTCCAAAAGAGTACCCCATTTAAGCTTCTTGGATGCTCCTTTTTGTCTGCAAGTCAGCCGTTTTATGAAGAACCATATTTAAGGAGGAGTGCAAGATGCCTGGAAGGAAACCAAATCTTAGTGCGAAACTCAGAAACAAATACTTTAGATCATGCCTTGCTCTAGCTATGACCTGTTCACATACAAAATGTTCTTTAAGCTGAGGCTCTCATGCTGATGGGAGAAGTTAAAGTGTGTTGGAAGGTTGTAGCACTAAGATTTGAAGTTGGAGGCTTAAGTTTCACTTAAAGCAAGTGTTCAACCTCTTTGTGAGATACTATTATAGTAATTGATAAGGCAATATGTTACCTACAGTGCACTAATCTCCCTTGCAGTATAATTCAAAACCTTAATTGCAACCTTGGCAACATTAGCAAATATGTAGACCTGAGGTGTATAGAGATGCACTGAGATAACCTGAGCAGGCTATTTTTACCGGTCCTTTGGGGACATAACTCAGTTCCTTGTGGTGATGGAGAGTTTGTTGCTGTCAGCAGAAACCTGTTGCTTCGGCATTAGCTGACAGCAAGGAAGTCCTGTAACTTGGTCTTTTACTCTTTTTCTTTTTAAATACATTTATGGGATAAAAATGCAAAAATCCACCATAAATATTAGATCCTGAGGCTGAATTCCTTCTCTTCTTTCCATGTAAATGTCAGCTATTTCATTGGGGAAATCCTGCCATCTCTGCTTTCCCTTTTTACAGTACGGATCAGTGGCTGACCTTCAAAAAAAATAAGTCAAGCCAAATACAGTTGGAATCTCATGTCCCTTCTCTTCTCCCTAATCAAGGTTGACCTGGATAGAAGTAAATTTTTCTTCTTCTTATGGGGAAATTATACTGAACTTTAATTGGCTTGTCACAGCTAATATTTCCACAAATTAGCACAGTCCAGTTTAAGACGCGCGTTAACCACCCTGACCTGTCTTCATTTCAGCTTTTTTTTTTTCCTACTGTGCTTAAGTCTTATGGTTAGAAGGCCCCAAGGGAAAGCCATCCACTATCCACTCCTCTCTTGGTAATCCCAGAAACCAGGAGCCCTTAGAGGCTTCAAAAATGCCAGGTGGACTGAGTTTCCCAGAAGGGGCATCATCCTGCTGTTGCAATGGCCATCAGCAGCCCCGTGGCACATTGCAGAGGAGGTTTGCTTTGTACTCAGGTGCTTTACAGCTGTGGTGCATAGAGCAGATGTCCTTGCAGCTTCTTCTGGGCAGATGTTTGCACATGCTTGTCTGCACTTGCAAAGGACTGGGTTTGAGGACACAAGGAGGTGCCCTCCAGTCCTATGTTGAGGTCTCTGCCAATGTCTGCTGGGCCGCAAGAGGAAACAACCAACTGGGCAAAGCTTTGTTGCTATCACATAACAGCTCTGAACATTTTAACACAGACACCACCAAGGTCCTAAATACATGGGGCAAGTTGGATTGGTATAAGAACAGCAGTCTAGCTCAAGGTTCCTGGCATGATTCCTACCATTCCTAGAATGAATGCGAAGTTTTGCTTTGGACCAATACAGAAGAACCCATTCCCCTTCCACCCCAGCCAAAAGCAGCAAGAGTACAATTTGCCCAGTAGAAGCAGGTGCCACAGAGGCTAGAATTACACCTGTTCACCACTGGCCCTGCACTCATGGCTAGGGCAGACTAGGGCAACAAAAAAATAATGTCATTATGGGCACAACCTAAAGTTTTACACTGATAAAACACTGGTATCCTGGGCAGACTGCAAAAGCACAAGCAAGCCTAAATAGATGTGATGGGGCACAGCTGAACAGCAGAGCTAAGCCAAGCAAAGTGAGGCCCAGCTGCTACATTTTGGTGAAAAGGACTCAGCTCAGCTTCCTGCCTGCCCCTAGCAGGTGTTTCACCTGATGCTGTTACAGATAGTAATAAGACAAAGGAGGGTTTCTAGGCAGGGACCCTCAAGGAGCAAAGGCAGCTATACTTACAACTCATAGGGCAGACCAAGCAGTACTTCTCCATCTGGAGATGGACTTGGCCTAACTCAAGACTGCCAACCACAGACAACAGTGAAGGGGACACAGGGGAGGTGAAAAGCAGTTTTACAAGAACATGTGTGAAGATGACTAGCTATGACAACTGCCAGGCCACCCTCAGGGCTGGGAGCCCTTTCTCAGTACTCACACGCAAGCATCATTTGTATTTTCTGGCTTTTCTCAAGATTATGCCCCCTGCCTCCCAAAGAACTGTTCTGCATTCGTATAGAGCCTGCCTGGCAAGAAAGTACTGCCTACCACCGGTGCCCAGATGAGTACAAAAAAAGGGGAGAAAAAAAGTCAGGTTTCTAGTGAAGGCTTGCACCGGTATTAATGGTTGAGTTTTCCAAAGGAACGCCTAGCTAATTGAACCAACTCTGTTGCTGCCAACAGTTATGTTTGTGTGAAGAAAGTAAAGGGGAAGCAGGAGAGGAGGGGAGGGGAGGGGAGGGGGGATTACTGTAAAACAGAGGGGGTGTTTGGCTAGAGAAGATAATCATACCTGCCTCTCCCTGTTCTCAGTGATTAAGTCGTATGAAATAACTGATACCCCTCCTTCTTCCCCCCTCCAACCCCTCCATCATACCATTTGTGACAGCAGACCCCAGATTTCGGGCAGCTGTCCAAATCAGAGTTGTAAGCAACCAGCAAGTGGAGAACTGAGCTGCAACGCAGTATAAATATACCTCATTTTCCTAATAGACTCCTTCAATCTGATATTCACCCCCCGATCTATACTGAAACACTGAGTCCTATCTTCCGAGCCCTGTCCCACCACACCCAAGCAGGCTTGCAAAATACTCTCTGGTTTTTTTTGTGCATTCATTCTCCCCAGCTCCAATAACTTCCACAATTCGAAAGGGTCCCAAGTGAAATGAGCAGGAGAAGTATATTAAATCCGAATAGACTATTAATATCGGTGAGAAAGAAAAACAGTGCAGGCTATATCAGGCTCCAAGTCCTTGTTTTTTTCATAAAATGAGGTTGCGTTCTAATCTTTAGAGTTATTAATCTCATTTTTAAAAGACTTGTATGGGTTGTTTTTTTTAAAAGGGCCTTTGTAGTTTGTTTTTCAAATGCAAAGCGCGAGTTGCTGACGCTCCATGGGGCATTGCGGATACCAGTTTCTCCACAGTATTTGAGACGGAGAAGGTGCTCATTAAAAACAAGAACCCACCTCTTTGGCAGTTTCCAATTGTCAGGTTTTGTTGCTCAGAAATCTCAGGGAAATAAATTACTGTTTTCCCACACAAAGCATGAACTGGCAACACCAATTCTTTTGTCTTTGTGCTTGTACTCCAGATAGTGATTTATGTTCCATTCCTTTTGATGTTACTTTCCCAATTTCTAAGGCTTTTAATTTTAATGAGAATTTTTCTATCAACCTGCTCCTCTTTTTGTTACCCTACCAAAAAACTTTGAGCAGCATATAACTGAAATCTTTCTGATCCATCTCTCATTCCTTGTTTCCAAGGGTCTCACTGCCTTCCAATATACCATATAAAGTCCCCTCTTTATGAATGCCCAATTTTTACTAGGGGAAAACTGATACCAGAAAAGCCTGGAGTTTATATATGCCCACTAGAGCTGAAGATCTGAATCATGCAGCATCCTTCAGTCTGTTGCTCAGTGAGCACTGAATAAGATTTCATTTTTGCCTAATTCGCTGTGCATCTCCAACATCTTAACCAGGCACTTAAGTCTTCTCAATATGCAGCGCACGTAAGTAATTCTGTAACAAAGTTTGGATTTAGTATTCATACCTCAGTACCTGAAACTCCACGACACTGCTGCTCCGCTGGGCTCAGCCCCATGACTAGGTTAACATCTGGCAAGCTCAGATTCCTGCCCCCTCCCCCCCGGTCTATAAGCAATTATACAGTAAAATCAGTACTAGGCTATCTGGTGGCTCAAAAAGCAGGTGACTTGGAAACACTGCGTGGCAACAGAAATACAGTTGTGCAGTGGAAAAAGCTATTACAAACTGAAGGGTGTAATTATGCCACCTGCAGTTTAGTAATATAAATGGACAAGGGCATGTCGTATTGGTGCTCTAGGTTTCACTCTGGCTCCATTTAAGTGCTAATCGTTCAAAGCTACAAGGAAGAGCTGGGAGGGTGGAGAACATAAGCTTTACAGAACCTTAATTCTGTGACCCCTTCAAGGCTGAATGCCTCTTCAATGATATCGGTGGGGTGCCACTGATATCACAGTCAGTCTGGAAGAGGCTTCAAGAGAAGCGTATTGCATCACTACTCGGATGTTCATAATGACTGGTCCCAAACATAAAAATCAGACTCCTTTTTTGGACAGACCTCTTCAGCAACTGTCTACATTTCACTAGCATTAGTGAATTCCTCCACTCCCACCACTCAGCCACTTCTTGGGGCTTTACATTTAGGTTTTCTGTCTATAGCTTTACTTTCAAGTCTCATTCGTCTCTCACAAACCCACATCTCTACCAAAGCTGCAACAGAGCAGAATTGGGTAGCTAGCACTTCATCACCCAGAGCATCACAATAAATATGAAGAGCGTTCTTGTTACCAGGAGGCCCGAGCTCATTGGTTTCAGAAAGGGGAAAACACAGGTAGGAGAAGAAGACCGCATTTCTAGAACTGGTAACATGGCATATCCCGCGGCACTGCTTATGTGACTATTACCACCAAGCCTTCCTCTTCACCGATTTCCACTTGGGGAGATGTTCACCCTAAGCCTCCAGCTATTCAAGAACACACACCATCCTTCCTTTTAAACACCAGCCTTCCTTTTAAACTTCTTCCTGGCTACTTGACTTAGCAACAATTCTCTGAACTGAAGCTTCCTGGAATAGTCATCTTCTTAATAATTCATCCAGAACTCTTATACTTGCTTCTCCTGGTATTTCCCCAAAATATCTTTAGGTTGTTCATCTTTTATTTTGTGACTCTACATCATCATCACCTCCCCCCCAGCCCTGCTTTTTCAGAGAATAAGCAATATCTCTCCACCTATCTGGCTCAGAATAATTTAGGCAGCAAATAGGTTAATCAAAAATCCAACATTCACTCAAAAAGACAGTAGATGAGAAGTGCTAAGGATGAAGCCCTCCAGTCTTTCAGTCCCAACTGCTATTAACTTCAGGAGCAGTTTCATTTCAGTTAGAAATGAGCGTGAAATCCATTATGAGACCTTGGAGACAGTTTTTGGCATCCAGCTCCAACTTCTCCATCCCTTGCTCTCACTCCAACTATCCCATCCCCACTTACCACTTGTCAACAGAGGTTGTGAGAGAGCAGTTCACCATCTCTAAGGCTAGGGACAGAAGTTGCACATAAACTGGTAAAAGCGATCAGAACCCAGTTCAGATCTATAACAACAGAAGTTCAGTGCGCATAAACTGCTTTCAAAATGGCCGAAACTAGATTAAGATAAACCTGGATAGATGTAGCATTAGACTTACGTTAAATTGATTTATTCAGCTTCTGTCCCAGATCCCCTCCAGATTCAAGTGAATTCACAGCCCCCCAGCATCCCAGGATGCTTTGCACCTCCCCTGCAAACCCCCACCCCCCACAGGGTGGGTAGGTTAGGCTTGACCCAAGCTGTCTGCTCCAGCCAATCAGGAAGTTCTGCTCTAGCACCCTCCAGCTTCTAGCCTAAGCCACTGCAGGCATGTGCCTGCATTTCCAGAATCCAAATGGATGTCTGTTCACTTGCTTATCAGCAAGGATCCAGGTTTTCCATTTCCCATGGGAAAACAAAAAGTGGATTTCCCCTTTTAACCAAGAAAAACACAGATTTTTCATTTTAACAGAGAAACACACCGATTTTCCATTTTTGCAAAGAACTCTGTGCAGGCTGGCAGAGTTCCAGGCTTTCCAATTCCTCTGTAACACAATGGTCTGGCCCTTTAAGAGGGAGCAAGAAGCCGTGTTAGAGAAGCCCCGCTGTGGGCATTTTGGGCACCTATACACATACAGGACATCAATTAATCGAGAGTGCTGGAGCATGCTGATTAGCATGCTCCAGCAGCCTCCAGCATCCCCACACTTCAAAATGGCAGCAGGCATACTTTAACTGAAGTTCATGGAACAAGCTTTAGTTAGAGCACCCTTGCCACCGTTTCGAAGTGCGGCACCCTGAACATACATGACGCTGTGAGCACTTTAATTAGAGAACCACTCCATTAAAGCACACCCCCCTCCACCCCAGAGCACATGTAAAGACGCCCTTAGGTAATTAGGGAGTTCCCCACTAGTAGCCTAAACCCCTAAAGGAGAGAGAATAGACGAAAGCAAAATGTGTAAATCAGCAGTTTTCAGGCAGGAGGTGAACTGGGACCCAAATACATTTGCTACTAGGAAGGGGCCATACTCCTTCTCTGGGCCAGAGCCAAGGGGCCCCTTCCTACTGCCTAGAGAAGGGCCAAGGCTTTATCTGTTGGTTTGTTTGCGCATTTGGTGGAAGGACTGTGATTTTGTATTTGAACAACTAGCTGTGGTGCTCTGTAAGGAGCAAAACCAGCTTGCAAGGCAGCGTGCTCACCAGCCCATTTCCATCTCCACAGCCCCAAGCATCCCCAAACTCAGTTCACAGAAACGGTGGGGTCCAATGTGCCTAACACCGCATGACAGTTACTCCCCATACAGGTAGCGCTGCCATATTCACCGGGCTTTTCAATCACTCTCTTGAGCAAGGCTTGCCCTTCCCAAATATTAAATATTCATCTTGCAATTAGTTCTGCTGCTGTTAAAAGGCTGCTGCAGCTCAGGGACCACTGCTACATTTTGTGACAGCCTGGAGGTTTGTTTTCTTTCTTAACCTTACTTACACTGTAGATGTCTTTAAAGAAAAAAAAAATGGAAAACTAACATTTGGATTATGCAACACCAAAGTAATCATGACCATTTCCACAAAAGAACAAGTTTTGTTAGCATTTCTAATTTACCTTAGGCATCAAATTGAACAGCAAAGGTCAAACTTAAGTCTTCCCCCGCCCCCTCCCCCCGCAACACGAAAATTGCCATTCAAAGCTCTTTTGAATCATCCATCTCTTAACCTACCAGATGAGACGGGGCAAAATACAGCTGACACTGCTGCTTCTCAATCACATGCTCCTTCTGAAATATGGCCATTGGTTTGGAAGTGCCTTGTAAGAACCACGAGTTTTTAGCTCGTACCTAAAAGCAGAGGTTCCCATCCTGCCTCTCCTCAAAAGGATTTGATTGCAGTGGGCATTTTGAGCGTGTAAGAATGGGACCATCTAGTCTACTCTAAGACGCAGGAAGCCCCTCTGTATGGCCACACTAAAACAAAAGAATAGGCTCCATCAGTCCCGTGGGGCTCAATCCTGCCAGGCACTGAGCACCTCCACCTCTACACCACTCCAGTTAAGCCCAAACACAGAACTGCTCCCAGGCTTATGGACTCGGATAAGGGATTTGCTGCACTGGGCCAGTACCTTCCATCACCAACCCCTAAGGAAACAGAGCTCCAGGGGGAATGACACAGGCAGCTTGTGTTCAGCTGCCTTATTAAGACAATCAGCTTTATGGCCATTACAGGTAAGCCCTATCCCCATTCTATCTGGAAGAACACATGGCAGGAATAACTGCATTAGAGCCTCATGCTTTTGCAGCCAGGAGTAAAATACGTAACAGCTGGCAACACATTGCAGGGCTTCTTGTCCCAACCACAGATTTTGAGGCCAATCAAGTGAGGAGGCTGTTAGTCACCTATATTGGATGGCTCAGGAATCAGTGATTTCATCAGGAAACCTGTCATCTCTAGGAGGCTAATGCAAATCCTCATGCGTAATAGGAAGTAGATATTGCTGGGATATTATTTGTTACTGCCAAAGGACTTCACTTCCCATTTTAACCAGTTAGCCCTTCTTCACAGGGAAGTCACAAGGAGAGAAAGGCTCTCAGTCTTAGGCTAAGCCTTAGATCATAAATTTACAAAGCTCCAAAGAGAAACTGAATTGGATTTTAACTTGGTGCTGTCAAATGTAGGACAGCTACTCTCCTCCGCTACCTTCTCAGATTCTCAGCATTTCAAGATACTACTTCAATACTAAATACAAAAAATGCACCGAGTGTTGTGCTAGCTCTCCTGAAGGTGTCATTGCTGAGGTAGCTCTCATTCTCTGCGTAATATTCCTTGTCCCAGTTGCTGGATTTACCAATGTCAATGGAAACCTTTCCAGCAACAGAAAGGCTTCAAGATCATGCACTCAATTTTGAGCAGAGCACACAGAAACACTGACCAGGCACCAATGCTTTCTTTGTAGGACACCGGTCCACTGCCCAAAATGACATGTATAACAATTGCATACAGGATGGGGATGAAAGAAGGCAGCAACAAAATAATGGTGTGGAAAGTAGACAGAGAAAGCCCTTTGCCCAAGCACTCAGTGAAAGGCAGCAGAGCACGCCTGGCTTATGAAGGTTTTAAATTAGTGTCCAAATATCTGCTTTGCTTATGCAGGCCTACTCCTACGTAAAAGGCTTTTGTACCCCAATGATTTTAAAGTCTCATTGTAAGAAATGCCTCCTGGCTGCAAGAAGTAGAAGTAGTTTTGGTCATATTAAAACATCAATAATAAAACTCAACATGACAAAAAAGCTGTTGAATTATACTCTACAGAAAAGGCCCTAGGGGAGTTCACATGAAACCTTCTGATCCAAGAGTTGCCTATTAGAGTCTTCATTTATAGCAAAGACTGAAATGCATGAAACAGAAGGCTCATATTTAATATCCCAGATACTTTTAAACGCTCCCATCTTTATAGTATCAGGATACTAATAAAGAGATGTGCACACTAGAAGATCTTGTCTGAACCTTTCCTAAAGCAAGAATCCGAGTAGCTCATCTGAGCCTGTCAGCAAACAAAAGAAACCAAAGCCATCTCACATTATCTTGTAGTAACTATACTGAGCCTCATGAGTTTGCAAACCAGTCTTGCTTCCCTGCACACTAAAAAAAGAAAGGGAAAAAAAATCATTAGATCAAAAGGTAAAATTGTGGCACCTCTCTCCTAATTAACTTTCTACCTCCTCGAGTCCACTTTTTCTCCACCTCGATCACAGTTACCTTTGGGCACTTCGGGAACCAAATGTTTGTCGCTTCCAGCTGCACCCTAGATTGTACCTGATTAGACACTCCTGAGTTCCATGGAAAACTGCTGGCTTGTCATTCATTCATTCATTTTTCCAAAAACCACTGGCTTTAACTTGATCTAGCTTTAACTAGCTATAACCCTTCTTCTCATGCCTCACCTATTATACAAATAAGCTTGTCTTGTGTCACAGCTTTTAAGTTTGAGCAACCTAATCATTTTATAGACTTTCAAAATGAAATAGAGGTTGTGGGAGGAGTGCTACATTTGTACTTCAAGCAAGCGCTTCTGGTTTATGAGGTCAACATAATGGACCCATTAATTTACAGCCATTTTTTCCAGAGTGGGAGCTATTAATATTCTACATATATTTACTTCTGCAGAATGTGGCTTAATCAATACGATACCTCAGGCAATGTGAAATACTGTAGGGTACATAAAAGAAAAGATTGTCAGACTCAAGAGATTTTATGTCCACTGATTGGGTTTAACCATCTGGCAGGTCAGAGAGGTTCTTAGAAGATCACTGAAAGGATGGTAGGAGACAGAAAGCCTTCAGCTGTTCAACACTAGGGACCTCAAACTGATGTAACAATGTCAGTTTTACAGATGCAGTTAAATTCTGCATCGTGGAGGCTGTTATGCCAGTACAGTTTAATTAACCAACAATTATCTCCGCACAAGGACAGTTGTTGCTTTACCCTTACATAGTACTAGGCAAATAGTTATAGGTTTAATCCCATAGAGAACTGACTGTGGAAAACAGGCTTTGAATCCAAATTGCAACCAAAGCACCATCCCCTACCATCCTTCTACAAATCAGTTGCCCGTTTAGGAGCAAAAGAGTTCGGCTCAAGTAAAGGACAGTAAAATTGCCAAGAACATCATGCACAGTGAGCAGAACTTTCTGATTTAAAAAAGGAACAGATTCTGCTTTTATCAGCACCAGGGAAATTCATGCCCTCTGCCCTCACATCGATTGTTAATCAGAAGCCTCTGAATGGCACAAACAAGAGCAGAATTCAGCCAGGAGAGAAGATGCTTTTGCACCTTTTGTAGTTGTGCCAAACCTGGTTCCCAGAACAGCTGCTATAGGAAAGCAAGTCAAAAATGAAGAGACAGTTCAGACTAAGGAAGGCTACCATCCTGTACGAGACTAAGCCCCTTCAGCCTCAGTTACTAATCCACTATTCTCAGTTCCCGTTGCATGTAGTGGGAGCTCAGAACCGAACCACTCGGTCAGCCGCCCTGCAGCAATCAAGCCTGCAGAATAAATGTCTATCTGTACACTGGATTTTCCCCTAGTTTTATGTTGAACCTATCACTAGACTCTACCACAGTCTTTTCAAGGTCCACTTTTCACAAGGTCCCCATAGCAGGTTGTTCAGAATGTCAGTATTGCTCATTTCATTGGAGTCATTCCCACTGCCTTCACCCCTCTGCTATTTCCATAATAATGGTATTTACACAACTTGTGTTAAGTCTAGCCAGCATTTGCTCATACACATTAATGAAACAAGTGTCAAGAGATCATAATTCTGCTTACAGCATGCTTGGAATTTTCTGCCTTGATCTTCGGTATAGCCACATGGCTCTCTCTGAACATGCAAAACTCAAAAGTAGACAAGATTAGCAGAAATGCCGGCGTGCCAACTGTCGTTCTTCCTCTTGGAAAAACACTTATCAGTTCAAAAAAAAGAGTCAGGCCATTTTACTTTGCCATTAGCCAGAAGCAAGTCAGTCATTAATCACCACTACTCTACAATACACAGCTTTGCAAAAGCTGGGCGCTCCAGTCTGATCCCAACCTGAGCAGTTGGTGAGCTCTCTGGCAAGAGCCTGCACTGAGCAGGTCACGGCACATGTGTAGCACAGCAAAAGGTGGGGGGGGACCGTACCCCCTCTTACCCCATTCCTAGATCCACTGCTGCACAATGGTGCAAACGTCTCTGTTGACTTTATTGGATCAGTCACCAAACACTTAAGGACAACAGCGAAGGCAAAAATATGAAGTCAAGATTTCCATTCACTTTAATGGGACCGGGATGCCTCACTCAGTTTTTAACCCAAGATTTAAACACAGAGAAATGAGTGTGATGGTAAACCATTTCCTCACATTGAGGGACAATTTGAAAACTTAACTTTTCTGTACAGGATTAAAGGCTTTCTGCTAAACAGCTTCTTGCAGAAATCGCATTGTCTGAGGAGGGCTTAGGGATGATAGTGAGCCTGGTTTCTCTTACAGCTCTTAAAGGCTGCTTAATAGTTGTTCATGCTTTTGCATCCCTTGATATTTTCCAGCTTCTGCTTCAGTTTGAAGTGAGAGATTATTCAGAGCCCAAATGTATTCGAGAGCAGGAAAGCCCTATACATTATAAATGCTTTATTTGTACTAGTCAGAGTAGTATCCAGCTCAGAATGGGTTTGCGTAGGTCTTCCCTGACTAAAACATTGCTCGTGACCCCCCTTTCCCATATGTCTACCCGTGAAACAGGCAGGCAGCGCTGCTTACGGGGGGGGGGGGGTTAATCGATCAAGTCTGTTGATCAGCTGAGTCCTGCCTACTAAAATTCACCCCTGTGCCACACAACTTCTTAAGTGACAACTGAGACTGTTGAGAACAGAACTAGAAAAGGACTTTGAGAGTATTAAAAAGATTTAAGTTTTTTTTTAAAAAACCTAACGAAACAGGAACAAAGGAAAAAACTACAAAGAGAAAAGTTTGGGGTTCTTTTCAAACCAAGGTTTTCTTCCTCTGCCTTTGCTTTGGGTTGGCAGCATACAACAAGTGGCAATCCTGTTTATTTTATAAGTCTCTTCCCATGCAAGTGGTTACAGGCTTGATTTCTGTATTCAGAGAGAGAAACATGGAGCATCTATGTTTTAAGGCCACAGAAAACAAAACCAAGCCAGAACCATCCTTCATTGGTCCTTGGAAATGCCAGCTGAAACAAGAATTAAAACTTCAGGAAAGACTTGGCTCCTAGAATTCTTCTCTCTGAAGAAGAATTCTTTCCGCCATTAATGCATTTACATGTTTTACAACCAATCAGTTCAAAAGCTCATTAGTCCTTTGGTCCTTTATGCTAGTCTCAGAGAATCCTGGGAAACCACGTTTTAGTACAAGGCCTGACTCTCAGATGGAAGCGCTCATTTATTTATTCAGCTGCTAAATTTGTCGTGCACTATCAATATATTTAACAAACCCATAGCCAACAGTCTATGTACAGTCTTATGTACAATGTGTATACATAACTTGCATGTCAAAAGGCAGAAGACAGCAGTTCTAATGAACAGCAAAGGCTTTGGGGCACAATGCACACAAGCTATTCTGGGAAGGTTGCAGGAAGAAGCCTATACCCAGGACCTATTCCTGGGCTGATCCAGCTTTGAGAGATCATCACATTTTAGCCTGGGGGTTTTTTTGCTACTGCCACTGTCAGAAGCAGTACAGAAATGCTTGGAAAGAAGGATTTGCCTAGGGGCTTCCTGGAATAAAACAGCTAAAATCCAAATCCTATGTTCAAGATACTGGCCACACACACGGGTCACAGAGGGCTTGGTTAGAATTTTCCCAGGATAGCCAGAAATTTCCCTTTAATCCCTGTATCAGCTCACCTGAACAAGTATCACAGGTCTTCTCTTATCCATCATCTCCACATTCCTTCAGGGTGCCTGCAGTCTCCAGTCAGATTATAATTGCCCCCTGCTACTCTCTCCTCCCCCCATCCCATGCATTCCTGCCCCTTCATCCCAGGAGAATTTAAGATAGGAAGCCTTGAGATCTGTGTTTGCTGCTGGAATGGAGCCGCATGAGAGCTGAGCACGCCCTGTTCCACTCCAAACGCAGAAACGCTGCTCCCAGCACCTCGGACAGAGCTATATTGGGGTTACCCGAGATTTCTACTGTGCACAGACACAGGCCCTCCGGCCCCCAGGGGATAAAGCTTGGTGGCTGCATACTCGTTTTCAGCAGAGGAACAAATAGTTTCCCTGCTGACAGAACACTTAAAAATAAATGAGTGCTTCCATCCGAGAGTCAGGCCTAGGAGCCGAATGCTTTTGTCATGCCCTGTCCTGGCAGAACTTCCCCCGGCAGCCAGCACCCCATGCTGCGCTGTCTGGGGTTCACAGAGTGCTCTTAAGTTTCCTTCAGTCTAATTAAAGCTGCCTCACTGGCATCCATACCATGGTGGTGGCATGCTCCACGGAGCACAAGACTGAGCGTGCCCTGTCCATCCGCTCCAGGGCCACAAATCGGCCGAGTAGGCTGCGTCGGGCCCATTCCCAGAGCCTGCACTCGGGCACAATGTAGACCGAGAGCCTGGGAGCAGGCATTGAAGGCCAAGCCTGGAGCACCTCATGGCGCTCAAATACATCAGCGGTCCTGGGTGGATGGGTACTCAGTCCCATGCTCCCCAGAACAAAACCGCGGCTCTGGTATGGACAATATCTGCATCTCTCCCAAAGCCTCTCCAACAGTTCATAGCAGCCCCACCAGCTCTTCACAGAAGCCCCCTCACCCAACAGCCTCAGAAGTCAGTGCCAAGTCCTCTTCCCCGTGCTCCTCAGTATCCTAAGCCCACCACATCAGAGGGAACATCAGACAAAGTTTCTGCATCATGGCAGCAGAAAGTTCAGGTATGTCCATCCCAAAGGCAAAAAGCCCTTCCCATTTCCTCCCACTCCCCAGAAAGGAAGGTGTCTTGGCACAGGCCCAGCCCCTGATCATGGTGCTGGGGACACCCCAAAGCATCCTCACAACACAGAGGGAACGGAAGTGGGTGGTGAGGCTTCTTGCCCTCAGTGTCACAATGAAGCTCTCCACGCCAGGATGCAGACATCCCCGGAGACTCAGCAAACGTGTCTAAGCAGAATCACACCTTAGACAGCACAAGGGAGATGCAGCTTCTGGCAAAAACAACGGAAACCTTTATAAGTGTTTCCCTACCACAAGTTTCTTCACTCCTCTAAGGTGTTCTCTAAGCTTAGGCCAGGGCTCTCCAAGGGGCTCAGCATCCTTCTCCAGCAGATCCTGGCGTCTCCTCTAGACCATGAGACCTGTCCCCTCCAGCGCAGGCCCGAGCATCAGAAACAGTCCTCTTTGCTATGAGAGCAAATCACTCTTATTCCCATCAAGATGCCTGAGCTCTCATATTTTGGGGTTTTAAGACAATGTTGGAATCTAACAGTTGCTCTCCTGTTTCACTCTGCAAACCCGAGTGGATTTCCTGAGGCTTCAGCCATTCCACTGTCCTCAAACGCTCGTCCCTGCATGGATCACCCCCCATCTGTGAGACACAGGACACAGCACATGGGAATTTCCACATGCACCAAAACATTCAGGCTACTGTCAGCTGGGCACATCAGCCAGAACAGATACACTGCGCGTAGGCAGATAACCCAACCTGCAAGCTACATACAGTGGCCTCACATTTCACTGCTACTTGCCAGCAACTTGCCGAATTTAGGTTCCAAGATAACATCAAACTGGAACCATTGCACTAATATTCAGGTGGAAAGGTTATATGCATCTAGCACCCTCGTAAAGCTGCCTGGTAGGAGTTTCTAGAGGTCAGCCACACATCTCCGAGCACAGATCCCTTCCACTGGAGTCATTCTCCTATCGGCCTGTAGTCCGTCCCCATATTAAACAGGGGTTGTACAGGAGCAAAGGTTGCCACGATCGGAAAGCAGCCCAGCCCAGCCCTTTTCAAGTGACAGCAGGAAGACGAGGCTCTGAGTGAAGTGAGATGCTCCAGGATAAATCCACAGCTTTTTACATTTATGGCATCCAAAGAGTTCTTGAGGAGCCACTTACTCTTGGGGAGGTCGCCCACTTGGCACCAGTGCCGACGACTGCACTGAGCACAAAGCAACAGAGAATCGGGTCTGCCGCAGCTACAGAATCAACTGCCTGGTGTCCGGACATCAAGATCAAGTTGCCACCCAAGAACCGGCGTAGGTCTCGCTGCGTTCACTGCTTCTTGGTCTACCAAGAAGTCCAAGAAGCTTTTGGTGTCTATCACTTCCCTTTCTATAGCCGTATACAAAGCATTTGTTTAGCTGTCGACTCTGACCACAACTAATAGCCAGAAGGACCTTGCTACAAGCTTATGGATGTCTCCATTCGCTTATCTGTATACGAATGTCTCACTTTCTCCCAAGCCAACTCTCAGTTCAGGCTGCTGCCTGGCAACACGGAGGGACTCGGAGAAGCTGGGAAATCAGAGTAGTCGCTGGCACACTTCTAGCACATGGATTCCTGGGCACAGGAAAACAGTGCAGAAGGGGACAGGCTGAGTTATTCAGCAATTATCTCAAGGTGCTGCTTCTGCCCTGGACTCCCCTGGTTTCCTACCACTAGCACATAACGTAGCAAATCCTGAACATCAAGAGGGGGTGGGGGGGGAATATACACATATAAATTTCCCGAAACGTTTGCTTCTTGCTGCTAGCGCTGAGGTGTTTGAGATGTATTCCACTTCTAGTCCATCATCACTTGCACGTTAAAATCCCCCTTGAAATGCTTATGGCAAAAGCACTTTTTGTACCCGGCTCTCTCAAGAGAGCGCTCCTGTGAACTCACCCAGACGCAAGCTGGCACAAAGGTCGTTCGTTAACTTAGCGTTAGCGGGACCCTTTCCCTTGGGTTTACATCACGTTTGCTCAGGCTCTGTAACCTCTGGACATCCATCCCAGGCCCCCAAGTCCGACTCTAGAAGAAATGCCCTAATGCACACAGCGATTTTCCAGCTCGTGACAGAGTAATCACTTCCTACAGTTGTGGCGTTTGGTTTTTTGAAAGCGAAGCAGCAGGGAAACTTGATGCAGCGAAACAGCCCTGGAAGAAGGCAGCCTCCCCATTGCACACCAACATTTCCATCTAGGTGGCAACGACAACTGCATTCGTTTCGGTCAGCAGAGCACTTCTTAAATTAACCCACCAAGCAGAGACTTACAGAGGAGGATTTCCCCCTGGCAGCGGCACTGAAACCCACAGATTCCCAAGGCTTTCCAACGGCACGGGCGAGCCTCTCCGAATCCTACATCCCACCCCTAAGCGCGGTCCCCTGCCACAGCAACAGGCCCCTCCACGGGCAGGGAGCACCTGGTGCGAAGCCGGCTGCTTTCGACATGCCTCTTGCCCTTCGGTTTAGTCAGCTGTGAAACGGGCCCCGAAGAAAAAAGGTACCGAAACAGCGGAGGACCCGGCCGAGACGCGCAGGAGCAGCGGGAGATGTCCAGCACCCATGGGAAACCCCCTAAAAAGCAAGTTGCCGGTGCAAGGGGGGAGGAAACAATCAGCTTGAATCTAGAGGCTCCGAGTGGGAAGCCAGCAATGCAAGAACCTAAAAGCCCCCAGACCAACCAGGCCCCCCCAGCCCCGCTGTTAGACTTGCCTGGAAAGCACGGGGCGCCTTAATACGCCTCGCCGGGGCAGCCTGCGCGTCTTCCTCTCGGAGGCAGCTCCCCCCGGCCCCGGGCAGCGCCCCGCCACACTTCCCCCTCAACTTTGCAAGTCCCGGAGGGGAAGGGGAAGGGAAGGGGTCCACCTCCCTCCGCCGGACAAAGTTGGAGGCTTACCGCTGCGGGCGGGCGCTCAGCATGCCGGGCGCGGGCAGCGCCGACTTAGCGCGCGGCCCGCGGCGTGTGTCCGTGCAGCGCCGTGCCCCGGGGCATCCTCCGAGCGC
>NW_017728924.1:3336795-3425462 GCF_001723895.1 Crocodylus porosus | reverse complement strand
GCCAACTGCCTCAGCGCCGCGCGGGCCCGCAACCGCGACACTGCGGCGCCCTCCAGCGGCGGCTGCTCGCAGCGGAGCGGAACCCGGGTGGCCTCTTGCCCTCTCCCGCCCCGCGCAAGTCCTTCCCTCTGCGCCTTCAACTTGCTGCCTCCTCATTTCATCCCTGGTCTCGTCAAGGGTAGGCAGAGGGGCTCTGAACCTCCCCCCCCCCACACACACCGGCAGGGCGCAGCCGGCGTGAGGCGCGTGCCGGCTCCCCGGGGGTCGGGGCCCTTCGCAGCCACCCTCCAGCCCACAGGGAAATCAAATCCCCGGGTCGGAGCAGGCCGTGCCCGCGGGGAGGAAGGGGTCACGGCCCTGGTTTACAACTGGGCACTTCTGGGCTATACCCTCAGCTCTACCACATCATACAACCCCCTATTAATGACCTCGGGTGGCCCCGGGGGATGCTAGGACGGTTTGCCAGGCAGAGGGTGCTGAATGCCTGCGAGGAACCAGGCTGACACAGAGGGACCGAGCGTTTTCCACGCTCTCGCATAGTTTGCAAGCCCATCTACTGTGCCCAGCTGGTGTAAAGCACTACCAGCTCCCTGAGAGCCGTGGTCCTTTACACCAGGCCTGAATTTGGGCCCTGAGGTGTTTTGGCTCCGGTCACAGACAGGAAGGCAGGAAGGCCAGCACAGCTGGTACACGACTGCAGTCTGACACGGGCTCGGACACACTCACAAGCACTTGCATTTTAAACCCAAGAGGCAAGTACGAAAAGCGCACAGCCCAGCCCAGCTTTTGCTGGATGCTAGAAACAGGCGTTGCCGTCTGCCTCCCACACAGGATGGACGCCAGCATTTGCTTATTTTCCTAGCTGCCAAGAGCACGTAGGGCATCAGCAAACTTCTGCAGAGAGGTGACGACCTGTGTAAATGATTTAGCTAAACAATGTCTCACAACTTGATCTTTTTGGGTCAGATGGAAGGAAAAAAAAAAATGCCAGGCTGATAACAGAGCACACCCATATTGTCCCCTATTCCTGAGCAAAGAGCACATAAAAGAGGACACGTTAACAGCCAAGCAGCACGTGCCTGTAGGAACACGGAGCCCAGACACACTTCTCAAACCCAGCGGTCACAACACCTCCTCCTGTACTTCTCCATTGCTCCCTGGCATTGGCTGCACACAGAAGCTGTAATGGTTTCATGTCAACGTAAACGGGTGCTGACCGTTCGAGATCCTCATTTCAGATTGAGCGGCTTTCCAAAGGGACTGACTTAAGTTAAATTGATATGTCACTCTCATACCAAAACAAGAGCGCCTGCACCCCGTTTGAGACCAGTTTGAGTAAATCAGCTTGCAAGGCATCTTGGGTTAAACGCAGACCAGGTCAAATTTCTCTCCCTCTTCCCCAGTGCCCTTGGTGGCCTTCCTTCTGTTAATGAAATGACACATCTACATTTTTACCACTTGGCAATGTTATTTTTAGGCTTCTGATGCTTTTCCATTCCGTTTGAAATCTCTTAGAATAGCTCCATTCAACGTTGTACTTCTGTGTCGCACCGAGGCTCAAATGATGTCAAATGCTGTGCTCGGAAACCGCAGTTCGACAAGTCGTTGGGCTCCACTGCTCTGTGCAAGGGGAGGGCAAACCACTGCCAATTCTGACTGAGTCACTTTTTATGCCAGTTTCTTGCAGCCCATTTCTTTGCATTAATGTTGTATGTGGAAGCCCCCCTCCCAAATAAGAATCCCACTGTGGTCAGGGCTGTTTGTACACACATCACAAGACAGTCTCCGCTCCCAAAGAGCTTACAGTCACCAATGAAAACCTCACTTCCACACTAAGCAGCTCTTCCCTTCATACATATCAAGAATCCTTTCTGTTTGCTACCAGGTAAGTGTTCCCTGCCTTTTACTCTTAACTATGGAGGAGAACGAGGCAGGTCCTGGTCTGGCTCCTACCTGCCCCCAGACCCATTGCTGATGCTTCTGTTTCTGAACCTTCGCTGCTAGTGATGTGAAAAGTCAACCTGGCCTAGCTCAGCTTTCAGGTCCTCTGGGTGAGCACGCAGGACTGACACTTAGAAAAACCATCTTGTTACCTATAAATGGAGTGAGCCTGGTCCAGGCATCATTTTGAGATAATAAAAGGGAGCCCTCAAGTGCCGATTTTACAGCCACTTTTCAGAGTATTTTAAAACCTCATTTGACTCCACGGGTTGCACTGGTATAACAGAGGGGAGAACTTGTCTTTAGATATAAACAGCAGAGTGAAGACAGTAAAATAAGATCATCTTTAGCAAGCCCAGCAGGGCTGCATGCCCACGAACACAGAAAGCCATTTTATATACAGTAAATGAGCAAAATGATTGTGGTGCAGGAATGTGACAAAAATCAATAAAATAGCCAATTTTTAGTGCCTGAATAAATCTTTTACCTAATTAGAAAGAGTCGATAGGCGGCCAGTAGCCCTTACTTCTCCATGTGACATAAACTTCTTACTGGGATGCTAATACCTTTGCTGCAATTTATAACTTCTGACACTTCAGCCACTCTTTCATTTCCCCTGGCATGATGATAGTATAGAAGAGCTATTTTTAAAATTATTTATCAAGTCACTTATTAAAGTCACTTTTTAGCTGAATTAAGAAATTAGAAGTGTAGAAATAAAACATCTCAGACTTTGAAATGTTATGAAGTACGGTGAAATTATATCTAATGATACCTTTGATTTATACTTTCATTTTAAATGAACAAATAAAACAGGATCATTAGATGTCTTTTAACTTTTTTACAATAAATCAAAAATACCCTAATTATTATGATACATTATACGATTGTATACATTATGCACATAAATGGGGGGAAAATCTACTGCCCACTGAATTTTTTTAAGCGGCTTAATTTCCCACATTCCAGTCTCATCTTAGCCCATTGTAGAAAGCTGTCCGTTTCCCAGCCCCTAGTAATATGGCACAGCTGTAGGTTTTCACACAGGCTTACTGGTGAGTGAAAAGACAAAATGTATTTTATTGGACTAAAATACAGAGCACAAGCGAGCAGCTTCCTACAAAGACTGTAGAAAGTAACACTTCCTCTCCCGTGTGTGGTGCCTGATGAAGTTTTACGTATTTTTAAGAGAGTAATGAGCTGTATTTTGGCATTAGTTTTAGAGCTTTGCAATTGGTGGGACCAAAAAGCCCCAAGTGAAACTGGAACCCCATTGTCTTCTGCACTGTTCACACCCAGCGTGAGAGACAAATCCTGCCCCGGAGAATTTAAAATCTACCTAGATGAAACAAGGAGAGAGAAAGTACTAACAGGTATCCTTCTCTTCTAGACTGGGTACTGCTGAAAAGGGGAGATTAGGTGTCTTGGCCAAAGTCAAACAAATTTATGGCAGAGCCAAAAACCTAATTTAGCTCGTCTGAGATGAAAATCTGCTGCCTAAACTGCAAAACCATCCTCTGAGCCTTAGGTTGCTAAATCCTCCCATGTTTTCCCTAATACAGGGGTGGGCAAAATGTGGCCCACGGGCCAGATGCAGCCTGCCAGCCCATTCTATCCAACCCACAGAGCCCATACAAATTTAGAAAATAAATATTAATCTGCCCCCGGCTGCCTGTCATGCAGCCCTCGATGGCTTGCCAAAACTCAGTAAGCGACCCTCCACCCAAAATAATTGCCCACCCCTGCCCTAATGCATAATTCCCTATGGTGTGTAAAGGGTCCTGGCTCAAAGCCCATCCAGTCAGGGAAAAACCCCCCAGAGATTTCAACTGCCCCTAGATGCAACTTCTTAAACCCTTTCATTCTAATAATTGAACAATGCATGTGCTCTTATCCAGAACCTCCCCATCTTCCTACAAATCCACACTCCCAAGTCTGGTCGACTTCCTGACTGTTCTTTCCTGGCAGGTTTTGGCAAGTCATGGCTGGAAAAGGTCCTAGAGATGCACTTTATTTTTAATTAGTTAATAAAGTATATACTACCCTCCTAGAAAAATCTCAGGACAGCTTACAATAAATTAAAGCAAGATAAATTATAAAATCAGATAAAATGTAAATATGGGTAGAATAGCATGTAGTAAAGAACACTCCTGAAACATCACTTCCAAATTTAACCCATCCTGCTGAAAGCCTGCTTAAAAAAATGGTCTTTCAACACTTTCTGAAGATGTCCAGGCTCAGCTTTGATGGCTTGCAAGGGGGAGAGCTTTGGAAGGGAAATCACCAGGGAAAGAAGGAGCCTCTGCCCACCTTTATCTGTAGTAGCCACAAATCTAACCATCCGTTTTCAGGAGAAACACAGGGTGTGTCTACATGTGCATATTAATGCAATGCAATAAACTCAAGCTACCCATTTTGCAAGTTTGCCTGGGACCATAGCGCATTGAGCCAGGTTGGAGCAGCCCTGGCTGGCAGGGGACACAAAGGGCCAGCTGGCAAGCCTGGGGCTGCTCCAGCCTGCCTCAGCATGCTGCAGAGGGGCTGGCTGGGGCTTTAGTGCAGAGCTAACTGGCAGGCAGCCCCCACACTGAAGCACCCTTGGGCCCCAGCCAACCGGGGCAGCATCTACATGTGCACTGCTGTAAAGTAAAAAAACTCCACAGCAGGATAGTATTTGTATTTACAAGTACTATCCTGCTGCAGAATAAATTCATTTACTCCAACCTAAAAGGGGTGCACATGTAGATGCATGACGTTTACTGTGCAGCTAATTAGTCTGCCAAGCAGTAAACGTCTCGTGTAGATGTGCCCACAGAAATACATTCTGCTGTTAATGGAAGGTATGCATTTATAGTGTAAAAGAGCAATAAATACCCAGGTGTGACTGTTTTAGACTTCAGAAATCACTTCTGCATTTGACTTTCTCCAGGGACCTTTTTTAAGTAAAAAATAAAGGTGTACTCTTCCAAGCAGTAATCTTATTGGTTACTAACAACACGCAGAGGTAGTTAAGTTTGGAATAGGATGCTTGAAAGCTAGAAATACAATAGTAAGCATGTCACAGGAACAGAGTTTAGATAGAATGACTTCTTTGCCTGAAAACATTTACACTAAAAGTTTGAAAGCCCTTCGGTACAGGATGACATGCCAGGCATACACCAGAAGCAATACCGTCACAAAATATGGGTGCTAAGTTTGTAGAACAGGTTTTTAAAAGCACAAATGCCTTTACTGCTCAGTAGCTATGATGGGATTAGTTATAAACTGACCCAATTTCTAACTTTTGCCCCAATCCTGCAAAAATTTCTAGTAATATATCTCGATGGTTAGTAGGACTACCCCCATGTGTAACTTTACTCAGATGAGTAATGTGGGATCACGTACAGAATATAAATCATACAAGCTGTTAACACAAAAATAAAATATACATCCATGTCCCACTGAAGATTTCTCAGGGTTCAGGCAAGTGTTATCATGCTGGGGGACTCAGCAGAACCAGATCTATGAGCAGTTTTTAGGTTTTAGTCATTTAGTGTATAGTTAGCAAGCCAGTCAATTGACCGGTAAAATTTTGTGGATTGATGGGTCAGTTGACTGTGTATTTTTCAACTGGTCAAAGACTGTACCAATTTTACAAAAAACCTACACCTATTTGCAGTTTTCTAAACAAATATTTTTTGACACAATTCTTAATGGAAATTTTGTGTTTTTTCTGTGTATTATTTGGATCTATTGGCAATTTTTTACAATTTTTGTCATATATTTGACTGGTCAACTGGCTGAAATTTATTTGACCAGTCAAATACCCAACCCTAATTTAGTGCCATTGGTGCTCACACTTGTATTGAATATTTGGATTTTTTTTCAGTGAAAAGCAAGGACAAAGTACTTTTTATATGCAAACCATTTTGGAATTTGAGTATAAAATAATGACAAAATCATTCTTTTGAGAGGGGAAGGAGACATAAGACATCAAATTGAAGTTAAGACCACTGATTTTCCCAACGCTTAGCTATTTGGAGAACTCACCCACTTTGGGTGTGGTATGGTAACATTACAGCTGGTCATTTTTACTTGGAGTGTCAATTGTAGTTGCAGACATTCTGTTATGGAAAAAAGTTTTGCAATCTCATCTTGGACGATTCATTTGGTATTAAAATCAGAGTATAAAAAGCCAAGGTGTGTTTCTAAGCGCTAAGGAATTGTTGCAGGAGATCTCAAGCACAATTCATTTTAATATAAGATTCCCACAATTTCTGGGTAAGCTATCCTAGGCAACATCCTGGGACGTAGTAACTTTTGTCCTGCTAGCTGTGACAATAGATTTTTTTCAAATACCTTATGTTTTAAAAAAAAATTTAGAAATTCAAATATGCTAATGTTGATATTCATTGTATTTTCCTATATGGATTTTTCCCTCTCTTCCAGTGTTTCAAGCAGAGCTCAAACTAACAAGTCTTTGTTTACCTATCGCATTGCTGCAAACACAGAAACGTTGAGTCTGTTCTGCAATTTTCCATTCCAGTTCTGCTCAAAACTTAATTGACAGCTACTAACTACATTTTAGACCCCATGACAGATCAAATATTGTCTCTGAAGGATAGGGATGTAATAAAAGTACAGTATGACACACAGGATTGCAGGTAAGAAAATGAATTGTATTTCCTCATGTAAGCTCTCTGACATTGGTTAAGATTTGAACTGGGAGACTAATGGATTGTTGGGGAGTACTGCAGAATTGATAAAAATATGGAGAAAAAAACTTAATTTGTGTCAAATGGAAATAGATAATTGAGAAAAGGAGATGGCAAAGTGAGGAACTAATGAATTCATTTTGGGCTAACCTGAAACATTTTGTTTAACCTCAGCTGAAACATTCATTTTATCTCCAGTTTATTTGATCACCTTAAAAACTCATTTTTAAACTTAGGACCATTTTGAAATGAAAAGTTCCAAGGTTTCAATATTTTCACTTTTTTCTGTGCTGTTGTTTTTGAGCCTAAACAATTCACCAAATTCAGTCTGAAGTCACAGACAATTTTGGCTCACAGAATGTATTTTTCAGCAGTTTTATTAATTGCTGGGGGAAAAAACAACCACCTACGGTTCAACTCTAGTTAATAAATACTTTTGACACATGAGAAGGATCCTAGTTCACCTGTGATATTGGTTTTGTATGAATAATGATGAAATAACAGAGGAAGGAACGTAATGTAGATAACTTTATATTGTGATGCACAAGCTTAGTGTTAATTTATCATGCAAATACATGGCATGCATATGTCAGAGCAAGCTGTGCTGACAAAAGCTGCTCAAGGAAAGTAGCTTATTCCAGCTCTTAAGCTCACACCCTGCCTCCCACTATCAGTTTCCAAATTTCACATCCTGAGCCATCCAACTTCCTCCTTTCTTTCCCTTCCTCTCACCCCAACTTCCTCTCTCATTGTCATACACACATCTCTACTTCAGTCACAAGAGCCCAGATTCTGAAAGGTGTTTAAAAATCCAACTCTCACTTACTCTCATTGACTGATGGTTTGGTGCCAACACAACTCACATCAATACTGCATTATAGATAAGCAGCGAGATGACTCTCCAAGGACAGGCTGTTAGTTTAACTACCTCCAGCCGTTATCTGGAGGCAACATTTGCATGTTTAAAGTGTAGTTGAATATGCTTGCCTGTACGTGTGCCCGATTTTAAAATGTATATACTTGTATGCTATTGTAAGCAAGTGTGTGGGAGTCCCACTTTCAAGCAAACCAATGCTCTTCACACAATTTCAAGTTCAGGGTTAAATGCTGTAGCGTCGAGTCTGACTTTTTCAAATGCTTTCCAAAAGTTAATTGAACTTCGACCTGTGCTTCAGCTAAGAGCTGAACTGACACACAGAGAAGGAGAGTTTGGGCCACATCCCAATTATATTGCTACAGCAGCCCTGCCAGCTTCAGGATACGTCTAAATTGCAGTCACAAAGAATGACTGCCGTGCAACACAGAGATAACATTTCACTAGCTCACTCAGGTACTGGTTAGTACCCAAGAAGCGGGGTAAATAAATCCACACTGAGCAACATGCAGCAGTAGTTAAATGGCTGCAAGTACCAAGCTGGTGCAGACGATTTCTAGGGTGCAGTACTATCACAGAAGTGAATGGGCCATGTATACATACCCTCAGATGATGACAAACCTACAGGTGAGGTTGGCTGAGAAAACAGAGTTAGCTGTGGTTCCAGCACCACTGTATGGGAACATGCAGCAGAGCTATGCACGGGCATGTGTGAACCGGCGGCCTGGACAGTAAGGTGGCCCGAAATGGTAATTTTTATTATTGTTATTATTATCATTATCATTATGTCTGGTGAAGGGGGGCCACCAGGAGTCCAAGTACAGTGCTGACATGCAGTATAGGAATGTGGATGGAAAGCTGGTTCCCACTTCCCTCCCCACCAAAACAGGTTTTTAAATGAGTTTTTTCCCATCCTTGCTAAGTCTGGGGAGGGAAGGAGGGATGCCAAACTCTCGAAGCATAGGACCAGTCCCTAAAATCTCTGCCCTGAGCCCTTCCTGGTAGGACATCAAGTGACAACTCACATAACCACTGAAAAGTAAGCAATTCACTCTTCAGGAGAACAGACCCATCTTTTCCAAGTGCCTGGCAATACTGTTAGCAGTTTTAGAAACCTAATTCACTAAATTAACCCTTTCCAGGGCATTACACACACCAGTTGGGCAAAATCAACCTGCAAAATGATAGGGAATAAGAAATCTCAAACAGCAATGGAGCACTGGAAGCAACTTTGTATGGTTACTTTTAAGTGCAAAGAACCTTTCTGAAAGAAGAGGATTATCCGTGGGCATGCATTCAAAGGGACTAGTCAAGGTAACTTCTGGGCACTAGAACCTACTTAGCCTACCTGGGACAGAAAAGGCCCTTCTGTTTTACTGGAGAGTTGTACTCATGTGGAAGGAAGGAAGGAGCCTCACATGCACACCCAAACTAATACAGATGAAACCCATTAACAGTTCTTAAATTTCAAAGACCTGTCCTTCTAAGTAATTACGTTCTGACACAACATTTTGGAACCACTTCAAGCAGAAATTGGTAACTCAACCATTGTATAGATGAATCAGGAGCAGCAGTCCATGTTAGCTTGACAAAAAATGCTGTCTAGGTTAAAAATCCATTTCTCGTTCCAAACGTAGCTGCTTTGATGCCCACAAAAAACCACCTTCCAGAAGTTAGTTTTTATTGTTTTATTTAAAAACTTCCTCACATGCCATTGTGAGGCATGTATATCCCCTGACCTAGAACATCTGTAAACAGGGTTTCATCTGTGATTCAAAGACTAAAACAGAGGGTTTTTCTTTATTGGCAACATTAAATTGTTTGAATGTGCTTAAACCAGGTTTGTCATACAAGCTGTCCACGTGCTCTGTATCACAAATGCAATTAGTGTAACAAAAGAGAAAAAAATTAACAACTCAGTGGAACAGGAGCTAATGACTTTAAAAAACAATTTGATGTCCAAAGCTTTTGGCTTATGGTAATATTTTAATAGCTGAAAATTTCCTTGAATTTCTGTTCAATGTATTTCAAGTTTGAATGAATTAAAAATGCCAATACCTTGCTATATCAGACACAACAGAGCTAAATTACTCTGAAACTGAAAATGTCCACTCAAGCCGTTTTCTTGCATTTGTGCAGTTGATGTACATGCACACACACACGTGCACACGTCCATCCTCGCCAGAGCTGGGTGAAGGCTTCTCTTTTGGGTCCAAAATTCAGTGGTCAGCATGCACCCTGCACTTTCCGAATGGATCACCATTCGCTAATTCTGTTTTGCTTGAATTGAACCACTGTTTGAGGCAATGCACAGCACTTAAAATGTCAAAGAACTGAACTGCAAGAACTGAGCTGTCTTTACCTAGTGACTATTCGTGTCTTTCCAGAAGCATTTCCATGTCCTCCAAAGAAGGAGACTTGCCTGTGACCTGAAGCCTTAGAGCTGCAACCCCATTTACAGGCCAATCATTTATGCAACCCACATGGAAGGGTCAGTATTGGTGTTCCTATTATTCAAAGGGAGCAGGACTTAACTTTTTCTCAGCTGGTCCTCAGCAGCCATCCCTATGCCACTGCTACCCTATAGTGAGAGCTAGACTGGGGAACTCTACCCCTGAATCAAACAGGGCTACACTGCTTCCGTTCAGCTTGCACTGGCCACGGGGTAATTACAGACAGTTACTGTGGAGCAGCTAAGCTGTGGTACGTCCCAACGTCCTGCAAAGTGAAGGCACACAAGAGAACTGTTTGCCTCACATCATGAACTTAAGACTATTACTAAGATACCTCAGCAGAAAGAAAACTTCAGAGATGTACACAGGTATTGCTGAGTTAGTATTGATGACTTTCCATATAGTATAGTATTGATGACTTTCCCATTTTGCCCTTAATATGGCTCTCCCTGTTTTAACCTCATCCCTCCCCTGACCGGGGACTTGCAAGTGGGGAAGTATCACCTCCCAAGGACAGCCAGGGAAGGTCATTTTAGTTCTCCAGGTTTCTGGGGGTGGGCTGAAGCCCGAGTTAAATTTGCAGAATGAACCTCCAAAGAACTGAATCCAGCCCTTCCTGCAAAAGAGTTTCACCAGTCTTAGAAACAACGGTTTCCTATGATGAAATAGAAAGAAGCTCCTTAAACAACCCTCAAGCATGTGTTGGGCTCTTTTAATATGCTGCTCACACAAACCTGGGCTTTAATTTCATGTGCTGTAGTTGTCAGGGTGAATATGAATTTCAACTCAAACTGCAAAGTGATCCATTAATGATTGTGAGCACAATATCCCATGTTCCCAAAAGATCTTAGATCAAGGTTTGAAGGAAAATAAAAGACTTTAGAATAAGACACTGATGAAGCAGTTTTCAAGGTATGCATTCAACTGTTTGAATTATATTCCTGCCATTAAAATCTATGGTGGAGAACAGCTTTTAATGGCCCCCGCCAAGATAGCTAGGCATACCATACCTTGACATTAGGTCCAAAGTAAAGTGGCTGCCTTCAGTGTTCTTCCTATTTAAAGGGCTTTTATTTGCATTAAACAGATCATTGCAGATGTTCAAGAATATGAAAAGGGGAAAAAGCAAATGTGTGATTTACTAAGAGACTTTGAGCAAACAAAAGGCTATTCTGTCAGTTCAGGCAAGCTACAAGCACGAGAAGAAAATTAGTCAAAGCTGCAGTGGGAGGGAAAGAGGGGCTGTGCGACAGTCATGGAATTGCTATGTGTTCATTAAGAGGAATAGGCTTGTCTGAAAGGAGGCGATTCACTAGATGATTCTAAGAGGTTAACTCAGGCAAGGGTTGTCGGCACATAGGTGGCAAAGTGGAAAGTACCTTCAGAAAAAACACCCACTTGCCCGAAGGTGTAGGACAAGCAAGACGGTTTTGTTACGATCTCAGCTCTGACACCCTCATTTAACTCAAAAAGAGAATTGGTCAAAGTTGGGAGGGAAAATACACGCTGCGGACACAGGAATCAGAGATAAAAAGCTTCCATGTGGCACAGAACTTGTCTGGCAAGGTGGCCGCGTTTGATGGGCCTTATAGAGGCGTTAATCTTGTTCACTGTGTTAAGCACATGCTTTAGGGCTTTGCTAGCTCCAGGCTCCCTGCAAGACTGAGCCCATTGTGTTTGCCCCTGGCACCACCATCTGCTTCCAGAACCTCCAACTCCACGTGGTTTCTTTACTGGCTCTGGCTACCACAACCGAGCTATACAATTGCAGTTATATTAGTGCATAAAACAGCCCTGAGACCTAGACAAAGAAGAGCTATGTAACAGTGGTTGGTGATTATCGGTGCCCCCAAAAAGCCCCCTATTAGCTGGCTTGCCTGAATATCAGTTCAGACAGCTGAACCAGTTCTGAATGAGCTACATGCCAGTCCCTTCAGCCAGAGCACAGGCACAGACAGAAGTGACAATTTTTGCCTAATCTGGCCCATGAAAGCGTTCTACAGCCATGACCAACCGTGAGTGCATGGCTTCAACGCACTTTAAAAGGGCCTAATCCCATGACAATCATTAATGAGGGTTCAGGCAAATGCACTCCAAAGTGGAGTGCCCTCAGCAACTTATGTCTGCGCGTGCCAGGAGCAGGGCTGTCCTGCTGCCAGTGCTGTTTTCAGAATTGTGGGGGGGGGAGGTAGGGAGCTTATTCTGGGGGTTGCCCAGTTGGTGCTGGAGGGTGGGGTGGGTAGATTGGAACCCACTGAGGTGGGGGGCTCCAATCCACACACCCCCACTCCAGTGTGAGTGGGAAACCCCCAGAAAGAGCTCCCTTCCCTGCCTTCTCCCTGCTCCCATCCAGACACAGCACTGGAGCTATGAGAGAAGGGGTAGAGCTAGAGGAGAGATGCTGCAGAGATACAGCCTCTCTCCCTGGATCAGCTCCAAATTGTAGCTGATCCTCCACTCTCACAACCCAACAGCCAATGTCTGTCGGCTCAGGAGGATCTGTCTAACTCATGGCACTTTCTATGAAGCATCATGCATTAGACCAGGGAGCTGCATTTCTGTCTGCACCTCATGTCAGAAGTAGAAAGGAGCCTTTTCAAATTCAGAGTGGGCTAAATTCTCACCTCATCGATACTGCCACTGGTAGGAGCTATAAGGCCTAGGTTCTTGGTGCACCGATGTTTTCCCCATGTGTAAGTAGGCTAAGGAGGTGTTGTGGATACCTCCTTCATCCCATCCCTGATGTTGTCTTCTCACCTGCCATGAGTTTGATGTTTCTTATCTGAGTTCTGGGAGTTGGTTCTCCAGGGAAATTACCTTGGACCACCAGGTGGGACTGCTTTATGGGGCTTCTCCTCCCCTGCACCCCAAACTCACTGCATCCCTATCTCTGTGTCAAGAGTAAATCTTCTTACTCAAGAGTAAGGGACTTCATTCAGCAGAGATCCTCCAACCTCCTATGCCTTCTTCCCCACACCGCTGCCCTGCTGAATCCTTTGCAGGCTGGCATCAGGGAGAAAGCTTCCCAGTGTCTCTGGTCTGCCCTTGCTGCCCCTTTCTGGGGCCAGAAGTACCCAGTGCATCTCCCCTTCCTCTAATCCAAAGTAAGCATTCATTCCAGAAGTGCAGCATGTTGCCACACATATCGGCGGCAATCCTCCGTTCTCCTGCGGTGATCGCAGGAAAGTTACTCTTTTTTTTAGGGGTTCCTCTTGCCTTACAAAGCTTCCCCTGAAAGACACCAACCTGAACCAGAGGTAACTGAACCCTGGAAAATCAGGGGCCCCAAAAGCTCACAAGTTACTTGAAAGCATCTTTTTTTTTTTTCTCCTTGTGCCATTTTTCCCCCCACAGATTTCTGCATTTCTTACTATTGTGCTACAAGTGTAGCTGAATCATGGCAAGACAGAAATTGGTGCGAACCCAGGTGGTCATTGTCAAGTATAATAATTGCCTGTAGTTCACAGTAAGTTCATTAGTTAATTCCTGTAGGACCCCACAATGCAAATGGTCCAGACCTGCTGATCTGTATATATTTAATTTTTCTTCCAAGTACTCCCTTGCCAGCCCTTCATCAACTCTTATACTGACATCATTTTCATTACCACCTACATCCCCACTTGCAGCCTCTTTATTTTTCTGGGTAAAGAAGTGCAGTCCAATACCACAGCTGTTGTAGAAGCATTGTGGATCCTGCCTGCCTCCTTTTAAAATGGAACTGATTTTTCCTCATTTCCACCTCTCAGGCCTGCTATATTTGTAAAAGCCCTTGGGCACTTATCTGCTTAGCTTTATTTAACTGCTGCAATGCAATTAATGCCTAAAAGCAGTACCGTCTCCCTTCTGGTTACAATGCTTTTACTGAAGATCACATTGGCTGGGTTTGTACTGTCTCCCTGCTGAGCCCAGAGACACAATGTCTGAGACCAGTGTCAGGGCCTGAACTCAGGACCTACTGGCTGTCTGCACTACCTAATGGCATTTCTGGACACATACACAGTGGGAACAAATGGACAGGACCTTCTTCCTCAGTAATAGCCCCGGGTTTGGCAGGAGGGCCATATACACATGGTCATTGCATGTGTATTATCTAGCATTCACCTCTTACTCTTTCTGTGCCTGACATCTCCCATGCTTGGCCTCTGTGTAGATACCTATACTTAAATTGAATAGAATCCACTAATTATTTGCCATCCCTTTGTCCAGTGCACGGCTCTAAACAATTAACTTTTTCCACAATACAAAGGTCAAGCAAATACTCCTCCATTTCCTTCAGGGAAATGTTTCTAGCTAAAAGGTCCTTCAATCCTTCTAACTCAAAAAAGGCAGAATCTCACAGCTGGAAATTTCAGGACTTCCTTGTCCTTTTGGTGTGGGTAGCAGCTGCAGGACAGGGCCTTTATTACATGAGACGGTCCTCTACTGACCTTGCAAGTCTTATGGACACTTAGGGTCCCTCTACATGTTCACGTAAAGGTGTGATGGGAGCTGGCGCATGATCTACACATGCATGATAGGAGGCACGATTGTGGGAGTCACATATTAGAGATCCCATCACGCCTTATTGCTCTGGCCACACAAAGTTATTATATGTATTTTGTGAAATAACTCTTGTAGCTTATTCCTCTTTTTATCACGCCACTAACTGACTGAATGTGTGGCTTGGTGACCACTTAAGTTGTGATCCACTGGTTAATCACACCTTAAGTGTGACGTGTAGATGGGGCCTTAATAATGCCTAGGTGGCCTCAGCACCCACGTTTCCTGCAGAAAGCAGTGGTTAGAGTCAGTGTAAAAATCAGCATGAGAATACAATCAAATCAAGAGCCTTTGTGATAAACAAAGAAGAAAATCTGCCTGCAGAGAGCACCTGGAAATGATCTCTAGAAAATGACTTCCCATCAATGTAGAGGTAGGTTGAGAAAACAAGATATCGAAGATCTAAACCTTTGTGCAGTGGTAAAATTACCACTTTTACTTGAATAGACAATGAAGCCCCTCATCCCATCAGCATGGGGAAAAAAGGCTTCTTGTCTTATATTCACATACCAGTAAACACCCCCTGCCCCTTCATTAAATGCACTGATTATCATTAAACTGCTGCTAGAAGCAGTATGTGCTCAGTCATGGAAACCAACTATGCAGACCATGCTGAGCATGCCCATAAAACACCTGGCCCACACTGGGCAAACACACTGATAGAAACCCTTTTCTTTTGGTATAGCCATCAAAAAAAGAAAAAAAAAGCAGTTGCTCACCCAGGTGAGAATGAGCACTGGCCCAGGTGGTACCGCAATACCAGGCCAGGATTCAGAGAAGCTGGAACAAACTTTGGCACCCTCCCCTGATGCCAAAAATGCACCCCATCTAAATAAAATATAGAGCCTGTTGTTCTCAATCCCCTTCAGTGCCAACATTTCTAATGTCATGGTCTGCAGCAAGTTAAAATGCACCGATTCTGGACAAGCTAAATCTATAGTTTTCTAGTAGGGCTGTCAAATGATCAAAAATTCGATCACAATTAGTTGTGTAATTTTAAAAATCTGTCACAATGAATTGCAATTTTAATCACACAGCTAAAAACTCAAAATTATGCGCAGAAAAACTCAAAATTTTGCAAAATTATGCAGGTACTTTGTATGGTTGGTAGTGTGGGCGTGGGTAGGGGGTGTGTGGGGGGGAGGCGGAATTTGTGAAGGTGCGGCACCCACCCCCCATCGCACATATACCCAAACCCTAGATAGTCCCCAAGACCTGGCCCTCCAACCCCTGCCTCCCCCAATACATTTACCTGCATCCAGCTGCTAAGTCTGCTCCCAGGACCCTACCTGGCTGCTTGCTGGCCGTGTGGGGTGGGGGGAAGGCGAGGCAGCAGTGAGGGGCTGCTTTTACCCCAGCAAACAGGCAGGCAAACACCAGCAAAGGGAAAGGGCCACTTTTCCCCCAGCACCAGCAGTGATTAATGTGCATGAAAAAAATCAACTAAAAAACAAATTAACATGTTAATGTGTGTGTTAACCACAATTAATCAACAACCCTAGTTTATACATATATGCCACATATATAAGTTACTATGGGTATGCTTATTGCAAAGTCAGTGTTTTCTTTTTTGGTCCCTTATGTTTCAAAATGTCAAGGGGGGGAGGAGGTCTGGCAGCTGCTGCATTTCTGACTCTAGCCTTGAGTCTGGTTCAGGGTCAGAGTCAGACCCACAGCAGTCTCCTGGTCCCCTGCTTCGCTCTCTAGCTTGTGCCCTCCCCTGTGTCCCTTCCCCACTTTCCTTACTATCACATGTAGCACACTTCCACATTGTGCCTGGGGAGGGAACAGACCTTGAGCAGGGTCTGACAGTAAGAGGAGGGTAGGAAAGCTGTAGGGGGAAAATGTGTCAGGGGGCAGAGGGCAAGGGAGCTGCTGTAGTAGTGGGACAGGAAGAATTCAAGATCATCCTCTGATAATTAGATTCTGCACCTGGAAAGTAACACATTTATAACAAATTCATAAATTTTCCATGTGTAGAATCTAATTATTGGGGGTCATCTTATATTCAGGGTTGTCTTATAGATGAGCAAATATGGTATTGTACACCCAGATCTTCCACTGAGTTAAAAGCAAAGCAATGCAGTGTTCCTGATCTATAGCAGCTTAGGATCCTGTCCTTATCTTGTTGGGGATTCCCTAATGCCCTATGTGTATGGACTAACCTTGAGTAGTCACATCCCGTCTAATGAGTTGGACTGTAGCATGTGGTAAGCCCAGGGTCCTTGCACACATAACACTTGTATGATCTTCATCACCACAGAAGCTATAAAGGCAAAGAGCCTATAAGATCACCTAGTCCATTCTCCCCGCTAGTACAGGATACCGATACACTGGCCAAAACCAACAGGGCTCTGCCATTTCTTTTAGGAGACACCATACAGACTAATACCGTGCATTTCACCATTAGGATTTCTTTTCCCTGTTACTGGCTGTTTCCTCCCTAGGGAATGCCGGATTGGCCACTTAGCATGTCATGTCATGTTTTCCAGCAGGAAATTTAGATTGCACATATCTAATTAGCAGAAACAGGGATAAACAAGCAGATTGTCTTCTACAATTATGTGCACGACGCCTTTGGGGTTACCGTTTAAAATTGCAAAAAGACAATCAAAGTGGGGGAAAAAGCCACAAACATGGCAGGTAGTTTACCTTGACGACAATTTTTTAAAAAGCTCTGCCAAGAGCAAAAGAGGTGATGTTATTTTTGGCACATTCATATACTCCAATATTTTTCAGCCATCTGTAAATAACATTTACCTGAAGCAGCTGTACATAATTAAATGACTTCCTATGTGTATTGCATATGCCCATCTGTGTGGAGAGAGAATAACTTTCTTAAAATTAAGATAGGGTCTGGAGATGAGGACATAGGGGCTGTATATATTTTTAAAGCTATCCCATAGGCAATTGCTGTAGAAATTCAGTAAAGTTAAGCAGCCGCTTCTTCCGTATGGCTTGACTTACTGAAGGAAACATTGTTTTACTTGGACAAACATTGTCACTTCTCATAGCAGCTTAATAGGTTTGTGTAAATATTTGAGCTTCCATAAAGGGGCAAGAAAGTCATTCCATATCATATTTAAAAGGTAAATAATTGTCTTGTTTTTGGAACACTTCAAATATTTGTACTACCTGATGGATTAGATAACTCCTCCTTCTGGAGGGTTATTTTTTAAAGGATACTACTATTTCCAAGCGAATGGTGAGATGTGAAAAAAACCCAGTATTTCCCATTTGTAAGTGTATTAGCATGAAGTTTATCAAAATTCATTATTCAACCACATTTGGAAAATAAAATGATAACAGCACCACTATATCCTGGTCCCGTGGCAGTTCTGTGTATAAACTGACTGATTATAAAACATGACCTGATGTCATGAATGACTTCTATTCAAAAGCTTCTCTAACTCTATCCCAGCCATGGGGCTGGTCCAATAAGAAGGTATCTTCCACAAAAATCCTTACCCCCCATTAAGTATAAAATATGCACTTGATCTTGTTCTGCTCTTGGGGCATGTCCAAGCCCCATTTTACAAGGCAAAAAACCTCTTCAAGAGGAGGACTTTGTCTAAGTGTGTATACTGTGAACATTATGATGCTATAGAAGTAACAATCAATGAAATGTAATTTTAAATGAAAACAGAGTGGATGTCCGCACAGATCTCCAGTGCACAATGAGTATCATCGGATTATTATCTGCATGTTTTATACCACGAATATGAGACATGACCTGAAATGATATCATGTCAAAAACACTCCAAGGAAGAGTTCCCCTCAGATTTCAGTGGAGCTGACAGTCACAATGTGAAGGCTGTCAGCATCTTTGACATCAATAGGCTTTCGATCACATTTTAAATCCAGTTTGACTCCATGCAATGTAGTTAGTTCAGATTCCCACTGATGGGGCGGATCACGGGGTTTCTAGGAATCAAAAGAAGACTGCAAACAACCCAGTCGTTGGTGGTTATGTAGGACCTTTATGTTGTCATGAATTTGGCAGTAGAGGGGCAGTAAATGTAGCCCAATTCCAGAGAGCTTGTTCAGAGAAGGGATGGAGAAGAAACTGTACAGTCTTCATCCTTCTCTGCACTGACCGACTGCTGCTGGAAATTTCTGACGGACAGCAGCTGCCACCACCAAGCGGCTGGGCTGCGGTGACATCCAGACACTCTGCTGGGTCCACTGCAGCCGTTATGCCAGCAGGGGTGCAAAATGGGTCCTGGAAGCACAGGAGGGTCTCCGTGGTCTTCTGCCAGGTGCTGGGTGGTGGTGGCAGAGGCCTTCCTGCGGCTGGAGAAGCGGTGTAGGTCTGGTGGCAGGGAGAAGGAGCTCTGCTCTTACTGCAGGGGAAGTTGGAGTGGGACGTACTGTGTCACATTAACACTTCCACAGTCCAATTCCCCCAGACTTCCAGCTGTCAGGTACAACCCAGTGCCATAAGACTAGTGACTGAATCCTGCATATGACTGAAATCCCTACAGATGGTGTCAAGCACGGAAAATGATATAATCATTGCAAGCAAGAGCTGTATGAAAAGACAAGGTTAAACCTGCAGTCATTTTTTCCAACTTCCAGTGATAGCTAAAGATAACTAAGAAATGTCATGCATTAGCTATTCCCAAACTCTTCTTACATGTCCTAATACTATCATTTTCATTCCGGTGTCAAGGTTCTTCAGGCAGATACCGGGAAGCAAAAGCACCCAGCGGAAGGAAGGCAGCTGCTGTTATAAAAGAAACTCTGATTTTGACATATTTTCACCAACATCTGCTTCCTCTGGTGACAATTTCAAAGCCAATGTGGGAGAGCCCAGCAGGTTCTGTTCTGCCGTGTATCTCAACCGAACCCATCAACTATGTCCTGATTACTGATGGTCCCGTCCAACCCTGGGATTCTAAGAACCTTTTTCCATGCCTTCTTTATATCCGTGTCCTTCTCTTGCTCCTTTCGGCTTTTTCTGGGGCCTTTATTCAAGATGAGGTGATTTATGCACTGATTTTTCCAGCCTCTGCAAAGCAGCAGGGTGAGGGACCAGCCCAGAAGCACAGCTAATAGGAAGGAGCAGGTGTAATTACTATTTAGAGGGTGGTAGCCTCTAAAACAGGGGTGGGCAAAATGGCAGATCCCAGCAGCCCCTGCCCGTGTTGCTGTGGCTGGTTTCCATGGAGACCCCAGCAGTGGCAGGGCTATGACTATGTGGGGCCAGGGTTCCCATGGAGACCAGCCCCAGCAGCGCTGGCAAGGCATGCAGCGGGGCAAGGAGCTGCTCTGGGCCAAGGGCTGGGATTCTGCAGCGGTGACACTGTGGTCTGGAGCCAGAGTGTGTGGGCAGCAAATCATAGCTCTGCCCTGGCTCTGGACCGCACTGTCACCACCACCTCCCCCCTGCATGCCCTGCCAGCACCGCTGGGGCCAGTCTCCATGGAAACCCTGGTCTTGTGCTGTCACAGCCCCACTACTGGGGTCTCCGCGGAAACTGACTGGAGCAATGCGGACAGGGCTGCTGGGAAATGGAGTTTGCCACGGGCCCAATCCAACCTGTGGGCCAGACTCTGCCCGCCCCTGATCTAAAGGCAACTACCAAGCCAGGCCCCCTTTATGCTTCAGCCATATAATACATGACAGTCCTATGTCCAAAAAACTAAGTTAGATCCTGGAGGAGATTGCTCCTGTAGTAAAGAGGAAAGAAAGCTTCTGACTTATGACATGGGCTTGATTTGCTTGAGAAGTTGCTCGAGGTGGCACTTGGTCTATCATTTATTACTTTCTTTACAGCAATCCAGTGGCAGAAATCCCTCTGCCTAGACAGCCAAAATAACACACCACATCCTATCTCCAGAAAAGCTAGGTGTCCAGGCTGGTGCTGTCCGCAAATGGTATACTTTTTTAAAGCATCTAAATGAATGAGGAGGCTCCGCTTCTGATGGAGCCCTTGAAGGAAACACCCCAAGTCCTACCTTCAATTTGCTGAGAACTTTGCTCTTTTCGCAGAACCTGGCCAAGCTGCTGAGATAAGAGGACACCGATAAAACATGATCATGGGGACCTGACCTTCTTCTCAAAGGGGCTTAAAAGAGAAATAAAAGAAAATGATGAGTAAACCTGCAGCTGGACCCATAACTGGGTCAGTGAGAATAAAGAAACTAGCCTGCATTCAGCCCCAAAATTATCCACAGCCCTGGGTTGTTCTTCTATTAAGGGAGTAATAGTAATTACTGGTAGCAGTTATGCAGGACTTTATTTTCACAAGTGCTCACGAAAGTAGTCAGACTTGAACTGAAGGTTACTGTTGACAGCACAGCCGAGCTAATGCAGAAATCTCACCCCTCTTTCTTCAGAGCATGTTGACTAGTCTGTCTGAGCAGAGAGGAGAACAGACAGGGATGGTCTCAATAGTCATTAGTGGGAAATACCTGGAACATATGAGCTGATAATGGCTCAGGAAAGTCATTGTCATGCATGAATACACCATCTCAGGGAGGCGGCTGTAGCTAATTCAGCCACAAATAAGTCAGCCAATTCTCTGTATGCCAACAAGAGGAAGAACCCATAAGTAACACAGCAGCCCGTGAAGCAAAGTCACTTGAATCACAGTATTGTATGCTGTTCAGGCTGTAGGCCTGATCTTTCTTTATGCCTGCAAGCACAGCTACACTTTCTCTCTGTCCCATTGCTTCCAGAGGGACTAAGCATAGGAATGACTATATTTTCAGATTGAGTTGTTAGAAGGATCAGGCCCTAGATCAGTGATTCTCAACCAGGGTATTGTGGTAGCCTGGGGTGCCTTGAGATCTTTTCAAGGGTGTGCCACACAATGTTAGCACTGTTTGGTATGCAACCATGATTCACAAGATAAACCCAGAGATTTTACATAGGAATCCATAGTTGTGGCTTTTCTGAATTCTTTGCAACAGAACAACCGCTCTATTATTTTCCTACCCTCAAAAAAGAGTGGCGCTAAGAGCTGGCATTTTCCAAGGGGTGCCACAAGCCTATGCAGGGGTGCCTTGAATGTAAAATGGTGGAGAGCCACTGCCATAGACTGTAATTGGTCTCCTAGCTCCGTAATGATGGATCAGTCTATGACAACAGTCATAATGATGATCCACTGCCTATAGGATTCAGCAGGGTCATAGCAAGGTAGGGACAAGCCGGGCAACCGTCCCAGGTGCCAAAGCAAAAGGGCGCCAACAGGCGCTGCCTGGGCAGAACAGAGCCACGAGAGGCTCATTTGGGGGGTGCAGAGACAGGAGAAGGGCAGCTCCTGATGCTGTGCGCACCCCACTGGGCAAGCATGGCGGGGGGCGAGTGTCCCCTGGATCTGTGCACAGGACAAGGGTAGGCTGCCGCTGCAGGCTTTGCCCCAGGGACCAAACTTATTATTACTATTCTGATTTTGTACGCGCCTTTATCAATCTGTAGTATGCTTCAGGGATATTAATAAATCAGAAATGATTGCATGGGTTCCTAATAGGCAACCAGAAATTGAACCCAGAAGATTGTAGGCTACTGTCCATAATTTCTGCACTGTTTAAGGGAGAAACGATCTTAATAGGTTTTAAAACAATTACTCTGTTATAAAGTTGTCCAGTTCTTGGCTTTGCATATAAATTTCAGGTTGGCATATCCAAACCACTGGGACACATCATTAAAAAAGGGTACTAAGGGCTGATTTACAAGACATTATGAAATGGTCCATAAACTTTAAAAATTGACTGTAGCTCTTGGAAATATCTTGCAAGATTGAAGACTGAGTTAGCTATTCAGGAAGAGATGGAGAATGGAGAATCAGTGGTTGGGGAGTGGAGGGGGATCAGAGTCTGTGCCAGGAATAAAGGAAGGAAAAGCAGTTAATTCCATATTAGAGCAAATGCATAAAATATTTATTACACAAAATGTTAGTTTAAAACAGTAATTAAAATCAGTTTTCCCTCTATTCAGTGGAGATTGGTTATTCATTTAAGTTGATGAAGCTTCCCTAATTTCAACATCATTATTTCTATGTGCATATCACAGAAGCCATTATATTTTAGATTCATTAACTAACACTGTCTGATTTATTTCTGTTACTTTCAATCTCCTGTTTGCAAACCTTTGTTCTGAACATGACAACTGCATTTTAAAACGAATCTTTTAAAGATTGTCTCCTGAAAATCATACATTTGCAGTATTGGAAAAATCAGCCTCAAGAAATCCGTACAAATGACTTCTTTCTGAGTAGGATCATTAACATGCTTTTCTTTCCGTAGTACTTTTACCGCTAGACTCAGTTGAGCTATAGCGTGGCTGAGCTAGAACCTCTGTTCTACTCCTCTCATCATCTGCTCTTTTAATTCTGCGTTTCCCTCCCTTCGAGCAGAGTTCATAAGAGCTACCACAAAACGACTGTACTGCTTCCCTCTTGGGGACATTCTAGCCGAGGGCCAAGATAGCAGGCCTAACATGCATTTCCACTCTAGCAAGCAGCCTAAGGGCCATTCTGAGTTCCCCTTGTAACAGAAAACTGCCTTACTAGTTGAGGATCTATTGTGCTCCACCCTGAACTACAGCATGCCATACCCATACCCTCTCTGCTGGAGAGGACAGCTGGCAGAGAGACAGCAAAGTTGACTTTCCACACATGAAGAGTCCCATGTCACAGGCAATCCTCAGCTGCTACTATCAAGGCAACTCTTTTTGCAGTCAGAGCCAGTGCCGAGAATTGAACACCAGGGATGCTAGCAGTGAAAGTACCTGACAGTGGCTGAGATTTTTAAATGAAATGAATTAGATGAACAGTTCCATACTCCTGTCTCTGCTGTCGCTGAACATTTGACTAACTCCCTGCTCAGTCTGCTCCCCATGCCGGTCACAGGAGGAGTACAGGATTTGCATTGTAGTTAACAGATCATAATTATGCTTGCTGAAAAGAGCAATCAAAACCTTTCGCTTCTAAAATAAATTAATTTCCAGTAATTAACATGTGGCTCTAGAATGAGGAAGACTTAGAAAATTGCTGCCATCTATTGATGAAAAGCAAGAGGAGACTATTTAAAGCCTCTTCCAAGAGCAGCTATGAAATTCAGTTTCCTTTGGTGTTTTCAAGTGCAAGTGCTTTTACCAGTGGGCTGATCCCCCAAGGCAGGCCCTCTGCACCCACCACATTGAACTCAACGCAGCTGTAGAAAGGGCCTTCCCAGCCGATCCACTCTAGCTCTAGTAACCCAAAACATAATCCTCTTTTTACTGATTTTAATTCTGATTGCACTACAGAAACAGTGCGAGAGAGAGACAGATCTGGATGCTGTTCTCTCTTGTGCACCATTCACATAGTTGCTTAAGTCCCAGCCAGTAACAGCTGTGAAAATTCATCAGCAGCAATGAAATTACTTAGATGGAACTAAGGGTTTCCCTTTCCTATAGTGAGTTGACACACAGTAGGGGGAAGGTTAATTTGGCCTGCAGAAGTCTTATTACAGCTGATGGACTGAAAGGAGTAATGAGAACTGGTTTAAAAGCAAAACAAAAAACATGGGTTTTGAAAAAGTTATTTCTTAAAAATTAAAAAAAAACCCTTAAAATGGACTGTCAACATTTCATGACTTTATTTTCTCCATGAAAAAAAAAAAATCAACATGATGGCAAAATAGATCAAATATTAAAATTGCAATCACCTTCAACCAACTTTTTCATTAGAGGAAAAAAACAGCTTCAGTCTCAGAGTGGAGCCAGGCTTAGTTCCTCTCTGGTGTAGCTGGTGACAAAGACCTCGGTGCAATCATGCTGATTTACTGACTCAGTCTTCAGGACAGGCAGTTAGAGAAAATGTCATTTTACTTGTAGGCAAATTGACTCCATTTTGTCTGGAAATCTCACAGTCGAACATGGAGGCTGCCAGCCCTGTTTTTCAATCACTTCGCTGAACCTCACTTCAAATTATCTCCCCAGACATACAGACTCCAGTCTCCGCACTGGTGGTACATCTCTGATCTTCAGTGAAACCCTTTTCTTCAGTCTCTGTCAACACCCGATCCTGCTAGCTATCACAGCATTATGTGGCTCTTATTCTGAAGGTAATTTGAAAACGGGTTGTTTGGTTGTTCATATTTTATTTTCTTTTTAACCAAATAGAGTTCAGTTTCTCTCATTTATAACAAGCCAAATGAATGGGAGAACCAGTTCATTGCTGGCCATGGGGAGATACTGTAAGTGTTATCATGACAGGAATTCATGAGCTAGTATTGCAGCAGAAGAACGTGTCTGCCAGCACATATGCCTAAGATTGAGGGAAATATATAGAGAGAAAAGTAGTAAACAAGGCCTATAAGGAGACATAAGAACTTGGCATCCTTTTTATCAGTTTATTCCTGCTATGATAAAAGGAAAGTGTAGCTCTAGTAGTTTGAGCAGGGACCTGCAAATTGGGTTCTGCTCCCAGTTCCTCCACATCCTTGTCCTTCATCTCACCTTGGGTCACTATGAAAGGATATAACAGCAGTGGCAATGCCTGCAGTGAAAAATGCTTTTCCTTCAAAGGAGTGATGTCAGCTCTATCTGCCTCTGTCCCTCTATTAGCTGGCTAGCCTGTGGCCTTTTTTCCTCTTGAACACCTATAAAAAATTAACCACCCCCTCTTCCCCCCGAGACACATTATTCTTTAACCTGTAAATACCTCCCGTATTTTCAAAAGAGTGCTCTCTTCGCAACCCGTGCATGGCTAGCTCATTAATTTTGCCTTCTCTTAGTCCTGGCTTTCCTCTTAGTCCAAATGTCTTTTCCCTAGCTAAGATCTGGTCTGCTCTGTACATGTGAGCGTCTACGCTCCAAGCTCCCCTGCAGCAAGAGCAAAGCTCCTTCTCCCCGCCGGCAGACCTACACCGCCTCTCCAACTAAAGGGAGGCTACTGCCACCGTGACCCAGCACCTGGCCGAAGACCCATGAAGGCACGCCTGTGCTTCCCCTTTTGAACCCCTGCTGGCATAACAGCTGCAGTGGACCCAAACGAGCCACCAGACGCATCTGGACTTCGATGCAGCCCAGCCGCTTGGTGGTGGCAGCTGCTGTCCGTCAGAAACTTCCAGCAGCAGTCGGTCAGTGCTGAGAAGGATCAAGCCTGTACAGTTTCTCCTCCATCCCATCTCTGAACAAGCTCTCTGGAATCTGGCTGCATTTATTGCCCCTTTCTGCAGCTGGTCCCACACAGTAAGGAGAGAGTTGTATGAGAGGTGTGGGCACTGGATTTATGATCCAGATGCCTTCTTCCAGGGGGACCCAAAACCCTCAGACCAACCACAACATGGTGATAACAGGAAAAAATAATACCAGCCATTCTATAGCTACCAATCCTAGGACTGTTATCAGAGTCAAGATACATCTGGCCAAGACGTGAGCTTCACTTTGAGGTTCTCTCTTGAATGTCAGATGTCAGCAGCGTGGAGGTTGGCAGCTGAGGCCCACACCCCACCATGGGGTGGGTGAGACGGGCTGGTGGTATGCCCTCTGTCCATGGTGGCCTCGGGTTTCCCTCTTGGGGACCCTCTCTCAGGGACCCCGCTGGGGGATGGGGACCCTTTGTTGCTCTAAAGTCTCTGCTTTTGTATTCTTTTGCCCTCTGATGACTCTTCAGATTGGTCTCTCTGTGGTCATCACACTTTCCGCATTCTGTAATATCAGTATATTCCTTTGTTTCACAAGCCCATCACATGCACATGTCTTAATTTAGTCTGTCTGGGCTTTTTCCTAATTTGGTCTGTTCCCCCAAAACTGGAACTCTCTGGCCCCCCGCTCTTGAGCCTTATGAGCTGGTGCCACCTTATCTCATGATATGGAAGAGTGTGGTATACGCCCACAGTTTCCCAGCCTATGTGTTTAATCCACTGGACCAGCTGCAGAAAGGGGCAGTAAATGTAGCCAAATTCCAGAGAGCTTGTTCAGAGAAGTGAAATACCGTTTTCTAGCCATCAGGAGGTGTGGAGGTGGCATTTAAATAAGTTACATTATTATATCTGCTCAATGGATCTACTCCCTTAACAAACAATTGTTCTGTCAGGGGCTTCGCATTTAGGTGGATTTGCTGCTAAAATAGCACCTTGTGAGGAGAGCAATTTATTAAGTCTTGCCTTCAGCAGTTTCCACTTCATTTCAAGCCTGCAAGGATATGAGACATGCTTCAACATCTAAAATGCAAAAGCTTCTCTTTTACAGCAGTTGTTATGTCCTTTGGGCAAGACCCTGGTGTGCACAGGAGAGGAATGAACAAAGAGCAGTCCAGGAGGAGAAGCTAGCAATTGCCTGTACAGTCTTCCCTTGAGAAGAAAGGGATTTGGTTTGTGTAAATTCTAGGTGTCTGCCTTCAGAAGCTGAGGCCATGTAGCGCTGACCCAAAATGCTACACTGGGTTTTCCCATCCTCTCTCAGACCCATCCCATATAGTGAACCCCCTGACAGCTGCACGCTCCTGGAAATGGAGAGAGCCACTGTGGCTTCTCCACAGAGTTGCAGCAGGGCCTGGTCAGGAGGGCCTGGTACCCTTGGATGTGGCCTGGTCCATTTTCTAGGACTGTAGATAAAATGACACTTACCAAGATGGTGCTGCAGAAATACCTCACCTTTAGAGACCCAGCGAACTCCACCTCCTGAGTATGTTTGGGTCCTTGGAGATGAACAGAAAAGCGGACTGCTTTCAGTGTTGTCTCCTGAGCCTCCAGGAGATGCGACAAAATGCACCTCCATCCCAAGTGTGTCTACTTTGACATCCCCGTGCTACACAACTTCCTGCAGCACAAACCAGCAGCAAAAGGAGGTTAGTAAGAAGAGAACAGCATGTGAAGTCTCCTATTGCAAGCTAAATGGGCCAGGGACACTAGTTTCAGGCTCCTTTGACAGAGCCATGCAAAATTGGATCCTGAACCTGATTAGGAATCTGGTGTGCTACTACAATTAAATAAATATTGAAGTAATCTGGGAGCCAGAATCCAGAGAGACCTGATCCTTGTTCTGCCACTACAATCTTCTGTGACCTCAGGCAAGTCCTTGTTTTCAGTTTTCCCCTCTGAGAAGCAACATCACCCATCTCACAGAAATGCTATGAAACTCCAATGGTTATGGCTTACATAGGCTGAGGATAAATGTTTCTTATTAAGTTAGTGTCACTGTCCTAGTGTCTCAGATAGTTACTTGGACTGTGTAAGCTAAGTGATCATCATGATCATTCCAAAGTTATGAAGTTCATGTCAAACCTCCTCTAATGCCATGATAAAAATCACATTATCAAGCATGTTCAAATCTCTAAACCAGTGGGAGCCCTTGGATAGTGATCTTACACCGAGACAAATGCTTGATTCTGCTGCAATAATTTGGAATATTATCAGTGCTTTATTCCCAGATTTTAGGCTGTACAGGCCACCATACAGAGCCAATAAGAGGATTACCACACTGTGTTGCTGAGCCTAGCAGTGGATAACCTCCTACATCTCTATGGGACAGGACTAGCTTCATCAGGAGAGACACTGCATCTGGCAGCAGAGTATTCATCCCTACAGATAAGGCCAACATAAAACTCATTCAGGACAGGTAGGACTGGGAATGCCCACAATGCTCACTGCTGCTGTTTGGGTTGGTGGTTTTCACACCAACTTAACTACAATTAAAGGAACTGTGAGCAACCCCACTGTTGGCTGATCTGCAGAACACAGCAGGCATCAGCTCCTTCCTGGCAGGGAGGTTAGGAAGAGTCTAAAATACAGTCATTTTTCTCCTTCCTCTTCATCTGGAGAGCGGTTTCTCTGTCTTGCACGCCAGTCCTGCCATGTGGCATGAGGCAAATCTTAGTGGAGTGGCAATTAGAAGGCGTGGCAAAAGGAAAGGGATCATTTTCTCAAGAGCCCTCCGGTTTCTGATATACATGCTCACACGCTACACTGGCAGCATAATCATTCCAGGCAGCAATTCAGGTCCACCTCCTCTCAAATGCTTTAATTATGGCGCTAACGAGTGACTGGTGATGGAGCAGGGACATCTATTTCTGCCAGCCCTGAATCCAGGGATCTTAAGGTGTCAGACCAATATAAAATACCCCCATGGCCATTAAATAATGGAGGTTACAATCTGGGAGGGGAGCGGAAGGGGAGGGGGGTGAATGGATATTGAACAAGTATCTGCTGGCCTGAGGACCAGGTTTGAGAGCGGACGCAGTCGTAGCACTGCCAATGGGCACACCACGTTGGGATAGCTCTCTGTGCTTGGCAGCTGCACCTACCGCTCCTGTGAGCGCATGCAAGCACATTAGACTAAGCAAAGTAATTGGGCACCTGTTAATGTTTATAGAGGAAGACAGGTAATAGCTCCCTGTCTAAAATATTTTATTTATGTAGGAACGTCGCATATAAACAAACAGACAAATATATTCCACCGCTTGCTGTTCTCTTCAAAATACTGTTTCAAACCACAGGGAAAGTTGTAAAACAATCCAGGTGAAGCTCAAAAGATGCAAGGCAGAGAACGTATGATCTTCTCAAGTGCCAGCTCTTGGTCCTACCTGAGCCGGAGAACTAGAAAAGAGCTTTACTCCGTCAGATCGCTGTCCGGTTTCTGTGGACAAGGTGGTGCAATGCAGGATTCATTTTTCCATGAACAAACCAGTGCTTGTGTCAGATAACAAGTGGTCTAGGTAGCAATTTAGCCCCTATCCTTCCAATCCTGCTATGAATCAAGACCTCTAACACAGTCCTAGGTACTGAACAGACTGGGCTCAGCATCCCATCTCCGTATCCAGTTAAACAGGCTTAAGTCCTCTGCTGCACTGGGGCTGTAATACATTTAAAAAAACTGTAGCATTTTCATTTGTTTTATCCTGACACAACCAGGCACCTGATGAATGTTTCCCCAATAGAAATAAAAGCCTTCTACATTTCCCTCCAAGGAACATATTCACAGTCTTTTATGGACATAGAAATCAGCCTAACGGAAGCATTTATGTCAGGTTATCCTACAAGGAGCATTTCGGCTGTATTATCCAGAGAAGAACATCTGTATAATATTTGCCTGGCAGGGAGAAAAAAAGAAACCCCTCTATTACATTTTCCCAAAAGGAAAATTTCTATAACCTTTCTCTGACAGGAAAGTAATAATTATCCACACAGGAAAATCTCAGTTGCATTCCCCTGACAAGAAAAAAAACTTTCTTTTGTCCTGGAAGCAAAACCCAGTAAATGAAATGCTGGCAGATTTCCTTTGGTAACAGAGCTGAAGAGGAAGGAAAATGTTATAGTCCAAATAGAGCCCGTCAAGTGCAAATATCACAGCAAAGCCAACTGCTACTAACTTACCAGACCCGCGCCAGAATTAAGGTAACTATAAAGACCTCACAGATGACTAAGTACCTGGAGCTATCCAGTGCTCCGAAACCTGTGATTTTCCTAATAAGTGCATTAACATAACTAAATGCTGTTTACCAATGGTAAGTCTTCTTAGCAAGCCAGTGTCATTTCTAGAGAAAGAAGGAAAAACCAGTGGGAACAAAATAAATATCAAAGAGGAACTAAAAAAATATTCTGTGTACCTATGACTGCTCCTCCTAATTGATCTCCCTTTCAAAGCATCCTGCAGAACGATGTAGCTGCAGAAGGAGAGAGCATGTGATGACAGAAATGTTATAAGAACCTTTATAATATTAAATCACTCCAGAACAGGAATTCATTTACGGTGAGCTGTGATAGAGTTAATGGTATGATAAGATGCAGGCAAACACCGTTCTAGTAAAGCTGTTTTCTTTCCTGTCTCGTTACTGCTATCCAAGTCTTCCTCATGAAATCAAGAGTGCCAATCCAAGCTGAGAGGTTACAGGTAGCCACCACGCATGAGATTAATCCTGGAGTGAGCTTGCCCTGAACACAACCTGCTCCTTCACCGGGCTCCGCAGGGCTGCTGATTCATTCCCTGGCGTTCATCAGTGCTGTCAGGTGTGACTTTTGGTTTCAAAAAACAAAATGGGAGGCTCTGTGCAGAAGGTAGGATCACGTGCTGGCTCTGCACTCTAGCGAGCTCATTTAAATGATTTTCCCACTCTTTAAATGGTGCGACTACATCAGCTGTTTATGAACCTCGTGGCCAGAGGGGCAGGTATAGAAACCATCTCCTTGCTCTGGAGCACAGTAGCATGGGCAGGTGTTTTCACACAAGGTATTTTGCTCTGCTGTCCCTGAGGGATACCTCCCTCTCTCTCAATTTTTGCTGCACTTGTATAGCTTCTCAACACCAACTAAGTGCTCTTCTTAAAAAATCATAGAGGAGCAGAGCTGGAAGAGGCCTCTATAGGTCATCTAAGTCCAAACCCCTGCCTGAGAAGATCATCCCTATCCAAACCATCCTATACAAATCCATAATCTAGCCTCTTAGTACAACTACCATCAACCCTGACACAACATAAGACAGAACACCCTAACCTGCTTTCAAAAAAGCAAAGGGACCAACACGCTGCTTCTATAAAAGCTTGTTAATATATGCCCAAGAGATGCCAGGGAGAAGGCCATGCCCTCCGCTATAAAGGAAAGCAAAAACAGTCCACACCAATCTGACCATGAGATAGCATTCCTTCTGGACTGCAAATACAGGTTTCCCTCGCTTTATGCATGTTCTGTATGTGCAAATTTGCTCTTATGCGATGACCCTTTTTATGCCAAAAATTTGTTATACACAAGGTAAATTCACTCTTATGCAATCGGTGTGGTGGAAGCCCTCAGTCAGCTGCTTTGTGCAGTGCACGCGCACCAAAATATAGTCTCCTGTGTGGATCTATGCTCCTCACTTGTTGTCTGCGACACGTGTTTCTGTAGCTGCCATCCCCATTATGACAGTGCCCTGTGCTTGTGTGCACTGTCTGCTGTTGGCGAGTACCAAAACTGGTTTGTAAAAGTGCCAGAAATGGGTCTGGGGCTCAGTAGAGTCATGGTCTTGGAACACATCCCTATTGGTTACATTGTAAAGTGGGCTCTCTTTATGCAAATTCAAGTAGGGCACCGTTTTCCAGGAATGCGTGCACTGCATAAAGCGAGGGAAACCTGTATGGCAACTGGCCTGGCCCTGAACAAGACCATCTAGCCCAGCAGTTCCCAACCTTGGGTAGTGACCCAAATGAGGGTCACGGGGGCAATGCTGGCAGCACCACACACAAAGGATGAGCCATGCCATGTGCCCCCACCCCCAGGCCACTGCTGCCACCGCACTGTACTCCCAGCAGTGGGTTGCAGCAAAAAAAGATTGGGAACCACTGCTCTAGCCAGAAACCTCTCACTTTAAGTCCCAGAAGGGCCACCCCAGGCAAAATTCCCAGCCTTGGTTACAGCCAACACCTAAGCTAGGGACAGACATTACACATAAACCGGTTTAAGTGATCAGAAACTGTTTTAAACCTGTAACAGAACAGATTTACAATGCACATAAACCAGTTTGAAAATGGCTGAAACTGATTTGAGATGATTCTGGTTGAATGTAGTTATCAGACTTAACTGATTTGGGTCAAACCAGTTTATGCAATGTCTGTTCCAGACCCCTTGCTGGTTTCAGATAAACCAGACACCACCATGATCCCATCATGCTCTCCAAGCTGGGTGGGGCTCTGCTCCACAGCAGGGCTGCCCCCTACCCTCTGCTCCCTGGCTGCAGCTCCGGCAGAGACTTGCAGGCACAGAGTGTCTGCCTGGCTTCTCCCTCCTAAGCAGGGATTATTCCCACCTCCCCCTGCCTTATGCAGACACCTTAGCATTAGCTAGCAGACCACATGTCTGCCCTGCTGGAGCCTGGCCATGCCCCCCTCAGCTTAGTCCTGTGCAAGGGAAGGGAGGGCTGCTCTAGCACCCCCTGGTTTCTAGCTTGAGCCACTGCAGGCATGTGCCTGCATTTCTGGAATGAAAAGGGAATGTCTATCCACCTCCAAATCAGAGCTTTGCAGATAAGACTATCCTGCAAAGATTGAATCAATTCAGGCTCAGGTTTTTTGAATGTCTGTCCCTACCCCTAATGCCTCTGAGGAAGGCTTAAAAAATTGTTGCATGTTTCAAGCTCACTTTCATCCAGTGGCTGGCAGGGTCCCAGGGAGTGTGAAGTAACACTGTAGACAGCTCATTCTGGGGACTAAAACCCCATCTAGTTTCATAGTTTCATAGTTTCTAGGGTCAGAAGGGACCTGAGCAGATCATCGAGTCTGACCCCCTGCCATGACAGGAAAGAGTACTGGGGTCAAACGACCCTAGCAAGGTGTTCATCTAGCCTCCTCTTAAAGACCCCCAGGGTAGGAGCCAGCACCACTTCTCTTGGAAGTTGGTTCCAGACCCTAGCCGCCCTGACCGTAAAGTAGTGCCTCCTGATATCTAGCCTAAATCTACCATCTGCCAGCTTGTGACCATTATTCCTGGTCACTCCTGGTAGTGCACAGGGGAACAGGGACTCCCCCAGTGCCTGCTGGTCCCCTCTGACTAGTTTGTAACAGGCCACAAGATCCCCCCTCAGCCTTCTCTTGTGGAGGATGAACAGGTTCAGGTCCCGTAGCCTCTCCTCATAGGGCCTGCCCTGCTGCCCCCGATCATGTGAGTGGCCCTCCTCTGGACCCTCTCCATGTTGTCCACATCCCTCTTGAAGTGGGGCACCCAGAACTGGATGCAATACTCCAGCTGCGGCCTGACCAGTGCCTCATACAGGGGGAGGATCACCTCCTTGGACCTGCTTGAGATGCATCTGTGGATGCATGACAAGGCGTGGTTCGCCTTCCTGACTGCATCCCCACACTGCCGGCCCATGTTCATCATGGCATCAAAGATGACTCTGAGATCCTTTTCTGCCTCTGCACTGACGAGAAGGGAGTTCCCTAGCCTGTAGGTATGGTACTGGTTCTTCCTCCCCAGGTGCAGCACCTTGCACTTGTCACTGTTGAATCCCATCCTGTTCTCATCTGCCCACCCCTGTAACCCTGTCTAGGTCCGATTGCAGCCTATTGCTCCCTTCTAGCATACCCACATCCCCCCACATCTTAGTGTCATCTATGCAGTTGGTTGCAAATGAGTGCATAGTTGTGACCGCATGCAGCTCAATTAACTGGAGCCCTTATGCAGGACCTCCACATACAAAAGATCACAGCATCAGGGTCTAAAATACTACTTATTCAATTGCCCCATTGTTTTAGGGGAGCAATATCTCCTCCGTTTTGCAACCTGTGCAACCTAATTGCCTATTTGTAAGCACTGGGGGGCCACATTTAAGAACTCCTCTCACTATAGGTGTATAAAAGAGCAGTTCAGGATGAATAGAGACCATATGGGGCTTTACAGCTGTCCTAGCATTTAGACCCTGGAATGTGTTTTGCTGCATCCGCTAAAGGCTTGTTTTGATGAGTGCATCAATGCAGGGTACAGACTTAGCAACAAGGATGCCTACAGCTGTCTGTGGCTTTTAAATTTTGTAATAAACACACTACTCTGACCCACACCAAGTTCAAAGAAACCATCACAACCACATACCAACTCCAATTATCCCTTTGAGGCAGCAAGAAAGTATCCCTTCCCCATTCTCTAAAAGCAAAAAATAAAGGAAAAAAAGAGCAAACCAGTATTTTCTGATCAAACTGTAAACCAGGCAGCTCAATTAACTAACAAATCAAAACCCCAGTATCACCAGGAAATGATTTAAAACTCTCAAAAGAACCAGTTCTATGGAAATTTATTAATTACTTATTTAACCAGAAACAATTAGACCACCAGCTAATAATAGAATTCTAATGGCAAGACCTACATCACTCTCAAATTCAACTGTAAATGATTCTCAGCTCAATTCAGTCCTTTATGACTAGTTGGAGGGTAATTACTCCTAAACTAGCTTTCTATAAACACCTTTTGCAGCACTTTAAGTTTAACTGTCTTTCCAGCTCCAAGTAGGCAGGGTTTGAGGCCGGCAGGATATTACCCAATTTTATCTGCCTATGCTAAGAAAGTGCCATAAGTGCTGGTGACTCATCTGGGCACATTTACACCATGCTGCTAGGGAGTACTGTTGTGAACGTATGACCTGTCCACTCGCTTCTGTTGAACGTATACTGAAAAGCGACACGTGGCCACTTTTTGGAACACACCCAGTACCATGCTTAGATAACATGACAGAGTGGAGCAAGTAAGCAGAGCTCTCTCACACAGTCCATAATGGTGAAAACATAGTCTCCCTGTTGGCCCTGACACCCAAACCACTGCAACAACTGAAAAAAATGGTGTCTGGTACTTATACAAAGTTATGCCCTTACTTTACCTTTGTTTGTGTGCACTCATCTCAAAGGAACACAAGATGGTTGAAAAACTTATCACTACAGAGGAGGCCAGAGAGGAGGGGTTGTCCTGCCCCAGGACCCTTGCCTAGGAGTTGTGGAAGAAGAAGAATCAGGAATTGAATTCCTATTTTGTATGCCCAGATTTTCAAAGGTATTTGGGTACATAAAAGAGAGGTGCCTCACGGAACTCGATTGTCCACTGCCCACTTGACTTCTACCCAATGGCTACTGCAGTCTCTACTTGTGTATAAAGAAAACTTGTGTGGGGTGTGGCAGCTGGAGCCACACACTAGAACCAGAGTCCCTGGGGTCACAGCCCCAGGACCCTGTCAGGATAGCCTGGGAGCCTTAGGATACTTACTGGAGCAAGAGCAGCATAAGTCAACGCTTACAGGGCAGGAGCAGCATAAGCCAATGCTGCGTTGGCTTTTAAAATACCTGTCAGTCAAGTTTGGTGGTGCCAGGCTGATGTCAGCCTCAGGCACCACCACAGGAAGTTTAAAGGGCCCGGCTAAAGCTGGGCAAGGGGGGTTGTGGCCACAGCGTGGGAGCACTTCGGGAGCAGAGTAGCCCAGGATGCTGCAGCTCTGGGGGTGACTATGGGTGAGCCAAACCCCATGGGAGCTGGAGTGAGGCAGCACTTAGGAGCTGGGAGCACCCCAACAGCAAGACAGCTCTGGACAGGCTACCTTTCTTTTTTGTACTTTCATTTTTTTGTTTGCAGTTTGAGGACCCGCTGTACTCAAAGACAAGACAACTTGGCCAAAGAGGGCTGGCAGGAGAAGTCGGCCAGACCCAAACCCAAAGCTCAACCATGTGGATTGGAACAGGCCAGGACCGAGTCGGAGAGGCTTGCTTTATTTTTTTGATCCGATGCAAGGAATGGTGAAGCACCCCTTATTGTAGCCTGGGCACTTTGACAGTGAACCAGGCACTGGGATAAGCCTGAGAAAAATACAACACAGGGCCAAGCCTCGACAAGCTGGGCCAGAGGCCCGAGGAGGCAGTAGCAAATGGCGTAAGCACTGCATGCACAGCTGGTGAGCAGAAGGGGTGTATGGGAGGCGAAGCCCCAAGGTCAGCCACACTGGACGTGTGAGTACTACCGGTACTGGGAAGGAGGGTACTGAACTCCTCCTTAAAGTAAGTTTCCACCAAGACGTGGCAGGTGAGCAGGGGAGCCCTGCATGGGATCAGGGAAGCTCACGAGACCAGAGTGTACAGCACAGAGACTTGACAGTCGGACTCTGAGGGCATTTTTTAAAGTAGCATTATTGTATTAATGAAAGGAGTTGGTAAAGACAAGCATTTATATATGTGCTCAGGGAGGGGAGGCCGGGCACATCAGTGTCCCTGTGCTTAAAAATGTTGGCAGGAGCACTTTATCTAAAGCTCGTCATCTGTGAGACACTGGAGGCTGCTGGAGCACAGTAATTACCACACTCCAGGAGACTCGATTAATCAAGTCTGTGCCAATGTGCTGGAATTACAGCATGTTGGAGCAGCTTCAGTGCTCGTATATAGGCACCTAATGACTCTTGAGGACACTTCCAACCATACAATTCTGTGCCTCAAATGAAGTGCTTGAGTGCAGAGCCCTGATATTTGGTTTCATGGTGAGCCTATCTGACATGGCTTTGTTATGCCATAAAGCCCCAGTACGGTAGCCTTTACTCTGTCAAGTGCTCCATTCAAGCAAAAGAATCCAAACAGAAGTCTATGCAATAAGGGCCCATATTTCCATAAGGTCATGATCATAACATCTGGCAAAATAATGGCTCACCACTACACCAGGTTATTTATTCCTCTGATTTCTGCTAACGCTCCTGTCGAATATGTATAGATTTATTATTTTAATTATCTCAAGCTTGTAGAGATTTAAACATCTGTTATAGGTGTTCAATAAGTATTAGAACAGCAATCAATTTTTCCTTAAGCAGAGGAGTGATTTATGGTTTACTGTGTGCAGCTAACCTCAATGTAGTCAATACCAAGAAAGATATTTCAAAAGGAAACAGGAGGCTCTTTAAATTAGCTCCTAATTAATTCTATTAAGGCTGTCTAGATGGAACATAACATTACAAAACCCTAAAAGTCTTTTAATTACCAAATTTGGTGCATTTTCATCAGGTCTTTGATCGCCAAAGAAACAACATTCTGTCTTCCTAACATCAGGACAGCAATTTATGGATTATCTGTATAGTTCATGTTAAACATTTTCCGTCCCGTAAGGACTTCACATTTGTGTAATAGATCTATTAGCTAGTGATGATGATGAACCATAAAAAAAGTTTTGGCCCAGGGCCTTGTCCAGTATTCAGGATTTAAATCATATTGGAAATTTCAAGGGGAAAGCCTTTTTGTAAGGTTGGGCTTGGGAAGAGGGGAGTTCCCTTAATAGTCCATCTTGTGGAAAGTATAGAGGAGTGATCTTGGCATTACAGTCTCACATGCTTAGCTTCCTTCCTGACTTAAGTCAGTGAATAATAGGGCTGTGCGAAATTTCACCGGTTGTTTCGAATTGAAACAAAGGGCTTCGAAACAGCCTCGAAACAAAATGAGGCTAGTCCAAACATTTTGAAAGTTTTGAAATGTTTCAAGTCTCAAAGCCAGCAGCAAGAGACAGGGGAGAACCAGGGCTGTGCTCCCAGCACCAGCCGGGAGTGCAGCCCTGGTGCCCCCCGTCTCCCACTGCCAGAAGCCGTTAACAGTGCAGGGGAAGGGGACTGAGCCTGGGCTCTGTTCCCCACCCCAGCGCTGCGATCCAGCAGGGGGTGCTGCGATCCTAGCTAGACTGACTCCCCACCCCCAGCGAAAAGTCAAAACAGCATCAAGACAGCCTTTCGGTTTCGACAGAACAGAACGGAACAGCTGTTTCGACTCAAAATTAAATTCGAAACGAAACGCAGTTCCTTTGAACCGTCAAAACTGAAGGCAAAATGGAACGGTGCCATTTCGCACAGCCCTAGCGAATCAGTATTAAGCTGTAGTGCAATGGATGAATATGCCTGCTTTTGTGGAGGCTGAGTTCTCTCTCGGTAACACTAGCGTATGTCAAAAGTGACTAGCGAAGTCGGCCAATCCAGTGATACCTCTAAAAACATGGTGAGAAGGAAATCCAGACCAAAATGCAGAGTAACCTTTGGATCTACTTATCCATTAATCTCTGTGCTGTTGGTCTTGAACAACCAGCCTACAAGGATTGCCTAGCTAATGTACTCAGACCTGGATATCCTAATACAAGAGCGGGGTGGGGGGGTGCTTGTTTGAACAATGACTGATTAGGGAAGCTACTCTCCTTGCAGCTAATCCAGCACATGTGGCCTTTAATCAGGAGAAATAACAGTTTGTTAGCACTTGAGGCAAGCAGTATGAAGTTGAAAGCAAGGGACTCCTGAGGCCTAATGTCCCTTCTTCCTCTGTCCTTAAAGTTCTGGTGAAACAGCATTTCCACTGGACTGGGACTTTACTCAGCTGGGGAAATCCATTCAGGATCTATCCCAAGAGAGTTATCCAGAGAATGAATCAACTGAGGGTGAAGACTCGCAGACTCTTGAAGCACAGAGGCAGAGGATGTCTATGATCTGTTATTGTCACCTTAGCAGCAGGGATTCATACAGAGGCAGTATGAGACTGGTTGAGAACTGACATTGTGTCCTGAATACATTAGGCAAGAAATCCCTAAGAGGAACCCCATTGCAATGCACGCTGCTTGCACAATGTGCATATGGCTAACCAGAAACTTCTGCAATACCATTTTGAGCCACTGCCCTGGAAAGGAAAAAGATTTTTTTTTTTTAAAGTAGCTGGGTTTCTTTGCATGCAAAACAATAAAGCACCACAACAATAATAGATGCTCACCCATTCTCAACAAGTTTTGTCCTTGACGAATTTTAAAAGATTAAAGAGGCAGAAGTTAAACCAGCCAAGAAAGTGCAGAATGCATTAAAGGAGGCACAGACTGTACTGCTCTCTTTTATGAATTTTTGAGGGAAGGGGGAAGAGGAGAAACAAGCTCGAGATGAAATTGAAAAAAACAACAATTAACATCTTTTGCGAGTTGAGAAATGAAACCTTGCCAGTGTGGAATGCATTGATTATTTTTAGTACCTGGTAAAATTAAGACTTCGTTTTGGAAACAGAAACTTACCCTACCAGCCCTTCAGAGTGATCAGATACCTAAGGGACAAAAGAAACCAAACTAGGTCTTGTACAGCAAGGTATTTGGCCAGCTCTGTCAGGAACCAAGATCTGATGAGCACACAACAGCATTTGTGGTCTAGAAGAGCAGCCAGCAACCCCTCCAAGCCACAGGCCTTTTCAACCCAGCTGTGGGCCGATGCAGGCTGGAGGCTTTGGCAGCATTCTGGCAGTGGGGCAAAACATGGGGGAAACTGGCACCACTATAGCCACTGCTCCCAGCTTCCCAGCCTCAGTGCAGCTCCTCACTGCCCAGACCTAGTGCAGGCACAAGCAAAGCCCCCTGATGCTGAAGCCCACCCCCCACAACTGACGCGAACTTACTGATGAAACCCCCCGGCTCCACGGGCCGGATCCAGTGGCCCTGCAGGCCCAAGTGCCGACCTCTGGTCTAGAATCAGATCTGAAAGAAGGCCAAAGCACTTAAGTCCATAGAAAGCTTGACCAACAGAGGAGCTAATACAAAGATTAGTATTGCCTTACTGACTCACCAGGTCCCCTGGGAAATGCAGGGTTTAAAGGAAGGAGCAGTGACTTTGTAGATCAGAGCCAGGTAAGTATTCCTTGAACAGGATGCAAAATGGAAATGAAATACAGAGATGCCTTTAAGGCAAACAGATCTATGAGAAAGCCAGACAGACACAAAGGGTTAATCCACAACGTTTGAAAACTCAGCGACTAACAACTAAATACTAGCACATCTGATTGTCACACTGGGGAATTCCATGCTATTGATTTGCACATCAGAAATCAGACACCTGGTAGCTTGACCTGTCCCCTGTAGTTGTAGGAATACTGTTTTCTCTTCCACATACCAGACTTCTGCATCTAGATGTCAAATCACAAATCACAGAGACTCAAAAGCAAAGGGCAACCCCCTGGCTTAATAAAGCCACCAGCAGTTCCAAAAAGCCTTTTGCTTCCAGCGCATCTAAGTGAATGTGAAGGAATAAGCTGAATGCCTTGGTTGGAAGAAAGTTGGAGCTGGGATGTAGAAACAATGTCTAGTTATTTCCACAGGTTTTAAGATACCATAGGAAGCACACACAGAGTCAACAGAAAAAAAACTCACATGGACTTCAACAGGCTTCAACAGAATGACTTCCAAAGTGCTGCTGTACTCTACAAAATTAGCATAAAAAACTTGAACTGCTTTCATCTAACAAACTTATTCTGGGGGGGGGGGGGGTATAAAAAACCAGTATTCCAGTACAAGGCCACATCTTGATGATCTTCTCCAGTGCTCAGGGGGACTACAGTTTGGCCTAGGTACTGAAAATGCACTTTGGCTATTTCTGTGTAAGTTGGAGCAGAATATGCAAGGGATGCTGGGAGAAGAATGGGGAGAAGGTCCTGGGACCCGGCAGGAGGAGCAGTGAGAAGAAGAGCACCACAATACTGGGAAACTGAGCCAGGGTGGCCCGTGAGTCATGGAGAAGATAAACCCTGATTTCATTTTTATAGCCCCCCGCTTCAAGCAAAGTGGATTTTTCTCTGGTGTGACTTTTGCAACTGCATTTTTGTAACAAGCCGGGTGTTTCCCTGTCAGTGGGGAAGAAAGAATGTGAAATTAGTAAAGGTGTGAAACAGAGACTTTACACTTAGCTTTAATGGTATACATCAATTTGCATACAGATTATGGTATTCACGCCATCTAACGCTTTGTCTAGTAGGAATTTGCTGCCTCATTTCAGTACCGAGCTAGAAACACATACTTAATTGCTCATAAGAAACAAATAGGTTCTGTGAGCTTTAAGTGGATGCTGTTGCTATATGCAGATGTCAAATCTAAAATTACACTGCAGAGAAAACATGCTTTATCTTTTATGAGCAATATATGCTAATTGAAGGGCAAGAAATAAAAAGATTTTTTTTTTTTTACTCGGAGATAAGGAACTAGGTCGCAAAGTAGGTATGACCCTCTTTGCACATGAAAAAGGATGCAGAACAAACAGGATACATATGGTTTAGGATCCCAAGGTTCATAGCATTTGCACTGGCATTTGGGGCTGAATCTAGAGTCAGACTATGCATAGGGGCATGAGGCATTCCCTTCTGCCCCAATGTCACGCACATCACAACCCTAGAACAGCAGTCTCCTTGCTGCTATTCCCCTGCTGATGCAGCTGGATAGGCAAATCAGGAAATTACAGCCAAGCCCCTGAACCCTATTTTCAATCCCTGCTCTGCTCCCGGAGCCATGAAACTATAGAGTGCCCGGCACTCAGAGTAGACTGTAAAGTGCCAGCTTGCTACTTCCCTCAGCCTCCGCAGGTGCTTGGGAAGAGCTGTACAGGAGGTCTCATTTCTACAGCTTTACTCTGGAAAGCTCTAGGTAAAGCCCATCCGCGAGAGGTAAAAGTGTGAGACAACAGCTCAACACTGATGCCCCTCAGCCTTGAAAGAGCATCCCCTCCAAAGTTCAGCCCCTCGCTGGCCAGCACAACACCTCCAACTGATGTGGCACATTTACTGCAGACACCAAGAAACACAGGGGCAACGCTGGAGACTGTGAGAAAAATCTTTTTGCACCTATGGAGCAGAAGTCTTCATCATACAGAAGCTACAGAGCACAGCAAAACAAAGCAGCGAGGGAAGCATTTACTGCCCCCCGCTCTCCTCCACCCAGCAAAGAAAATCCTGCCATAAAGCCCACAAATGCAAACTCAGTGCCACAGTATACCAGTCCATGGACCCAGGCAAAACCATATTGGTTTCTGCCCTGTAAAGGTGGGAAGGGGGGGCATCTTTATTAGGGAAATACAGGCCAGCCCTCCAGTCTCCATTGTTGCTCCAGGAAGAAGTGCTATGGTGATTAGGAAACCTCTTCCCCCTGCCCTGAAGCAAGAATGACAATACTGCGCAAACAAGCCTCCAGTCAGAGCCTTGGTTTTATCTTTTTGTACATCAGGGCACAGCAGGCTAATCACTACGGACCATTACAAGCACCGACCACCACGGCTGCAAGAGGTGGGTCTCCACTATATAAGCCCTCCTGTTCTAGCAGAGCGGTTGAGTCGGGCCTCTGCCCTCTGCTGCCTCTAAAGCCCAAAATCAAAGCCCACTGAAACCACAGTAAGAGACCTCCATGGATACGGGACAGACCCCTGCAGACCCTAGGAGCTGCACCACAGACTTCTCCAAAGACAGACGAGTCACTTCCACAGCAAGCACCAAAGCCGCCTTGTATTCTGCCTGGGAATAGGAAGCAGAGACATCTTTTGGAAAAACATAATAGGCCAAATGCATGTCTGGCATCACCCCCCAGAGATCATGACTCACTGGGGTCCAAATCAGGGCTTTGCCATTGATTTCAGCGGTCACAGGACCAGGATTTTACTTCGCCCGCTGGCTGAACATGAGGATTGCTTTCAAGCCGTTCTGCACTGGACTTTCCCAACCACGAGCATTTCAAGGACAGACAGCTCCGAGAGGAACCACACTGCCTTGGCTGTGCCGTTACTTTTGGTGAGCCAGTCTAACTACCCATAAAGTAAATTAGTGTCTAATTGACTTGGATAGTAGCTGAGGGCACTCAGCACCTCACAAGATCCTCGCAGCCATGTGCGAAACAGGGCTTTTTTCCCCATTCTGGCTAAGGAAAGGGACGTAACAACAGAATCTAGTGGGTTGTCAGCTCCACTCCTCAGACTTTAATGTAGCTCAAATAAGTTATATTGAATAACAACTTAATTAGTACTGAATTAGATCATTAGCTTTCACTTTCTGACTGTGTTGTGATCGCTAGCTGTTGTGGAACAGCTCCCTGATTTGCAAGCATACTGCTTAAATACCCTGTTCATAGATTCATCTGTGCATTTGCTGGTTCTGGGAAAGAAAACTGTGAATCAAATCGAAATTATTTGGCTGGCTGAAGAGATGCATCTCACTGGAGAGCGCAAAGAGTTAAAATCACTCCTGGTGACACGGTGCGCAAGCAGATATTTTATTACTTTAGCAGAACACACTTTGATATATGACATTCATAAATATGCAGCGTCTTGATATCTGAAGTTATTAGCAGAGGCGGTGAGATGGGGCTTGATCCTGTGCCTATCTGGCTTGCTCCCACATCTCCCTTTGAGGTCAGCAGGACTTCTGGCTGTATGTGGACCACAAGATCAGAGCATGGACCTTTTGCTATCGGGCATCTGAAGACACAGCAAAACAGAGTCTGGTACTGAGCATTAGCTCATCCCTTTGCTGCATGGCAAGTACCACATGCCCCTGGAAGGCAAGATATAACACTGTATGTACCGATCATTTCTTTTTCCCTCTCCTCCGTTCTCTTCCCTTCTCCCTCTGCTGCTCAATTTGTGCCTTTGAAAAACAAAGAGAGACTAGGGAGGACAAAAGATGATTGTGAGCTCACGCTGTGTTCCCAGTGATTGGGCTTCAGGCATCCATAGGAGTGACACTGGTGTGCAGAATCAGATGACAGACAGATGAAGTCAGAGAAGAAAGACACCTTTCAAAAGGTCCCATGAGAAGCAAAACAGACAACCCCAAACCAGAAGAGCCAACAGGACAGCGGCTTAGGGCACTGACCTAAAATGTGGGAAACCCAGGATCAAGGCCTCACTTTGAATCAGGCGAAGCAGAGACTTGAACCAGAAGTCTCCATATTCCCAGCTGAGTTCCCAAACCACTTGTTTACTGACTCCTCTGAAATGTGGCTTTCCATCTCACCCCTCCTGCCCCAAAGAATAATCTTCCCATTAAGTTTAATTAAAACCTCTAGGCTCACACCGTGTCAATTGATCAGAACTGTCCAACAAAACTAAAAAAAGGGGGGTGATCACATCATTCCTGACTGGCTCTGGACACAACGAGTGCTATACCACCTGAAATCCCTGGCATGCTTCAGTCCTTCCACTTGCACAATACAGGCCACCAGATCCAAACTGAAGGGTGCTGTACATGGTTTACTGGCAAATTGTGCACCTCAGCATTAAGGGTTGAGGTTTTTATTATCTTAAAAAGTTAGTTCACTGGTTCCCACTGGCTTCTACTAGAGCCTCTGGGTCCTTTAGAAATCCTCATTCATAAAATGCACCTCTTTGCTGCTTCCTTCTTTTAATCTTATTACTAGGCACTCTCCCTTTTACAACGCTACCAGCCAAGCTGTTTTTCTTTGCCCACTTCACCCTTTGGTACCCACTGTTCCCATCCTCCATCTTCCTGGATCCCTCCCCAAAGCGAGTCAGCCTGCCCACCACACCACACTATTGCAGCCACACTGCTTTTGGTTCAGGATGTGGCATATGCAGAGCAGCCTGGGACAGGAAGTTCACAGTACTGAAGGCTTTATTTTAGCTACTGGAGTAAATGTCCTTCTATCATTAAAAATGGCTGCCTCACTGCCTTTCCGGCATCCCTAGTCTTCTATCTACAACACCCCCCCACAGTGTTGACTTGGCCTTTCTACTGCTTACGACCAAAGTTGTTGGCAAATTCTCTGCCATTTCACAGTGCTATGGCTCCTACTTTCTGAAGTGCTGCTGTTTAAAGTGTTTATTACTGTTCAATGTGTTTAGTAACACTGGCATCGAAAGCTTCTCGAGCAAGTTTGCAGAAAACCAGGAAGGATTGTGAACACATTGGAGGATCCGAGTGCAATTCAGAAGGATCTTGACAATTTGGAAAGCTGGGCTGGAGCTAATAGGATGAAGGTCAATGTGAACACATGTAAGGTGCTACACCTCGGGAGGAACGATCAAAAGCGCAGATATGAAATAGATGACACCTGGCTGGATGGGAGCACTATGAAAAAGGGCTTGGGAGTCTAGGTAAACCACAGGCTCAGTATGAGTCTACAGTGTGGTGCAGCTGCACAAAAGGTGAATGTGGTTTTTGGATGCATTGATAGAAGCACTGGGTGTAAGACACAGGAGGTGATAATACCTCTCTACTTGGCACCAGGTAGGCTTCATTGTATTGTGTGCAGTTCTGGCTTCCACATTTTAACAAGGAGGTGGAGAAGTGAGACAGGGTCCAGAGGTGGGCAACAAACATGATCAAGAGCTTGGAAGGAAAGTCATAGGAGGAGAGGCTGAAGGAGCTAGGCAAGTTCAGCTTGTGGGAAAAGCACTTAAGAGCGAACATGATAGCAGTCTTCAAATAGTTGAAGTGCTGCCATAAAGAAGAGGGAAAGCACCTTTTTTCTCTTGCTGCAGAGAGGAGGATACGGGCCAATGGCCTGAAGGTGCAGCAAAGTAAGTTTAGATTGGATATTCAGAAAAACTTCTTCGCCATTATAATAATGAGGCAGTGGAATAGACTGCCGCAGGAAGTTGCGGACTCGCCGTCACTGCGAGTGTTCAAGAAGAGGTTGGCCAAGCACTAGTCGGGAATGCTCTAGGCATGGGTGATCTACCATAGGCATTTTCCATGCTTTGGGGCTTTGTTGATTGTTCCTGCCCACACCTCCACCCTTCTGCTACGTGTCAGGGTGTTTTTAAGCCTTCCTTTTAAGCCTGGGGTGTTGGCTACAGCTTTGACTGGAGTGTGCCAATGCTCCTGCTGGGATCAAAGCTAGAGGTTCCTGGCTAGGGGGTCTTGCCCCTCCATTCAGGGTCAAACTAATCACCGTATTTGGAGTCAGGAAGGCATTTTACCCCATGGTCAGATTCGTATGGACTCAGGGGTGGGGTTTACCTTCCTCCGTAAAAGGGGGCATGGTCCATTACCCAGGATCTCTTGAGTGTTTCATAGAAGAAGCAGGACATTGGCTGCCACGGTTTCCCTGATCTACCTGTGGCAGATTAGGTTGTTAAGTCTGTGTTATGTCATTTTATGTAGAGTTTGCATTATAGTTTATGATAGGGATGATGATTTAGATAGGGATGGTCCTGCCTCAGGCAGGGGGTTGGACTAGATAACCTCTGGAGGTCACTTCCAGCCCTACTTCTCTATGATGCTATGACATGCTGCATTGTGCTGCACTTTTGATCTTACTATCTGGCTTAATTGAGCTAACACAAGCCCTGAGAGATGTTCCCCTCTTCACTCAACATGCAGTACAAATAATCGAAGTATCTTCTTTTATCCACTCCAGGTCACCTCAATAACTATCACATTAGTTATAGTTGGCGTCCTGACCCAACAAGAATTATGTTTAGCTCTCATTAACTTTCCCCATGCCACTGTTGAACCTTCCCAGGGAAAACTACAAATATGACCATTGTTTTCTGTATCATACATTGCTGAAGCAGAGGGAATCTGGGGCCCCACTAAAAGCTGAGGTGCATACAGCATACAAGCCATAGAAAATCATTTGATACTTGTAACACGTTCACCAAAAGGGACATGAACTTGCCATTCAACTTGCTGGTGGCTTGGCTTAAGAAGAAAATCCAAAAGATTGAGATTTCATATTTCCCTACAAAGATCCCCATGGCGCCACTCCCTACACAATCATTTTTTTAAATAACTTGAGAGGGAGGTTGGGTTTATCCATATCCAGCATATGTTCCAACCATTCAACACTGATCCAAGCAGTGACGGGACTGAACACCCTGCTAGTTAGAATATAGTGTCTATACATCCAGAATGAGCAGGTGAAACCCAGCAACTAAGTCAAATTATTAAAATGTTTGTATTTCCCTTCCATAGTAACATTTCAAAGTTACAGGCCCCCGGGGGGCAGGCACCATACAAATGTGTGAGGGTGTCTTTGCACAGAAGCCTTTATTCTCAAAGAATAACATAGGAATAACATATTCTCTAAAGGTAACATAGGAAATGGTAAAAAGAGGAAATAGGGGTACTTTACCTTCCCCAACTAAAGATCACACCGTTGATGACAGCCACAGGAGCCACATCTCCTGATTCCCAGTCCGAAGATGCAGGCATTACACTATCCTGCTTCATGTGGTGCTAGACTTTTCAGTGCATCTGTTTCCTAACTAAGAACTGCTTCATAAAACAACACAAAATAAAGGTGTCAGGTAACTTCTCCAACCACTTGGCTTAACAACCACTTATGGGAGCTCATGGGGTTTTTTTATCCTCACCATCATAGATTTAATAAGGGTATACTGTCTGATTATTAGACAGTAAAGTGGACATTCAATCCGTTCCTCTCCTGAGTTCCTGCAGATAACCAAAATTTATAGCATAAGCAATCCTAGCACCGTAACCATGCAAGTAAAGCAAGCCTCACCCCAGAGGCCTGAAACCTCCACGTTTGCTCACAGCATCAGGCAACCAAACATGGAGCACGCTGCACTGCTTCTGTGCCCCACAGTTCAATCGCGCTCAAGCAGCCCTGAAAGCAGAAGAAGTATTTGGAAATGGAAAACCCCACGCAGTTGTTAGAAACCTTACAGAAAGCAAATGCCTACATCCAGCTGGCCATAGTGTCTCTCCTGACACTGAAACACAGCTGCGGATTAAGGCAGATTCCTGCTGTCAGGCACAGGTGCCCAAAGGAGTGACAGGAGCCATCGCAGCAAGAGAAACGAACCCGTGTGGTTGGCGGAGCTGCTGCTTCTGCATCTCGCCTCTGTCACACCCATCCCTCCCTGTCCCCCTCCCCCAGCCCAGCTCTGCCCCGACCTCCAAAGACTGAACCAACAGGTGCTACGCCTTGCTCTGCATGGCTCTGCACTACTCAAAGCAGAGGAAGTGTTAGAGTCAAATTACAGCATTGCAGTCAAATTAAAATTGAACCCAAGAAAGCGAGACCTGAGGTTGATACCATAACCAGCCCAAGTGCCATGCCTGGGCTTTATCCCACTGGAATTCTACAGGGAAGCATTGCCTAACTCTCAAAAGCTCCTTTAACAGTACTCTGTGTTAGGTAGGAGGTCAGACTAGATAATAGCCATCCCATTTGGACTTCAAGCCCTTTAATCCCAGCCAATAGTAGCTAGAACTGAATTTTGTGAGGGTCTGAGTGGTCCCAGCATCACTTGCCCGAGATGACAATTGAAGATATTAGGAGCTTGCGAGATGCTCCGAATCTTGACTAATCAGACCCAGATGTTTTTATGATGACAAAGAGCCTTCACAGGGCCACACTTCCAAATCCCATTGACTTCTGGCTGTGTTTAAACATTAATGAATCAGTGTGCAGTAGGGCCGTGCAAAGCTAAGGGTGGTGATTTGATTCGGAGGAGATTCAGCCCAATTCAGTAGCCAAATCGCGACATCCAAATCAAATCGGGGGACCAATTTAAAGGTCCAAATTGATTCAGAGCTCTCCAAATCTTCAGAAAAGATTCAGAGAGCTTTGATGATTCAGGCAGTCCCCAGCACCAGCCAAATCTCCGAATCAGATTCAGCCGAATCGAATTGGGACAGTGATTTGAATCACTGAATTGAATCATTGTCCCCTGACTCAGCCAAATCCGAAGGGAATCCTAGCCGCTTTGCACAGGCCTAGTGTGCAGGGCTTTTACTAGGAAGGCCATGGGTGTCTTATGACCAGATGTACTGCTGACCAAAAGCAAAGCCCGGGCTATAATCTGACTAGGGGAGTCCCTTACAGCAGGCTATTCCTGTTAAGTTATTTTTTAAATCATTTAAGTCTGAATCTTCCAGTCCTTCCCTACCCTCCCTGGGTTAGATTCAGCTGCATAATAAAGCATGGGAAAAATTAAACGTAATTAACTTTTCCCTTTCTTAATTCTTTTTTTAAATTTTAATTAAACATTTCTCATTTGGAAAGCAGATGTCAGGCTAACAAAGGGTAACAATAAAGGAAACATGCTTGGGAGATTGAGATAGGAGGATTCTGATAACTTTAACCACTCCATTAAAGGGGGCAAGGGGAGGGGGGGGGAGCTATTTTTGCACCGGCTAAACTTCTGCTATTCCCAATCACATTTTCTACTATCATGGCAAGAAGGGGAACATTCTGTATGTCTCACAGGTCAGATGCTAAACATAGGCTGGCATTGTTAAAAGAGCCCACAGGAGTTATGCAGCTAACTCCCTATACAAATAGGACCTGGGCACTGCTGCATCTTTAAAAGCAACATCCAAAGAGCTTTAAGGCTGCTATAATTTACAACCCAGGCCAGTGGTTCCCAAGAAGCTATATACTGTCTGAGAAGTGGCATAGCCAATAATCACTGTTTTATGTACTTTTCCGTGTTAGGAAACCAATTTATGGGGAGCCTATAATATTCTATAAGCAAGATGCATTCATTTATAAATTACCACAAAGCATTAATGAATCATTTTGGTAAAGGAGAAAATGTTTACTAAGAAAATGTTTATGTAGGACGTTCATCTCTTGCTATTCTCAGGCCTGTAGAATATGCCTTCCAGTTTGGTGACATATCTTGTACTTGAGCAGTGCTCTAGTAATATATCCATTGCAAACATAAACCTCAAGATCCAAATGCTGAAAATAAAAAACTAAATATAGTCAAGGCCCTGCATATGCAGGGATAGTTCTCCAAGACAAAATCCCTCTGCTTTTACATTTCACCATACTTTATAACAAAGTTGCATGCAGTTCTTATGCCCTAGATTATAAGCAAAATGTCCAAAATACCCTTAAAAATAAATGTAGTTTGCAACCTTCATTGCTGAAATGTACAATCACACAGTGTTTAATATCCCAAAGATTTTTAATGGAGTGTTGTATAGAAAAGAATGGGCTAGATCAGTGTATGTATACCTACCTAGGCATTATCCCTTAAAAAATAATCTCTCAAAATAACTGAGCTTCTGATGCCGGTGCAAGATACAATTCAAATGATTTTCTGTTTTGATATTCTAACAAATGTTCTTCCCCTAAAGCACAGGAAAGATGCATGGTGAACAACTCGTATAGGGCATATGGTACTGAAATAGCAAGCTGATAAGTCTTTAACAGCTTTTGACAGTAGTAAAAGATCAATTATTGCACCATAAATATTACAAAATTCCTCCAGTCTTTTGTTGGAATGGGCATATATGTATATATAAGTGTTCCCCTCTTAACAGCAGCCCAATTTCCCTCTGAAAGCCATGTGTGAAGTTAAATTAAATGCACTATTACTATGTATTTACATCTCCAGCTGTTAAAGATGCGGGGTGGCATAATTTCTGAACCCAATAGAACTGCACAGTCTGACCTAGAGGGAAAGCTTAAAAAGTGAAATAATTTTGTTGCTCTCACAGTAGCATAAAGATTCATTGTGCATGGTGAAACCAGAACATGGCATTATGACAAATACAATATTGAGGATCTGTTCCACCAAAAGTCTGATTTCTCCATATCTCCAGCCTCCTCACAGACTGGTTATGGTGTCATCCCAGTTGGAATTCCTAAGCTGGTCATTTTTATCAACGCAGAACCTCAAAAATTGTGATTCAAGCCTTAGATTTCAAAACACATGCACACACTGACTTGGATTGTTAATCGAGGAGCAAGTCAGCAGCCCCACTCCAATCACTGTCAGTAGACGATGGTGGCATATTGTTACTACTGAAATTCATACTGCACATTGCCCTTTTATGGTGCCTTCATGATTGAACTGACTGCTAATGGCCCTGAGACAGAGCTCAGATAAGCATCTGAAATGGGAAACTAGCAAAGCGCTGCATGTCTGGATGTTGGATCCATTGCTGAATTACCCATTGGTTGCTTTCATTTAGGCCGCTGATGATTAATTAACAGGAACACATTACTGGAGCACCCAAAAGCACCTCATTGGGCTGCCAGTTGCACTAGGTCTTGTTCTGGGAAACTTACTGTCTAAGGCACTGAGCACGGCGAATACTTCCACTGACTTCAGTGAGACAGACATTAGCACTCAAGTGCTACACACACACACACACACACACACACACACACACACACACAGGAAGTGCAGGGCTCGTTGCCACTTGCAATTTAAATGGACCAGAAAAACAAAGGCAAGAGGGAACGGAGTGCTTGGAGCGGGTGAAAAGCAGAAGCAGCCGCAGAAGCCAGAGTCTTCTGTGTGGTGGTCTTGTGCGGCACCCTCTAGACTGAGCTGGCTCTCTGCTGCTCAGATGATGCTTAATGCCTTCCCGAGCTGAGCCTGCAGGCCTGTCACTACCACCCAAAGTTACACGTCGCACCCAGGAGTGAGGTTCTGAAGCACCTCCGGTGCAACACACTCGATCCCAGAAATGGGGCAATGCAGTCACCCTGATGCAGCCCTGGGTGGGCAGGCACTAAGACAGAGCCCCTCCAAGCAGAGCTGGAGCACAGGCTGGGGGCTGCTTCTAAAACAGGACATTGCTTTACATCGAGTAGGGCGGGGGGGACAGTGGGCAGGATATGCTCCATAGGAGCAGCATAGACGTGTCCTAAATGACATGTAGCCCCCAGTCTGCACTTACACATAGGGCTGGTCGCACAGGCAGCATGACCTTCTCCAGGCCAGGAAGGTCCCTCTGCTGAAGATATTCTCAATGAGCCATTTCTGCCCACCTCTGTGCCCCTTTCCTCTGCCAGCAAGACACAAATGGGCCTTGATCTCGCTCAGAAATTGTCCCACTTGATCAAATTAAAAATAAGACACTTAAAGAACAATGAAGAGGTTGACTTAAACCTAAAGCAATGCTGTACAGGATACATTTTTGCCCCCAAATACACGCACCTTAGGCTTACATATAATAACATACCTGCCTTCCAATGGGACTCGTTTCTTCTCTCATCATGCCAGGAAGACACCCACAGCCTTTCTTTTCAGCTCTTGTGTCTCCCCTGTTAGGCCTTGAATTATCTTCATTTATCATCTCACCAGATACTCCTTCCAAAACCGGGTGCCCAGGTGCTGCTCATGACATGGCATTTGTCAGCAGGCGAGCACTGTATTCCCTGCCTTGGTTGGGCAGCTTCAGTTCCTCCTTGGTCCTGATCCAGTTTTCTGACATCCCTTGGAAACAGACACATCCACAAATCGCTGTTTCTCTACTTTTCTTTGGTCCTTATCACCCCAGATAAGCATGGTGCTCCCCACTGTTTCCAAGGGCTCCTTGCTGGTTGTGCTTGCCTTGAGACCATCTCCGTCCTGGTTAGAAACATCAGCCTGAAGTTAGATCCATCTGCTCCTAAGAATTACAAGCCCAACCTCCTTGTGTCCTTATCCTCTGTGTCAAATCGGAGCCAAGGTTCAGATTTTGCAGCGGGTTCCAGATGGCAGGGGCGGAAAGATTAAAATCTCTGTTAGAGCAGGGGGGCACAGCCCAAAAGCAACTCCACAGCAGCCAGCAGCAGCAGGGGGAAAACTGAATCAAGAACAAGCTGACACAGCAGAGCTCAAGATAAAAAGCGTTGCCCTTGAAAAGCGTGTGAAATGGAGAAATGGCCAATATCTACCTACTAGTGACAGAGGTTTGGCAGTCCTCTCTCAAAGGCCAAGTTCATTGCCAAAGGAAAGAAAAAAGCTGATCTCTTATAGCATGGACCATAGTGAGAAGGGTAAAGATGTGCGAGCTGAATACTCAAAAAGGGACGGCAGAACAGGAAGGGCTTTGGGACGGCTCTCCTGCAGTTCCCAACCGATTCCACTTTGCCGTTCCCACCTCCACCCCCTGCCCCAGGCAAGATCCGGCAAAGCCACAATTTAGGAAGGCAGAGACAGCCCCTTAATACCTGTTTACTAAATGCATGCGAGTCGATGCCCAGCCTGAGAACCTCTTCTATGCCCAGGCTAGTGAGCTGGGGGTTTGGGGGCTCCCAGCAGAGCCTATGGAGAGGTAAGCATGAATGAAAGGGGGGGCAAATGCACCCACCCTAACTCCAGAGGCTATGGCTGCATGGAAGTGAGAGCCTTACCCAGGCTCAATTGCGCGAGGATGTCTGTAGCAAGCCGCAGCGCATGATGGAAAGCAATCACGGAAAAACGCCACCTGAAGGACACTTCCCAGGTGCCAGGAGTGGCAGGGAGCAGTGGAGGGAGCCCCAAACCAGCACGAGCAGACTGGACCCAGGCTGGAGATGGAGCCCCAACACAGTCCTTATCAGCTTTCTTTTTAAGTTGCCTGGGAGGCAAAGGAGACATGCCCGGCTGAGTTTCAATCTGTCATCGGTGGCCCTTAGGACTAGTTCCTGTTTCTTCAGAAACAAGCAGGGTTTTTTTTTCTTTGTCAGACTTGTGTCATTTGTTAGAGTGTTTCTGCCTGTCTAACTCTGAATCATTCATTTCCCTGGCTTGCCTGTGTCGGATTTTTTTTTCCCTATTTTGTTTTTTTTAAGAAGATTTAGTGCTCATGAAGGTCCCAGATTGACAACCTTGGGGAAAAAAAGTCCTCCATTTGACCAGTCCAGCCCTGGCTCAGCAAGCTTCTCTACACAGCCCCTCCTTCCCTTGGCAGGTGTACTATTTTGGGGCCACACAAGAAGTCACCCCACCCCATCGCTCAACTCCATTTCCTCAGAGACTCACAACGCATGTGCTAGATGGTGGGAATCTGGTTTTCCACAAGGAACTGGACTGAGATCACCAGCTCATGATGTGCTGGCCACCAACCATCCAACACTTAAACTGGGAACAGCACCCCCAAAATCCCAAAGAAGGGAAATGTCCGGCAAGGAAACAAAGCCATGGCTGAGTCAGCACAGTATGAGCCATGTGTTATGCTTCCACTTTTTGCACGGATGTGGTTCTGGCAATGCCCAGTGAGTGATGGGACATAGCGTGCCTCTGCCTACCTTGCAAGGGGCTTAGCAACTGAAAAGTGAACCTAAGCTGAATACAGGAATTAAGGAGAATTTATACTATAGCTGTTACAATGCCAGGGTCCCCCTCTTCCCTCTGAAATGCTTCTTGTTTCTATCGGCCTCTCTAGACATTCAGGTAAAGGCATGATAAGATCTGAGGTGTGACCCGCACAGTCGTGTGCATGGCAGGAGGCTGATTGTGGGATCCAGCATTAGCTCCCATCATGCCTTATTGGCAGTACAGGAGGAGCCTGGGATCACCGCCCTGGGCTTGCCCTGCACTGGCAAGTAAAAAGCTCCTGCAGCTGCAAGTCCCATAGCCAATGAGGCTCGCCGCTGTGGCAGCACCCCATGGCCACAGCCCCAAGGCACCACCATGACTGAGGGTCCACACCTGCAGGACTCTCAGTCCTGGCAGCCCTGGGGTGCCACCGGGAGGGACAGTGCCCCCAGCTGCAGGGCTTCCAGCCCCAGCTGCACATGGTACACCCCTGTGGCTTCAAGCTTTGTCAGTTGCCAGGGCTCTTAGCTGCAAGGGCAGACCTGGCCCCTGCAAAGTAAAGCTGGATACCAACCAGCTATAAAGTTAGTACACATTTTCAAGGTCTAACTTTAGAGCTGGCTGGACCTTTTAATGGTGTAAGAGATGCTTAGCACATGGAGCTGGTGACAGTTAATTACACAATTAACCAGTTAATTGCACAATAGCTGAGGGGGGCCTCAAGGCCTACAAGGAAATTCCTGCCTCTCACTGGGCACATCTATACGAGATGCTTAATCAACATTTAAATTACATTTTGACTACCAAAAAAATTGGGCTGCCCATCACAATGCCTTAATAAAATCAGAGGACCACCCCCCCCGGTTAAACTTTTCAAATCTTACAGCGGGGGCTCTCATTTCTTATGGGGGGGCTGAGCCCCCCTCCCCCAAGATCCCCTGGAATTTGAACCCTGCACTTAATCCCCATTGGACTAATTTTATTTAGCATTAGAGCAGCTGGCAAAAACTGTGCTAATGCGTAGTAGCATAGTCCAACGGCCATTAAGCATCACACAAAAAGCGTTCATCTGCACTAACGTGCAGTAGTTTTCATCCACTGGGCATATACAAATCCCACAAAAAGTATTCCTTACTGTGCATTAAGTTAGTACCTGTTATTACAGGCACTAAATGTAACGTGCCATAATTACAGCGCATACGTGAATGCGTAGATGTGCCCACTCACTCAAAACCCTCAGCACAGACATAGGATTAGCAACATTCCCTAAGGTTAGAGCTATTTTCTATCAGATTTAGAAGAATGGGAGGCCCAGTGCAAATGCCCTCCAATTAGGTACCTGTCTTTTACATCACGGGGTCCTCAGTCCCTGTTTTTGATGGCTGTAGGGGTGGTAATAAGGCACAGAGAGAGGGGAGATTTCTAAAATCAGCAGGACCCAGACCAGGCCTTGGTTAAAGTCAATTCCTTGTATTCCAACTGGGGACCACCAGGGGACCAGCACAGATCAGGGAGATCCAGTGAGGTATGCAACTCATTAAACCAACTGAAATACTGAGCGCTTGCCCCCAAAGTGCTTTTTGTCTACTAAGACCTTGAAGGTTGTGTAGGGGGGAGAAAGAGGGAAGGGGATGTAATATTCTTGATTACAGTGAACTCTTCCACTTTGAAAAGAGTTGAAATGAAACAGCTATCATTCTGAAAAAAAAATCTCAAAACCTTATTTTGAATTTTATTTTAATATTTTTTATTATTTTTACATCATTGCATGCCATCAGCTAAACAACTACAACTGGCATGAAATGATATGATATGATTTCACAGCTGAAATATGTTATTGGTATTATAAGAATGAAGGCTCAAAAATCTGCTCTTTTTTCCAAGATGAGGGTGTCTCCAGTGACCGCAGTTAAGAAAAAATGTGATGCTTCCAAAGTGTTTGCTTTATGTCATGCCACAACACAAAAATAATACAAAGATAAAAATGAGAACAATACAGTGAAATTCACTGCAACATTATGAAATGTTTCCTTCTAAAAAGTGCAGAGAATTCCTGTATCAGCACCTCCAGCTTCCATGCAAGTCAATGGGAGCTGTGAATGTTAAGAAACCTGTAGGCGTGGGGCCTGGGATCCAAGCTGGTAATGGCATTTTTCAATAACTTATGAGAATTTAAGTCAACCCACTATTATCCCTCAGAACAGCTTCCCTGGGTTGTGTCCTTGGCAACAATGTATCCCATTAGAAATGCAGGATCATAATTTTTAGACATCAAACCACTCAACCAACAAAATTAATTTTGCATGAGCAAAAAGTGATCAAACACGACTTTTTGCTGTTTCGGAGCATTGTGTTGGTTTTGTTTTTTGCTTTTCTTTTTTCTTTTTTAGTAAAAACGTGTGAGAGTACTACATACAAAAAACTAGAACTCTTGGTTCCAAACTTTTTATTAGACCAACTGGAAAATCGTACGAAAATTGTTCTTTTCTGCAAGCTTTCGGGATCAAAGTCCCTTCATCAGGCTCTGGGAAAAGTATAGATGGTACAAGATGGTAAAAAGTCCCCAGAGGTAGGAAATAAACTTCATTTTTGCACAGAGCTGGAGATGGAAGGCTCTCCCTCTGCGTCCATGAGAGTGTCTTTGTGAGCTGTGCTGAGTAGCTCTTTGATGTGTTGATCAGGTAAAATTCATTTCCCTGGAGGTGCCAGATGGCAGACAGGGAGGTAAAAAAAACTTCCTTGTTCTGCAATGAAGTTTAAAATCCAAAAATCTGCTGAAATTCAGTATCTTCCAGGTTTCAGGAGCGTACTTGGTAGTCATGTTTGTCTGAGACACATGAGAGTACTGAATGTTGGTCTGGTCTGCGAGAGTACTGAGTGAGTACGGAAGTGAGGAATGAGTACGCCTGCCATGACCCAGTCAGGTGTTTCCACCTGTCCTTGGAGATGCCCTAATCAGTTGATGCCAAACTCATGCTCACCTGTAAACTGGGAATCAGGATCTCTTCTCAGGGGTCCAGAGGTTAGGTAGTGAATCACTGTGCCACCTAAATGCAAGGAAAGCACAACTGAGGCCAGCACACCACTACTCCCCTAACATTAAGTAAAGCAAAACACAGGGAGCAAGCTGCCAGCAGAGGCATTTGAGCAAACAGCACTGCTCACAGAAGGAAAAGCTGAAAGTGTTTGGTGCCATGACAAGAAAGGACTGTAGGAACAGAGGCTGCCTAGAAAAGTAGTTTTGCAGTCCCCCTGAAAAACAACATGGTGGGCTGCTAGAAGAACCAAGCCTCCCAGGATTTCCGGGCTCCTGGCGACAGCGCGAGGCCTCACAGGCTCCAGGGCTCTGTGGGTGACTGCTCCGCGCCGAGACATCGGGGTCCAGAATCCCAGAAAGCAGCAGGGCAGCTAATTGCCCTGGGAGTCTGGGACCCCGGAGGTCCCTGTCTGAGGAACGCCAGCATACCCAGGAGTCCCAGATCCTGCCAGCTCCAGTGAGGGGACAGCGAAAGTGACATCCTTGTCAGTTTCAACACCAAAAAATGTACCCAGGAGCTGCGAGATCTTATTAGGTTTCAGAAATGCTGCATTAGAGAAAAGAATGGTTTTTTCATTGCAATCTGATTCAGTCCAATACCAACTTTTTAAAAAATAATGAACATTTTTTGTCAGCTAAAAATCCTGCGTTGGTCAGCTCTCGTTGAGAACCATGTGTCAGCTCAAAATAAATAGGCTATGCTGTTTGTTCTATTCCCCTTTTTTGAATCATGTTTACATACTTGTGAGGGCAATAGGGTGGTGGCCCTATTATATTTAATCTGGCTAAAGCAAGTCCATCCATCAATTTTAATCAACAGAATTAGCAGTTGATTGGTCAAGTTCTTTCTTATCATCCTAGCAGGAAATGCAAAAGCCACTTATTTATTTTACAGTTTTACAGCAGTCAGGCTACCTTTATAGATTGATGCCTCACTTCCATGCTTTATAACAGTCTCAGAAACATTAGTAATATCATCTAAGCAGCAGCAATAAAATGCCAGGACCCTTTACCATCTGCAGCTCTGTCTGGCACCAAATCAAATAACTGAAGTGAAATGTAGATTCAAGGAAATAATGGTGTGAGGTATATGAATCAGAGTCCTCTGCAATATCTATGCTACTGATGCCAATATATTACATCCCTATTGAACCAGACCAAGTGTTTTTTTTCCTGCAAGATGCAATAGTAGAAATGTAGCTTTGGATAGGAAATGAGATTGATACAGCCCCCTGTGTTGATCTGTAATGTTATATTGCTTTGTGTTGTTGGAGTCCGAATCTGTGTTTCTTTGCAAATTTGGGAGAATATTTATCTGTCTTGATGCAATACATTCTAAGGTCGTTCAAAGCCACATTAAATAAACCTCCAAGATCTGGACATGGACAGGGACAGGGACAGGGACAAAGGGACCAATCTCACTCCTGTAAGAAGCAGCCTTAGATAACCTCACAGTCTCTTTCAGTCTCTGCTGGGGGGTGGCAGTCGAGTAGCGATGGGTGCAGAAGTCTCTGTTCCGGTTCCACTCCAGATGAAGGCTGCCCAGAGTCAACCCAGGGAGACGCTGCCCTCCTGGATTGTATATATTCCTATTAGACTGAACAATGGATTGCGGTTCCACTTGGCCAATGCAGTCATAAAATATCACTGTCCACTCTGCTCTCCCATAGATCTTGGTTAGTCCAATGCAACGGAGTGAAACTAAACAGGCTGTCAAATGCAAGCTAGTATCTGCATGACATGGACACATGCACTAGTCAAAAAGCATTGTAGTAATTAGCAACTGCTGCTTCCTGCCCAGTACCCCATCCAGAAACTTGTTCCAGCGATATCCCTGTCACGTTCAGCAGGTAAATCACCCTCTACCCGACACTTAGAACTTTTGCTATTAGCAAGCTCCTAATGTGACAGCACACAATACATTTGCTGACTTGAGCAGCTTATTGGTGCAGCAAAGAGCCCTACACACGTGGTCCTTGGGGAATGGTTAGACTCTCACCCTTCAGAAGTAACATTAATGTATGCCTGCTGCTACTGTCCTCACACTCGTACAATTACCGATACTCAGCTACTGAAATCACAAGTGTGTAAACCAGACTCAGACCTGAACAACCACAACACACTTTAGCCAGCCAAGGATTCAAGACTTGCTATAGGTTCAACCTTGGCCACTTGCATGGAGTGTCAGATTTATATGAGACTCCCATCCCTTTCAAGTAAAGCAGTCCTAAAAACATTTGCAGAGGTATAAAAAATAAAAGAAGAACCTGAGCCCCCCCATCCTTACAGGCATGCTTAACTTTACTCATCAAAGTATTTCAATGAAGAACAACAGTTCACTCCTGTGTGCAAAGTTAATTGCAGCCTTTGGATCTGAATCAAAATCCATTTAAGACAATAGGGATCTTTTTACTGACATTAACAGGCTGTGGATCAGACTCCTTATGCTTTCTTTTAACCAAGCCTATTACTCACACTGATGAGCACTTTGGAGTAAAGTTCACACAAGTGTTAAGTGTTTGCCAGTGTGAGCAAGAACTGTACAATCTGCCCCCACAAACTTCAGCTGTCTCGCACAAATAGTTCTAAATTCTCCAGGTTACATTTTCCCCTCCTCCTTCTAAAGGCTGAAAGATGACAGTGAAATTACAGGCAAAACTCATTGTTTTATAGAGCCCATCCGTGACAATGATTTATAACTTAATAGTGGATTCCCCATGGGTACTTAATAATATAGATTAAACCCTAATAAATGTGTTTCCTGCAGGTTTAAGTGACTAACTCTATGATCTATTAGGCTTGTCTCATAATACATGCAATTTTTCCTAGTAACTGTGGAAATTTCTAAAGAATTGGCAGAGTCTGCCTCCAAAGTATTACAGAAATCCTTTTACTGGAGGAATTTCTTACAAATTAATTCCAGCCTTGGATTTAAAATTGCTTAATTCCATATCCTCAACTAATATCTTATAGAGATGTTAACTGCATGGTTTTTTTTTTAATTACAGGGTTTTTCTATGGAATAATTTGATTATCCTTCAAACACTCTGAACTGTTAGAAAATTAAACTCTTAAATACTCTTCAAACATTATACCTAATAATGTCAGGCTCCAATTTTATATTTTATTTTCTAGTTATTTTATCTATTTCAATTATACATTCGTGGCACATAACTCAATGTATTCTGTGTTATTCCTCCAGGCTCCAACCAGTATTTTGTGTTGATCAGTAAAAGAAAATCTTAACATACAGCTGCTTTTACTTAACATCTGTCAAAAATCCAAAAGATTAATGAATCTAGCACTGAATAGCATGTCCAAACATCACAAGGCTCTGCTAATGTTTTGATCAGTCTGGAGCAAAAGAGTATTTAAGAGTCTCTCCAACAGCTAGAGGGTGGGAAATAATCACATTGAATAAGAAGCCCAAATTCACTTGACGGGTAATGAAATTGTGCTGAATATTGATTCAGGGCTCTAATAAGCTCAGAAGTTCAAAGCAAACACTGGAAGGCAAACATTTCCCCCCTCTTCCTTCAGACAAAACTGTAATACTACCCCAAGGTAGGATTTATTTTTGTCCTAAATACATAAGATTATACAGGAGTTTCTGAAGCGGTGCTACTCCATGGTCTCTTTAAGACGACAAATTTAACATTTAGCTAGAACTTCAGCCAGCCGAAGAGCTATAGAGAGCAACTTACACCCAGATAAACAGACTCTCTTTCTCTCCCGTGGGTTTTCAGAAATGATGGCAATTTTCATTCTTCTTTTTTCAAGCCTGCAATTAAAGTCAGCTATGGTTTGTCCTTCATTCCACCCAGCCAAGCCGGGGACTCCAAGGACACTGCTCCAGCGCCTGTTTTGTACAGGATTTTCATGACACGCTGATATTTGAGAGAGTTACCCTTTGTGTTTATAGAAGTCACTTGAACTGATGTGATCCTCCTTCCCCAGGAGCTACTGAGACAGGCTACCTTTAGGCAGAAAACAAGAGAAGTCTCCTTAGCATCGGTGGAAGCTTTGCCTGATATGGGCATTTAATCTATGATGGACTGACGAGGGAGCACTTTCTAATGCTTTGCAACTGATAGGTAATGAGAAGGTGAGCTGCCTCTATTGTATCGGTGGGGATATATTACACAGCAGCATCAGTAATAAGGCTAATCTACGTATAGCAACCAGACAGGCGCTTAGTTACTGAATATCATGCATGAGTGGACACCAGGCTTGTAGAAGTGGACTTTGGAGACTGGGGTTCTCTTCCCAACTCTATTCATGGCCATCTGGGTGACAGCAGCTAATAATTTATACCCCAACCACTTCATTTCTAGTAGGAGGACAATGATTTTTAACTTATTTTGAAAAGTGCTTCAAGATCAACCAATAAAGAAATGCTCCATAAGAAGTAGGCCTTGTTTCAGAGATGCTGCCATTGCCTCTAGCATTTAGGCCATACACGTTGCAGACCAGCTTTTGACGCCTTCTCCACGCTCCTCCCTCCTGCAAACTCTGCTCCCCGCTCGGAGATCCATGGTTCAGCTTTGCTTCGAACAGCTTTCATGGCAAGCATTTGCTAAGATGTGCAAGCACTTGCTAACACGCCAAGGCCAAAGATTCCAGAAGGGATCTGGCCTTGGCCATCAGACCAGTGGGTGCCGCTAGGATTTGCAGTCCTTGAAGGGTGATGTTCAATTCTTTGTTTTAATGTTGTCACTTTGCAAGCCTCTTCAGGAAACGTTTGCTTTCTGTCCAAGTCCTTGCTCAGACAGTCAGGATATCAGCCACAGTAATTCTGGGGCTAGTCTGTATAACCAAAGTATATTAGTCTTCAAACTTGTTTTTTTTCTGGTGGGGGACTCGTTTCTACCCCTTTCCTGCTTCCTCGCTGTTGGGTGGCATCCTGTCCATGCGCTGTATCGCTACCTTTCCTACCTTAGGCTAGCTGATGGCTGAGACTTGTTCCAAGTCCTCCTGGTCCTGACTTTGGGCCCCATCTGTCTGTGAGCGTTGGCTGCTTGCCACTGCTACACAGTCAACTTTGCTTTTTCCTCTGCTGCTGTCTTGAATCTGCAGCTGCCTCATATGACCTGCATCCCACTGCAGCTTGGACTTTTGCCTTCTGCAGTTGCTTTGTGTGGCTACTTGGTGATTGGGCTGTTCACCTGCGTGTGGCAGCCTCAGGGCCTTGGCTCCTTTGCTGTAACGGGCTCTCGGTTTTGCTTGGCATTCCCTTATATTGCTCATGTCCTGCCTGTTATCATTTCACTGGGCTGCAGCAGACTCTCTTTCACGTGAAGCTGAGCCCTGGGTCTCCAGCCTCTCAGCCCCTGCGCTAGGGTTACTACGCCGTCCTTGGGTGAACATCTTAGGATCCCTATCTGGCATTGCTAGACCATCATATCAGTCTCTTAGCTATTTTTAATGCCAACCCAGCTTTCCCATTGATTTGTGAGCACCCCAAGGAAGACGTCTTCTGCCCAACTTCCTGTCTGGCACTGAATTGTTTGAATCCAGCTGCAGAAGCACCATGGCTCTCTGATTGAGCAAAGCACACCTGCTGTGCCATACTTAAACAGCACCTTCAGCATTAGGATCACAGTTCTTTCCTGGAGCGCCCTCTTGAGAGTCCATCACCCAGAAATCAGAATAAACATCTATGGGGATAGTGCAGGTCCTGTCACTAGAAGGGAACAGGTCAGTCAGCATTTACCTTCTACCAGGCTCTCAATGGGATTTTGTGCCATTACAGAGTCTGCTTCTGTTGGGGTCTACTCAACCCTTGGCACACCTTCTGTATATGCGCTGCTTGGCTTTCATGACTGGCCAACAGACAATCCCCAGGCTCATCACAGTCATGCTCTCGTCCCGAAGTGCAAAGCACCCATCTGTCTCAGTGTGTCAGCTGGGATTACCATATCTGCTGGAATTACCATCCAGTTCCTTTCAACAAAATCTTACTGATTTTGCAGATGTGCTCATCCCTCACTTGATAGATGTGACACTAGTTTCTGGTGACACTAGTTTCTGGTGATCTTGCTAACCTGGGAGTAGGAATACATTACTGGAACATTTTGTTCGATTTCTTACAATCCCCCATTAGAGATGTCAAGATACTCTAGCATGTTGGCACAGACCCAACTGGGCAGGCCATGGAAAGTATATCTGCCACCAGCAGCAACTTCCCTGGGCAGTAGTGGATGGATCCTCACTTCATAGCACTGCCATTTCATAACATGCCTTGTAGTCACTTAAGTGTGCTCAGCTGTAGCATCTTCATAATGCTTCCTAATGGCTTGTGATCAGATTGGATGTCTACCACGTGCCTAGAGGTAAGCAGATGGGATTGTTCCATTCTGAAGAGCCCAACCAGTAGTTCCTTTTTCTATCCAACCATCTTGTCCTTCTCGTGTCTGTCAGGAATCTATCAGCAAATGCCATAGTCAGCTGGCTTTGCATCTATGCTGCTCCCAGGTCTCCTTCTACAGCACCATGCTTTTAGCTCGTGCTACTTCTCAGGGCTGTAGTACTTTTCAGCTGGGCTATCCAGGCCTCTCCCTTGTTCTTAGAGCATTCCCTTTACATCCTTTGGCTTGGGAGTTTCCTTAGTGGCTCTCAGTTCTTCAGGGTCCCTCAAAAGCAACAGATGTCTAACTTAAAAAACCTCAGTTCTTATCAGTATCAGCTGGTTTGCCTTTAGTCTATTATTCTGCCTCTCGTACTTGTTCAGGAGCTGCCATTGGCTTGGCATCATGGCCCCCGATTGCCTCGTGTCATCTACTTTATTCTATATTACTATCCCTTGCTATGTACTCTATTTTTCTGACTATCTACCTTTACTTCCTCAACAAGGAACAATAAAAATCACAGTCTCCTTATATACAGGGTCAACTTATAAATCAGTCCCCTGACAACTGAGCTCTCATACCAATTCTTGATTGACCCTTGTGGAAACAACTAATAAACAAGGGAAAAGCAACTTTCCCCTAAAACTGAAACTGAAATCACATGGTTGGCGCACTGCCTTCACCTGCTCCTGCCACTAGCAGCTCATGTGCAGGAAGGGAGCAGCAGTGGTGGACAGGCCATGGCAGTGGGGTAGAGCTTCAGCTCAATGTGCAAGAGCTGGCAGCGGGAGGAGGTGAGGGCAGCACAGCCTCCCATTTCCATTACTCTTTGCGTTGCTGGTGGTACGACGTTACTCCATGGTGGCACAGCTGGCCTGGGGGTCCCAGAGGTGGCGTTAGTGCTTGCAGTGGCAGCAGCAACCACAGCAAGTCTTGTTGCCCTGCTCCGCCCTCCCACGCTGGGTCCTATCCGCTGGGCTGCAGAGGCGGCCTGGTGCCAATCCAGCCAGGCTGTAACCCTATGCCCCACTGTTGGTGCACAAATCGATGGGGACACGTGTCAACCCCATGCTCCCCAACACATCACCGATGATCAGGCACCCCTCCTGCTCCACACACACAGTCCCCTTGCCCCCCACACATCCCCTGTTCCGCATACACTGGGGGGCTAAGGGCTGGGGTGGGGGGCAGCAGGTCAGAAGTGAGGGGCACCAGCAGGACTGGTGGGGGAGGTGGGGAGCTGTGGCTTGGAAGTGTGGGGCAGTGGCATGGGCAGGGGCAGGGCACTGGCATATCAGGACTGTGTCCTGGTGAGCAAAGGGGGCAGGGGAAGCTCTGATTTTCTATGGTAAAAAAATCAAAATCAAATGCCAAAATATACAGATATTTAGAATTTATTTTATTATAGTGATTGAGGCACTGGAAGGCTTCCACATGGCTTTAAAATTGCAAATATTTCAATAAAACATTGTGTTCAACTGACATATGTATATATGTGTGTATATATATAGAGAGAGAGAGAGAGAGAGAGAGCCGTGTTTCATTTTAATCATGGAAAAATGTGGATCTGGAGTTTTTAAATCAGAGAATCTGTGATTTATTTATTTTTTTTAAATCAGAGACTTTGGGATTTTTAAACAGAGAAAACCAGGATCCCTGGCCCTAAGTCACTAGTAAAAGCTTTGTTTCAGTGCTCTTTTCAGAAGTCTGTGCCCCACCCAGCACAACGAAGGGCCTCAGAGTGATGGGAGGAACCCTGGGTGCTACTACAGTTAAGTAAAAACAATAATGTATAGCTGAAGTATCCCCAAATGCCCCCAACTTCTTCTTCCTCGCACGCACCATGACAGCAGTACACACAATTCATCTGATCAGCAAGATACATCACCGAAAGGAACATCGGTTGATTTGAAGTGCATAGTAAGACATCCGAGAATCACACTGAATACCTCTCGATGAATTAGGTCCTAAATTAAGTTGCTACTCAGAATATATATCAAGTAACTGACAGGTGCTTCAAAACTTTTTCCTCCATCCTCCTTAAATATAATAGATACATGTGTTAACAATTGCCTCATTATTTTCCCCCCTCGTAAAAAGTATCTAAAGATTTCAGAAGGGAAAATGAGTCCTCTTATTATAGCCCTGCACAGTCCAGTCAGGTGTGACAAGGCCAGTATTTCAACAGATCATTTCAGCAGAGCAGAAATGCTGACTGTTGTTAGGATGCTTCTTTTCTTTTCTTTTTTTTTCCTTTTTGCCTCCTCCTCTCCTGCAGCAGGAAGTCTGATTGCCTTTCCAATTGGCAGTATTAAAACCTGCATCTAGATCTCAGTGTGAGACTCATTAGAGCTGTCATTAGATGAACTTTGATCTTCGGGAAAAAAGAAAAGACAGCTGAAAATATTTGAATGTGTAAAGCTTGTCATTAGAACATCATTGTCAAACGTCTCCAGAAATGAGGTCAGACGGACTCCGTTTTTCCTTCAACTCAAATCCAAAAGGGAGGAAAAGAGGGTAATTGAACAAAAAGTGCTCAGGAATGACCAAAATGCTGGTGCTAATTGATTCCTCATGATATGCTCTTCCCTGACAGCTGATCGCTTCCTGTCTTCCTGTACCTGAACATCATATTGATCATTTGGTTATGAATGCATCCCCAGCTATGCACACATGCACAGAGAGAGATGGAGAAAGAAACAGCCAAAATACATGATGGGACAGAGCAAAATTTTTATCAGTGTGAGTTCTGGATGGCCACATTACTCACAAGCAGCAAAGCTGAGCCGAGCCGATTCCCAGGAAGCCTTTACAGCACACATCACCATCACTCATTCTGCAGATGCGCTCGCCTTATAAAAGAGCTGCTTGAGAACTGCTTCATAGCATTTTTTTAAAAGTGTCTAGAGAGAGGACTTTTTCCCCATGCCTCTGCTTATATAAATGCATCCAGCCTGATTTAAAATGCAGAAGGAGGGAACGGATAGCTAATACAATTGTGAAACTTTAACGAATGGTGGGGGCCAGTTTTGCTATTCCGAATAATTCTGTTTCAAACTCTGAACCTTGGGCCCAGTTTCTGCTTGAGGCAAGGAATCGGGTCTTTCCTATCACATGGAGTTTCCATTTCAATCCTCAGAGCATCAGATATCAGACCTTAAGCCTGTCACTAGCCTGGGACAGACCGGGGTTCACCCTGAGCCTCAGACAGGTATAATTCGGAGTCACAGGAAAGTGGGAAATCACCTGGAAGGAGGAGAAAGCTTTTGAGACTTCATTCAGAATATAAGTTAGTGCCAAGCTCCCACAGGAGTACAAGATGGTTAAAGTATATTTGCACTTACATCACATAAACAAACACAGGCTCTTGCTCTTCCCTCATTTTTATTTTAAAATTGATCTGATTCTAATAGCATCCAGAAATACAAACAACTACAACACTAACTGAGCTTTCTGGAGGAAAGTTCCTTCATTCACAGTCTTGGGAAATGCTGGTGGTGCTGTGCCATGGAGATGATTTGCAAAACCATTGCTTAAAGTATGCCTGGCTTTAGCTGGGGCTATTACAGCTCACGATTGCTAAACTTACTCCTGGGTGCCTGAGTGAGGACCCCAGGTGCAGAATTGCTTGTTCTACATACAAAAATCCATCTCCATTTTATTTCTTACTAGCTAGAGGTCATGGCATGTGCAGATTCACAGAAGTTTAGGGCTGGATCCTCTTCTAATGGTAGCTGAGACACCACTCCATCATGGTGACGGGGCAGAGCCTTGACTAACAGCCCATCAGTTAGGAGCCACTAGAGTTGGTGCTAGAGACAGCAATCCCACTTGCCCATGACTATGCTCAGCATGGCATGAACGTTTCTTAGGACTAAAAACCTCACTGAGCTCCCACTAAAGTAGGGCACCTCCAAGTGGCTCCACCAACTTATCGCTACATACCACAAACCTTTGTGCCTTTTGGATAAGGGATGATTCTTTAATTAGTTCTTTTGATCATTCACTGAAGCAACAAGGGATCCTTCACTGAAAAAGACTCCAGGAAACAAAGGCAGCTATGTAAGTTGAGAGAAGCTCCTCAGATGCCTTGACCAATATGAACACCCATTACATAGCGTCACTACTGAAGCCAATGGACTTTTACAGATGTGCACAGCAAGTCCTACCATGTGGGGTCGCCTATACAGACTCACTGTCCTGCAGATATAGCATTACATGCTCAGCCAAAAAAAAAGCCACTGGATAATAAAGTAATGGTGTAAACATCTCAGAAGGAAACGAGAGCACAGCACTGTCAAATGGAGGCAACCAAGCCAACAAGCCCACTCCCCTAAAGTGCATCAGTGGAAAAAACCAACATACAATCTCACTATGTGAGTTGTTTTGACCAAAGTCCTCTCTATTAATCTTGTGGTCAAACCTAAGGACATGGAACAAGACCAGGGTCTTTTTGTGCTAGATGCTCTTCAACTAGATGCTCATGCAAACAGGCCCAAGAGCTTCAGGATGCCTATCCAAATACTTAAGGAAAGTTGTACTTCCTAGTTTGCATTTTCCAACCCAAACACTCAGTTATTAAACAAAACTTATAGTAGAGATGCAGGGCTAGGGGCAAGCAGCTCCTAGGCCCAGTGCTGAGTCACATCTTGTCTTCATTTAGACCCTCTCCTCTGCTGAAGTGATGAAAAAAGGAATTTACATGAAAAGGACCATGCACCACAGACAGCACTGTAGCAAAAGCCAGAATCTAGCATTTAAATAACGGAGCTACCCAGTTGCTATAGCTGTCTATCATGTATGAAGCACTGACTGCTAGGGCAGTATCTGGAACAGAGAAACAAGGTCCAGACAGGTAGAGGGCCGCAGCTGGAAACATCCCCTAGAAAGATGCTTGGGCTTGCAACAGCTTTTACTTTAACTTCCTGAACAGCTGATTTTTTTGCAATGGCAACTCCAAGCCAACACCACTTCTTCCCTTCATTTGTCCATCTGCAACGCTGCAGAGAAAGAGTAATCTGCAGCTTTTATTCCAGCAGCCACTTTGCATGAAACTCGCTTTTTTGCAGTTTCCTAGCAGAGCCCAGGTCCCTGGCTGCCGGGAGATAAAATGTGTCACTACTCCATCTGCTCCTCATTTGCTGAATAGTCTGCACAGCAACATGCTGCTGAGCAGAATATTCCGAAAGAAAGACACCACTCAGCCCAACAGATATGGCTTTTGACAGAGCTGGAGCCTCTGCTCATTAATCATCCTGGTTTGCTGCTTACAGTACCTGGTGGAACCGTTAGGACTGCATCCCCACTTCAATATTTTATGGTGCGATCATACAGTAAGACAACTCCACGTTTGGTGCAGGGACAGGGAAATGGAAGCAGCAGCAACAAGCTCCTGATGCTAAATGATTCCATATTTCAAGACTGTTCCATAATTCATATGCAATGGCCCTTGGTTACTGGGGCGAGGGGAGATGTCTATCCAACTGCAGACTGTAGCCAGCAGCTGCGATCCTCTGTATTGTCTTAAAGGGACGTCAGAAGGCATTGAAACTATACTAAGCCATAGAGGGAGGCATAGCCACCCCAAATAGGGTCCCCCGCAGTGCCTGCTTACCTCCGAGGGCACAGAATGCCAGCTGGCTTCCGCAACAGAGGAAAGGCTTGGAGAGGGAGCCCCCTAATAGGGGTGTACTCTTTGTGCAGCTCTGCAGAGGCTCCCTGCTCTATGTGGAGACCCTGGGGGTAGGACTGGCCCAGGCATTGCTGCAGTATAAATGAGAAGACCTTAGTGAAGTCACCCAGTGTAACGAGGACTAGCCCGCAGAGTGCAGAGCAGCCGTGAAGTCACACTACAGCCACTGCTGCCCTCCTCTCAGCATCCATCCGAAAGCCTGAACTTAGACAGTGGCTCAGCCTCCAGGTCCCAGGCCTGCAAATACCTCTAGTCCCCAGCAATTGTGTCAGGAGGGTACTGACCCCCGCAGCAGATCAGGGCAAAACAGAGCATAGAAATTCCTAACCAAGCCAACAACCAGGCCAATTCTGAGTGGACAAGACCATCCGAGCTTTCACAGACAGGCAGATCCTGGGCAGCTTCCCTTCTGACATCTTCCCAGCCCATGTACTCTCACTGTGTGATGTCCTTACGTTGCAGAGCTCTGCGGTCCATCACCAAGGAGATGCCTTTACAGCATAACACAGTGCCTTACAGAGGTATCCTACCTAGCTGTGAATGAGCTAGGGCTTATTGCTGCCACTGTACCCAAGGCAGTACCTAGCAGAGAGAACCAAGCTAGCACAGTAGGGCATCAGTCCTGTGCTCAATCTGGGTTAATTTGCCATTATGTATATTGAAATAGGACCATCCAGCTGCTAAGTGACCAAACATCCCATGAGCTACAGCAGTGGAAGCCACATGCCCATGGGCCACGCTAGGGCAAGTTACGGGCCCTGTGGGTCCCAAATGTGCAAATGCCCCCTTCCCTCCCCAGTGCACCATGTACCTATTCCTTCTCCCTTCCCCACACATGCCATTGCAGCCCCAGGACCACCCTCAGCTACGCTGTGCAGGGCCAGGCAGTGAAAGCTGGAGGAGGGAAGGAGTCGAGACACGCTGGCTGCTGTTGCCGCTGGAGCAAGGGGAGAGTAGGAAGTAGAGGCCAGGCAAGGAACCTGGGGGCCACCACTTAACCCCACATGGACCACATGTGGCCTGCAGGTCACCAGCTGAACAGCCTGATATTAAGAGACCAGCTGGTTGGGAAATCAAGCTGCCATGTGTCTGGAACAGCTATTATTATGCGGTTCCCGGAAATCTCTGATTTTCAAACGAGCAAACAGGTCACATTATTCAGGAATGTTTTCGAAAGAACTGACATGCCTGGCTGCGGCAAAAATACAGCTTGGACACGCATTAACTCCATTAGGAAGTTCCATCTCGCTGCAACTCTACCTGCAATGTGCTCGAGCAGTTCCTGCGACAATAACCAACCCTCGTGTGTTTGAAGAGCATCAGACAGGCATGTCAGGGTCTGTCCGCACATCAGGTCCTATTGTCTGTTTGATTTATATCTCCTGCCTGCTGGAAGATTTTTTTTCCTTTCCTGGAAAAAAAACCAAACCCAACGACAACAAAAACCTCCAGCCGGAATCAGAAAGCCAGGTGCCGTGTCTTTTGTTCTTTACACAAAATATGAAGGAGCCAAACAAAGCACAGTGGAGTCCAAATCACCGTGTTTGCTAATTAGACACCACATGCCAGCCCTGCACATTGCTGCTCTGGCTGGTTGGTTTCTGAGACACCGAACACAATGAGCATCAGAAGATGACGCTAATTATTTAAAAGGATATTACCCAATTTCTGTAAACTACTGAACCAAGCATCTTCCTTTTCGGCAATGATAGAAGAAGGTAAAGAAGCCCTTCCAGGTAGCTCACACATGAAGAAGAGATGAAAATATGAGGGGTGGAAGATATTAATCTGGAACGTGACTACACCCAAGATGCAGGCAACAATGATACAAGCCAGGGATAGACCGGTGAAGCGCTATAGAGAAACAGAGGGGAGGACAAATGAACCTCTTCTGTTAATTCCTCACCTGAAATGTGGCTCTGTGCTAACTAATATCACATGCTAAAACACCCAGTGTGGATAATCTGTACAAGTTGATATACACAGGATACAGGACAGATTTTCAGCTGGTACACGTTTTCAGAGTACCACTGAAGCCAGCAACTTCACAATTTCCCCTGGCTGAGATGCACTCATTGAGTCCCTGCTAACCCAACAAAAGTATATACTAAGTTTCATCCTGAGACTCGTTTACAGCAATGAAATTCCATTGACTTACAGCTCTACTGACTGCAATCCTTTTTTTTAAAGGATCACTTATTTTTAAATACAAATTATGATGCTATGTATTAAACTGCCATGAGGAGACTCTTTCCCAAGTATGACCTTTTAAAAACTGTTGAAATGTTTATATTATGCCCTTTGATTAAGCTCATTGCATTCAGTTTTGAGCTATTATTTCTTAGTTCAAAAATGACAATTCTCGGGTAACACAGGGTAAGGAAGCAAATTTCAATTGAAATGGAAATGTAAAGCAACGTTAATTTCAATGAGCAGCTCACGATAAATAGGAATGTTTCACGATTATTTGCGATTTGCAAAAGAAATGTAACCGGACCTAATAAAAAGAAATGCCTTCCAGCTATTGAATTAGAAGTCTCCTTTAAACATTTTGCTGCACAATCTTAATTTTTCTCTCATAAATAATCTTGCAACAATACAAACACATTCACAAAGAACAGATAGCCAGACAGACAGACAGACAGCAAGAAAGAAAGAAAGACTTTTGACTTTTAAGAAACGTTTATTCCAGGGAGGGTGACAAATGGGGGGCAGTAGAGATCATGTACAGGTTGGCTCGAAGATCTGGGCCTCAAGGACAAGGCCTGGGCTCATGGCTTGCAAGGCCTGCCTGCACACTCTAGACAAAAAAAAAAGAACAAAAGAAGTATGTACATATACACAGTTCTGCTAATGGGGACACCCAGGGGGGCCTCAGGACATCGGGGTCAGCCACATGGACAAGGCCCAAGGTCTTGGCTCACTGGATGCACCTCTGCACCCTGAGCAGCTGGTGGCATCACAGGGCAAGGAGCAGGTGTCCCCCGTCGACTTGGCACTGTGCTCCCTCGACAGCCCAGCGTTCCTCAAAGGCGGACACCATCTGCTGGAGGACCGCATGCTTGAATTCAAGCGAGAGGGGGGCCTGCACGAGCAGGCGGAAGAGCTGCAGGGTGTTGTCCATCCCGGTCCCGGTGAGCCAGTTTTGCCGGCTCTTCAGGGTGGCCATCTTGGCCTGGCTCACCAGGAAGTTGGCCAGGCTATCTGCTGGCCGCTTGGCTGCCCGGTACAGGAAGGAGTAGATGTAGGTGTCCTCTGAGAAGTCCCGGCCCAGTGCCCGAAGCAGCACCCCGAGGGTGACAAAGAGTAGCCGCAGCTGGGTGCAGTCGAGGAAGGCATGGAAAACGTCCTTGTCCAGCACCCCCAGGCAGAAGGGGCAGACCGCCAAGGCCACCGGGTCCAGGTGGTGCACAGAGGTGCCAGTGGCCAGAATGCCGTGCACCAATCTCCACTGGAGGTCACTGGTCTTCTTGCCAGTGGGTGTCTTGTACAGTGTGCACTATGCTTGGGTCCCAGGCCATGCCAGGTGCTGCCACCACATGGTGTTGGGGCGGCCGGCCAGCACCTGGCCATGCCAGGTGCACACCACCCACATGTAGAGTCCCTTCCGGTACAGTGTGCCAAAAAGGTAGCCTGTATTGCTTCAGGAGAGCACAGGGAGCCTAAGCAGTGTGGTGGGTCAGGCAGTCAGCTCACTGGCCACCACTGGGATGACCAGCAGTGGTGGGAAGGTATCACCCATGGCATCCTTGGTGGGGAGGGCCTGGTGAGCCTGGAGGTAGCCTTCTAGGGTGGTTGCTGCATCCATCGGGAGGGCTGCCCTAATAGCCCGCAGAAGCCGGCCCATAGTGCGGACAGAGAACAGTGCCAGCCGGGCATCCAGGGCTTCGCCTGACAGCCAGCTTGACTGAGCAGGGTCCAGGAGGTGCCCTAGGTGGGTGGTGTGCGCCTCAATGAGAGTAGCCACGAGGCTGAAGAAGTGAAGAATATGAAAACAAAGTGTTAAGGCTTCTTAAGGGAAAAAAAAAAACACATTTCTTCACTTACTCTTGCCTAAGGTTAGCACTATTCCAGGAACAAAGACATGCAAATCCTTGTGTTTGATGAAGAGGTTACTACAGAAGAAGAAAAAGGAAAGTTCTTACATTCTAACAATCTTTCAGATTTGGGTCAGAGCAGAAACTGAACAGACCCAAAGGGAAGCAAGAAGCTGCCTTAAGGTATTTCCTCAAATCCAAATCTTTGAGATAAACTTATGCCCCAGGTCGAGTTTGGTGACATAAGGACCTCCAGAGCTGACAAATAAGGTTTTTGTGACATCAGCTGAAATCTCCTGAAGTGAAATCAACACTGAGAAAATATTGCAGCATATTACAACTCTATTAGGATCCCGGCAAACTCACAAAGGCCAAAAATAAATAAATCCCTAGCCAATCTGGCTTGGCTGATTAACCAATTTCTCAGAACGGTAGCTGAATTGAAAAATAAATGCTTCAGGTCAACCTGAAACTGAAATTGGCTGGACTATTCAGCAAATTGAAATGATTAATTTGGGGTTCAACAAGAGGTTGCATTTGACCCCAGAACAAATTATTTTTGTTTTGTTTTGGGGCATTGCTGAATAAAAACCAAGGGTTAGCATTGTCAAGGGATGTATGTGCTGTTCACAAAATGGGACAGGATAAAGCAGTATGCCTCTTCTGTTGGATACCTCAGGCATTGGGGAATCTACTTGGGCAGATAATCAGGGTTCAGATCCCATCTCTACCTTATTCACAGCACCGGTTAGACTTAGGTTTGTCCACTGTTAGGCATTCCCTAATCACTGGACTGTAGGGAATTGCTGAATCTGGTCCATTTGGTATAAAATATTTATTAACCCAGCGAGATCAAATCTGTCTTCATGGCCCAGCAATGAGGGCATTCACCTGGAAGATGGGACTTCTAGTTGTGGTACAGGCTCCAAACACACCCTCAGTCGTTGGCAGAAAATGGAACACTTGCAATGGGACAGAATGAAGAAGACCTACCCCAAAATACCCTCTAATTTGGTGTCTAAGACATTTGCCATCCTGCTCCAGGTAAAAACCATGCAAACTTTATATGCTGTCATCCCTGAGCCTTTCCCGGAGCAACAAACTAACTCAGGATCCAACAGAAACTCCAACTAAAGCCCCCTCCTTAGGTTCCCTACTTTAAAGTCTACCAGAGCTCAAGGCCTTCTCCCAAACAGCTACTCCCAGCTCTCCAATAGCAATGATGGAGCTCAACAAGCCACTCCTGCTAGCGTGAGACACCAGAAATTCACCGCCGGCTCTTTGCAAGCTTCCTTAAACTGTTAACAGGACCAGACTGCAGAACAGACCCTATCACGTCCCTCAAACTAGTGCATTTGAGAAACAAACCTACTGACTCTTAGGTACAAGTGCTTTTGAAGATATATGCACAGCCAAGCCTGGTGTGACAGAACAAACCTAGATGGTTTTCAGCACCAAGCTGCACAAGAATTCCTTAGAGCGCTCACACTGGCATTGAAGAACGGTCAGCAATTATCCCAACAAACTCACCCTCCCACAGGAACCTCCCGGCCCCATGCAGCAAGCACTCACAGGCATTTTCTTCATTTACCTGACTTTTTAGGAAATGCAGACTAAGTTACTTCTTAATAGAGACGTGCAATTTTCTGAAAGGGAGTCTTTGGAGTGGGGGGTAACAAGGGCTATTTATAAAACCAACCAGAGTCCTTCCCCATGGAGGTCTCAGTGTGACACTCCCTACAGCCTTATGCTTCAGCACCAGAAACACAGCACCCAATGAAGCATCACGGAGAGGCATCTTTACAATTAATGGGCAATGTTGTCCCTAGCTACTTCAACAGCAAGGATTCACTTAGCTCTGTCCCTCTTACATAAAAACTGGGGGATCTTGCAAAGCAAGCACTCAAAAGATAGCCAATGGCAGAATTACGATGGCCTGCGTATGCTATTGTCAGACCCCTGCTTCGTTCAGTGCACAAGATAGACTTGTTCTGGAGAGGATTAGGACTGAATTTTCCAAATAGCAATACATCAACTGAGGACAAAGAACTGGTCTGGAAACAATCAGCCTGAAAAGTGACAGTTTGGTAGTTTTAAACAGCTGGAAACAGTGTCTATAATAATGAGAAGTATCAGGTGACCATAATAATATTATAGCTCTTTTCCCAATAGATCTCCAGGCACTTTGCAAAGGAGGTCCATATCATTCTCCTCCATCATCAGACGGCCATTTACCAACCCTCTGGCAATACCGTATCCTAGAATTGGATGAAATTGCATAGTGCTTTGTCAGCCCTTGCCTGTAAGCTGGGGATGATGATTCCTTCCCTTGGCATGTATCAGCAGCCAGTGCATCTGCTTCCCTCAGAAGAGGGATTGGATCATTCTTCAACTCATGCCCACTGCAGGAAGGAAGGACCCTTTTTTCCCTCTCCTAAAACCGGGACAGCCAAACCACAGCATGCACGGGCAGCCTCTGTGTGTGGTACGTGTCATGTAGCTCAGGGAGGGAGCAAGGAGAACAGCAGCAGATAGCGTAGGGAACAGAAGGCAATGCTCAGGCAAGGGATGTGGATGAGCGTGGCACTCAGGGAGGATGCAGGGCTAATTAATGCAACAGATGCCAAAAAGGTTGGCCGCCACTGTCCTAGGACTTCACCTCTATCCTGACTCTGCCTTTTCCCTTTTCAAACAATAAGGGCCTGGATACATCCAGACAAACAGAAATAGCCAGCTGGAAACAAATGCACATGAATGCAGTGAGCCGGCTGGCTTAGCTCTGCCCCACCTCCATGCTTGTGTGCAGGCTGTTTCATCTATTTGACATTATCCATACAGCTCATAAACCCTTCACCACCCCATTATCTCTGGAGGCAGCTTTACAGTTTGGCTCCATCTTATTCAGCCTCTGCTCTCTGTAATACTTCTAGGGCACAGGCAGCACAGCCCAGTGGCTGGGACCATGGTCAAAGTGGGTCTGACCTGATGGTAAGGATTCAGAAGCAAGGTCAAGTACAAGGAGGCACAACAGCAACTACACTCAGGAACGTGCGAGTTGAGTAGTCTGTGGTCAGATGCCACAGGCGGGCTGAAACAGAGGACCTGTTGCTCTTCCCAGCCAGTCAGGCCATGAGTAGGTAAGTATAATCATGCTGACAGATCCCCAAGCTACCAATCTGATCCAGTGGGACTTATTGATAAAGTTCCTAATAGTGCCTCCAAACCTGGTACCAGCTGTACGTTTGATTATAGTTATACTAACCCCAAGAAAACAACCAGCAAAGGAAATCATGAAGCAGGAGTGCAGGATGCAGAGCTGTCATGTTTTAGTTGAGTCGATTAAAACAAAAACCTGTGCACACTTTAAAAACAGTCCTGGCCTAAGCTCCAGGGGCGATCAGCAGTCTGCAGAGAATAGCCACAAGTGGTCTATAAGCAGTACTCTGCACTGTTTGTCACCGTGCCAGCCATGTAATTCTGCAGACTTGTCTTAGGACATTTCAGCACAGATTACTCTTCACTCTGGAAGAGTTTTTGCAGTCATGCTATTCATCCATGACCTCCCCTACCAGGTGCTGGAAGAACAACAAATATATCTTCCCTTCCTGGGAGGAGAAAAAAAAAGGAAAGATTTAAGATAGTCAGCTGTTCCAGCCTTCTGAATAACAACAGCTGCGTCTGCTTCTAGGGCTATGATGGAAATGCAGGGCAAGTTTGTCCACAGTGAAAACGGTCAGTGCCTGAGAGAGGGTCATGGATCCACACAAATAAACTAGAAGATTTCCATCAAGTTTTCAATGCAAAGACTTGTCCAGTAGGAAAGCCACCCCCACAGTCAGCACCATTGTCAGTAGTCAGGGAATGACGGGCCACGTTAGGGGTAGTTGTAGGAGGCATGCGCTGCTGTTGCAGGTAAGTGAAAGACTTTGATTTCTAACCTGGCAAATCTATATCTACCATGAGTACTAAACACAAAGAAAAAAATCAGTAAACTATTTCTGAAAGTCATAATCCCCATGTAAGCAACTGATCAGAGCTTTACAAGCTTTATAAGTGCAACAGCTTTCATCCCAGGCACATTTGGCTTTCCACACTCACAAGCCCATTGTCAGGGCCTATTTACTCCCTAACCCTCACTAGGTGGCCTGTTCAGATCCGCTGATTTTTGAAGCTTTGAGCGTCTGCAGCAACGGTATTGCTCTTTCACTCCCAATCACACTCCTTCCATAACCCACAATTTTAATTGGCTTAAGGCTTCCTGCTCACCTTGTCCTCCAGAGCCTGAGACATCCGGGAGGATCTTTTTAACTTAATGGTCAAACAGGGGGATGTAGATGAGTTTCAGGCAAGGGGTTTTTCACTAGAGGAAGTCCTTGTAGTTCCTCCAATGACACATTGCAGGCTCAGTCCTGAAGAACATTCTTGCATGAAAAGTGCAAATCATTTCACTGGGTTTAATTAATCAAGGAGGACACTTGCAATTCTAATTAGCAGCAAGCTTCTAACTGGAAAAAAATAACACCGTTCGGGGTATTGCACTCGCTGCCATTTCAGTAAAACAGTAATAATCAGTGAGATATTTCCATTGTACCAATCCCTGCCACTTCCACTCCCACCCCACCACCTCCACGGGCCCTTCTACCATGTGTAAAGGAGAAGGATATCAAAGATTTTTTTGCTCGGGAGGAAGACCATGACAAATGCTCTTTCTTAGTCATCCTCAAATCTGCCAGCATCTCAAATTACCTGACACACACAATAACGTGTTCCATGATTTGAATCAAAATGGACAAGCACTTTAAAATAAAAATCTTTTTTTGTAAAAGCTCCCCCTATTTTTTGACCAGTCACATTCAGCCTTTCTTCTCCTCTAAACAGTCAGGGGCTAAACAAAGTTAGGAGACCCCTGCTGTACCGTACAACAGAAAGCATCAGTTCAAAGTATGGGCAAAGCTGCTTTCTCAGAGACCCTTGAGGGTTAACCCCAGCAGATGCTAATATTTAATGGTGACTTTCAGGAGCCATAAAGTGTAGTCCTGCCCTTCTTGACCAAGCAGCACTCCCATTGGCTTCAATAAAAGATTTGCCAGAATGAATTTAATGTCATGTGAATGAAACCATTAATACCTGGAACTGATACCAAAAAGAACAGTAATCACCCACTGGACTTCTAATTTAAAAGGAAAAGAAAACACAGATATGCTTTTGAAAACATAATATTATTTCTGTTGTGGACTTCCCGTTAAACTATTTCTGTGCTTTGCATCCATTTGGACGCAGGAATAAATCAATTTATTTTTGGAACCTGAGTTCACGTTTGCTATTTTGGAGCATCCACTGCAGGAAACTGCATGGATTAAATGCAATATTGATACCTTTCTTCCACCCCCCCAAGGCATACTTATTTCTGTACATCTTGTTCTGAACCTTTGAGACCTGCCACTGCCCAAGTTTGATCTAATTATATTACGCTATTTATTCTAGTGGGACGATCCAACTACTATGCCTAAAGCTGCCTTGATATTTCCATTATAAGTCACTAGTTTGGAACTTAAATTTGCGAACTGGTAGGTGTTTTGGCCTTTGTCCAGCTAAATAGTTAAGTAAATGTTCAATATGTTTAAATTGGACATATTCTCAAGTTTCAGGTGGAGTCACGGTCGGAGCGCTTTGCTAGATTTGGGCTCTATTGTCCAGGATTCAAACCCTGTCACAGTACATGATGGTCTCAAGATACATGCTATGCTGTATGCAAAAAATGAGCATTTCTAAAGGGCTGAGCCAAAAGGTTCAAATCAGGACCCAACATTGAGACTCATATCTTGGCTTTGAGTTCAACTCAGTCTGGTAACAGGAACTGGTTATGAAATTTGAATCTTCATCTAAACCTCATTCTAGCCTATGCTGACTTTGAATCAGCCACAACAGATTGGACTTTCACTCCCCCTCACCCTCTCCAGCTTTGCATGAGGGGGAGGTAGCAAGTGAAATGGCCAGCCTGATCCCCAGACCCCCACCAGTCTAGCAGGACAGTGTTGGTAACAAAACTGGTATTCAGAGCTGGAATATCATATTCCTGATGTAAATCCCTAGGATTCATACAACACACATTAGTCCACATCTGTCAACAGATGAAGCCCCCAAAGACCTCACTTGCCAGCAGTCAGTCTGAAAAAAGCCACTATTCCAAGAGTTCAAAGAGAACAGTTATTTTGCAACTTGGCAGTGTCCCGAGGCCTTCAAAGGCAGCATAAGTGCAGCCCCCCACCTGCTCCAAGGAATCTGAGAGCATTTAAATTACTGACACTTACAGCCATGTGAGTTAATAAAAAAGGTTTCAGATGAAGAACAAAACTCCTCCCTTGTAAACCTGGATACATCTTTGTAGCACACAAACTAGCTGGAACTATCTTCCTCTGACAACAGAATGAATAGCTCTGGTCCAATGCAGAGCACTACCCCATGTCATTCAGTTACCAGTTTCATGGGATTAGGCCTTTATGAATCAGTAAAGGAAGGACATTGTGCCCATGAGTTATTTTGATTGGATACTTGCAATCAAAGCGATCACAATCTCCGCCTTCAGAGAGCAGTGATTCCCTCAATAAGGGGCATGTCTACATGTCAAATTAATGAGAAGCAATAACTCTAGTGCATATTGTGCTGGAGTTTATTGCTCCTGGGCACTGTGTTTATACGTGTACAGTACTCGGGACCACAGTACGCTGAGCTGGGACGGAGAAGCCCCAGCTGGCAAGGGACCCAGAGGCTGAGCCTGCCAGCCCAGGGCTGCTCTGACCTGGCTCAACACACAGTGGCGGGGCTGGCTGGGGCATAAGGATGCTCCAGTGTGGGGCTAGATGGCTGGCAGCCCCCACAGTGAAGCAAGCTTGTGCCCCAGCCAGCCCCGTCAGCATCTACATGTGTGCTGCTGCGCACTAAAGAACTCCACTGTAGGTTAGGACCTGTATTTACAAGTCCTAACCTACAGCGGAGTTAATTAGTTTCCTGTGACCTAATATGGCTGAACACGGAGGGTGTTCATCAATGTGCTGTGGGAGGCAGGAGAAGGTGGGGGGGGTGTTTTAATTAGAGCGGGTCCAAGAGCCACTCTAAAGCACCCAGAGCATCACTAGTATCAGTGGCCTTGCACTGAAAAATGGCGGCGGGGGCACTTTAACTGAAGCTTGTTCAACAATTTTTCAGCACAGGGACACTGGTCCAAGTGATGCTGGAGCCTGCTGGAGCACAGTAATTACCACACTCCAGCAGACTTGATTAATCACAGTAATTACAGCACGTTGAAGCAGCTTCTATGCATGTGTATAGGCACCCGTAGACTTTGAGAATTTACCCTGGAGCTAATTAAGCAGATCCAAAGTAAATATCTTTTGTAGATGCACCCAAGCTAAAATTATGAATGAGAAGAGCCCCAAGCCCAAAGAAGACTCTAAAAACGACCACAGCAAAAACGGGTCTCGTTAGAGGCTGGCCCAGATCAGTAGTTTCCATGGAAAAGTCCTGCAAGTGAGGAAACGTTAAATGCTATGAAGCAAAATAGGCAAGATCTAGGGTTGAGAGATTGACCCATGTTCATACAGAAGGTCCGATCAAAGCTGGAACTAGACCCCAGGTGTCCTGTGTCCCAACTCAATGTCCTAACCATGAGATCACCTTCGCTGGGCACCTGCAAAGTATCAGCTGCGACCTTAACACCCTGATAAACCTAAGATAATTGCCTCCATTTCAGAAGTTAGAAACATACCAAGCATTCCTACTGTGCCAGAGGGTGCTTAGTGTGGGTATTACTCCCCCCCCCCACTAGCTATTAGGGCCCCAATCTATTTTTTATTGATATTCTTGACTGGGTTCTTAAGTGTTTCTAAATTCTGTTGTTGTGGGAAAACGTCTATACAAACTTCTAGAGGACACTCATTGAATTGTTTGCAGATTTTAATATGCCATCATAGATCACCTTCCATGCTTAGATGCAGGAGCTAACTTTTCAACCCAAGATATTTTTCTCCAAAAAAGTATTCTTCCCTTGTTCATGAGCTGTATAAATTCAGTTTATTTGTGATGCTTTTATGCAAAGCAGCATCAGATTAATGACTTGTGCACTGCATAATGCTTAATTGTATCATACCTCTATACATTCTGCTGCTCTTTTTTCCATCCCTGATATTTACCCTAAAAATCTTCTCTCCAGTTGAATAACTAGGGCTTGTAACATAGGCAGGGAAAGGGAAACTGAGGTGCACAGGAGTGAAATGACTTGGCGAAGGTCAAGGAATAGATCAGGGGCAGAATCAAGACCAGTGCCCACTTCTTCACTCCCAGTTCACTGCCAGACTTACTCAATCATGATTTGAAAGGAGGGAGAAAAGCCATAAAAAGAGCAGTCACTTACTTCAACCATGTCCTGGAACCAAAAATAATCTCTCAGGTGCTCCCAGCCCGAAGTGCCACAGCTACAAGAATGAAGCTCCTATTTTATGCAGCAGAGAGAGACTCCTTGAGAAGGTCCTCTCTTGGGAAGAACCAGGAGGCAGTGCATAAAAGTGACCTTGCACAGAAGACTGCTGAACATTAGCCCATATTGCTAAAGGACATGGGAACACGGGAAGTAACATGAAAACTTCATTACTGCTGCCTTGTTAGACTTGTCTGAAAAAAAAAAGATAAACAAAGAGAAGGAAAGAAAACTCCATGGGGAGGGACAAAGAAGAGAAATGGAGGGAGGCATCATGAATCAACATTATGATGCAGAAAGCATTGCCTTATAATTATTACAAGAAATACTTGGGGGGAAAAAAACACTTTAAGTTAATGTAAAGATTTTCTTAGCTGGAAAGGAAACAGCATGGTGTTAACACCTGGGTCTCATTAATATGCATGTCAACCTGTTTCCAAGATAAATAACAGCATTCATGTAAACCATTTAATATAAATACTGTCAGAGAGAGACGTACGCTATCCAATTCATGCTGAGGTTTTAATTTAAGTTTGGACCATAATTTGGCCTGTTTAAATTGAGCATCCAAAAAAAAATGCAAGTTTGCTTTAGAGTTACCTTAATCCTATGTAGCTGTAACCAGTGCCAGGTGGCTATGAAGTTTAGACCCAGACCCCAGATGTACCCAAAGTTCAGAGGTGTTGTGTATTGTGAGTGATGGAGGAACTTCAGAGTTTGGGTTTGGTGGCTGAATTTGGCTGGACTCTTCTTGGCCTCTTGAAGGCTCAGATCAAGTGTAGCACTTCTGAAGCTTCCCCAGGACTGCTTCTCTGGACATCTAAACAGAATGATGGGGCTGAACTGAAAACCTTCCTCTGGACTTAGGGAAAAGTGTAACACCGGTTCTAAGGTTTATCACTTAGATTTCACTTAGTTTGATAAACTGGGGCCACTATTCCAACTATCTCACCTGACGAGCACAACAAACTACCTCAGCTGATGTGCTTCCCTGGGGGAACTCAAACCAAGAGCAATAACCTCAATCCCTCCCTCCGGCCATCTGTCTCATGGGGAGGATTACTAATCAAAGAGGGAGACAGAATACTTTGTGTGCTTCAAAATGCTTCAGTAAGGTGTCATTGCCTTCAAAGAGCACCATCCCTGCTCCTATCCCTTGTCACACCCATCCCACTTCACACCTGGGCTCCCCCCATGATGACAGCCTCACAAGTGCCCTTCCTCTCCCTTCCCCAACATCCATCTCTAGTTCTTCCTCCACTGCAGACCCTTCTCCCTAAATCACATCCCTGTCTCAGTGCTTTAAGCATTTTCTCATCTTAAACCCGGTCCTTCCACTTCCACTGCAAGGTCTATAAATCCCAGCCCAGCTCAGTATTACCCCATCTCTATTCCAACAGGTAACTTTGCATCCACCTGCCTTTCCCACAGGGTTTGTCATTCACACTGCAGGGCCTTCAGGATACAGGCTGATATCCAGTAGGCCTGTGCAAAGTGGCTAGTATTCACTTTGGATCTGGCTGATTCGGGGGACAGTGATTCAATTCGGTGATTCGATTCACTGTCCCAACTCAATTTGGCTGAATCAGACAGGCCCATCCCTCACCCGCTCTCCCAGCCCCCACCATGGCTGCTCCAACCTTTCCCACCTCCTGGCACTTGTTAAAAAAAAGCCTCAACTCAGGGGGTGCTGCCGGGCAAGGGATGATCCCTACTGCCCCCCACTGCCCCACACTGCATGGGGGGCTCTGCACAAGCCCCCTGATCCCTGCCTGCTCTCCCAGCCCTCCCATGGCTGCCCCGCCTGCCACAGTTCTGGCCCTTTAAAAAAACAAAATAAAACGAGAAAAACCCCAAACTCACTGCTCCTACCAGTGGGGGCATGAGCCCCCCAAAGCCCCAAGGATGCTGCAGGAACAGTGAGCCTGGGGGTCTTTTCTCGGCTTTTTTTCTTAAAGGGCCAGAGCCACATTGGGCGGTGCAGCCATGGGTGGGGCTGGGCGGAGTGGGCAGGAGGGGTCAGAGGGCTCATGCAGAGCCCCCCATGCAGTGTGGGGCAGTGGGGGACAGCAGGGATTGCCCCCTGCCTAGCAGCACCCAGTGAGCACTGGGGCTTTTCTTTAAAGGGCTGGGACCTGGGGTGGGCAGGGGCAGCCATGGGGGGTCTGGGGGAGCAGGCAGGGGTTCCCCCATGTTTCCCTCCCTGCTTCCCCAGCCCCGCCTCCATGCCCCCTATTTACCAGCTCTGAGTCCGGCTGCAGCTCCCTGCAGGGACTGCCCAAATCATCAAAGCTCTCCAAATCTTTTCCGAAGATTTGGAGAGCTTTGAATTGATTCGGACCTTTTAATTGGTCCCCTGATTCGATTAGGATTCAGAGATTCAGCCACTGAGTCAGGTCGAATCTCCTCCGAATCGAATCACCATCCGAAGCTGGTGCAGGGCACAGCTCTAATATCCAAGCACAGTGCAGGGCACTGAACAACCAATAAACACAACCAAAGGGGTGTATCCTTCTTTGTCCAGTCGCTGCTTAGGTTTCACAGATCAGATTAATCCCTTGCTTAGAAGCCTACTCTGTTCATATTAGCAGGGTCTCCTTCTGCAACTCCAGACTTCCAAACTGCTTTGTGCACGCTACACTGAACACATAGCATTTTTTTCCCTTCCCAAAGCAACTTGAATGTTTGATTAACAGATGCAGCAGCTAACTTTTCAACCCAGCATATTTTTATCCAAAAAAGTGTTCTTCCCCTGTTCATGAGCTGTATAAATTCAGTTTATTCATAATCCTTTTATGCAAAGCAGCACCAGATTAATGACTTGTGCACTGCACAATGCCTAATTGTATCATACCTCTACACATTCTGGCGCTCTTTTTTCCATCCCTGATATTTACCCTAAAATTCTTCTCTCCACTTGAATAACTCAACAAATTGCAGTGTTGTACATAATACAGGTAATAAAGCACTGGCAAACTTCATACTCACATTAAGGTAGCCAGCTACCTCATAAACATTTGTTTAGCAATGATTGATAGACCATTATTAGCAGGCAAAGTGAAATGCTACAGTGAGTCATTTGGACCAAATCCACTAAGTACTTATATTCACTGTGGTGGGGGGGGAGGAGAAGGAAGAGCCTTTGAGCACAGTCTGTCCACAAATAAACCTACTTAGGTGTGACAAGAAAGCTCTCATTAATGCAAAAGAGACTATGTATTTCCAGAATGAGCCATCAGCAGAAAAACTTTTGTGTTCCCAGCCTCTTGATAAAGTGCTGGCATATGTAGTGAAACTCAGTTTTGAAACATTAACTTTCTCAAACAAGGAATAACAACAGTTCACCACTTCCCTGGAACTTCTTTTAGAAACTGTCCAGTTTAGGGAAGCATTTGCAACAATGCAAGCTCTGAAAGTCTGAAAAACCTGCCACTCCAAAGAAAGGCTGAACCTGTTCAGGACGTCTGACTATCTAGGGACAGAACTGGGACATAAAGCAGTTTAAACCCGTAACAGAACAGAAGTTCACTGCACATAAACCACTTTCAAAATGGCTGAAACTGGTTTAAGAGAAACCTGGATGGATGTAATATATCAGACTTAACTAACTAACCAGATCCCCTTCCGATTCAAGTTAATTCACAGTCCTCCAGCATCCCAGGATGCTTTGCACCCGAGCTGTGTTGTCTGCTCTAGCAAGCAGGGCTGGCCCTGCCCCCCTGTTTTCACAGTGAAGCCTCTGCTGTCTAGCCTCTGCCTGTCAGCCCGGCATGGGGCTAAGCCCTGCAGGACCATATTGAGGGGTGGGAAGGGGGAATCCCCTCTCTGCACCAGGGACGGGGACCCCCCTCTGAGGCTAAGGGATCCAGCCAGCCCTGGGCTGGAGGGATTGTTCCCCACTGGGAGGGGACAGCAAGGGGTTGGAGGCATGTGCTAGGCAGCCAATCAAGGAGGAGCGCTGCTCTAGTGCCTCCCAGCTACTGGTATGGGCCACTGCAGTGATCTGGCTGCCTTTCCAGTTTCAAAAGGATACATCAGTTTGCTTTATTATCAGTTCAATCTATGCATTTTACAGAAACCTGCAAAGATTGAATCAATTTAGCCTGGGGCTTTTTGACTGTCTGTACTTGGCCTAAAAGACAGTTGCTTTATAAGCTATTCATCATCTGCCCCTGATGGGGTACATGGATACTCAACTGCCCCAAGTTTTGTCCCAGTTATGTCTAAGAGCTGGAAGGGACCTTAAAAAGTCATCTAGTCTGATCTGCTGCTCAAGGAAGGGGCATTCCTATGTAAACCCTGCCAGATAATTCATTGCTAACACTGGTTTGCCAGAAGACAAGACCATACACAGCCAGTCACGCCTCACTCCTAATCCTCCCTTCCTAGGTGCATCCCCTTCCTGCTATGCATTCGCAGCTGCTTAATACAGATGCTCCTCATTGTGGGGTTTCTGTGGGCTTCCCTCCACTTCAACCAATCTAACACATCTCAGCAGGTTTTTTATTCCTTTCATCCTATGTGCAATTAAACTCCAAGGGGATCATAGACAGCCTTGGAGTGTGACCATCGTATTTATGTAACCGTTACAGCATTACCTTGTTCCCCTGCGATGCTATAACAGCTGAGTGTGATCTATTTGCTCTGCCTCAGGCCTTTAACTTCAGGAAACAGTCAGCCTCATTTGATGTACTAGCTAAACATTGTATTTGTGAAGTCTACATTAAAAAAATTTATGGAAATCCCATTACGTTGGGTAGCTCAGAGCACCGTGATGCATTCAGTGCCAAGTACTTATACACTGAAGAACAAGCAGATTTCAGACTAATTCTTGGCACACTGAACATTCAGATACTTGCTGACATGCTGACAGCCTAGGTTTTTTAAGGCAGCAGCTGTAACCAGGTGGGAAAAGTTTAGGTATGTGCCTATGATTTGGAGATTTTTGGTTAGTGAGAATCAGAGTGAGGGACAATATGTCACTTCCCGGCTCTCTGCATTCCCATATCAACATTAGAGCCCCCGTTTGCTTACCCTTCTACCTAGAAATGCTGCAGGCAGGAAACTCAAAGGCAGAATTTCTCGCACTGGACCCTTTGGCCTACCCAACTCAGGCAGATTCATAGAGGCTGTGCTGCTAGGAGTCTCCTATAAAGGGTTTTCTCCTTCCACAATATCCACACCATGCCTCACTCATGGATTCCCCTGGACTTCCCAGAATAAATTATATCTCAGGAGTCTAAATGCTCTTCTTCAAAACTACAGATTTCAACTGGGGGGGTAGAGGGAGATACAGGAAAACTTCCACTGAATTTTCTTCCCATTTTTCAACCCATTCTACTTTCCCACCACTGTCAAAAGCATCGAAGCAATGCTGTCTTTCTCCTCTCCCAGGTACAAGCAGGGGCTCTGTCACTGGGTACATCTTTTACTGTTTACTATATAAGGACAACCAAACCTGCCAGATGCTGTTTGGGACCATGTGTAGATGAAATGAGAGGCATGTGCGCACAACACTTTAAAGAGGGCTAAATGCTTTGCCCTGCTTTAATAGTGTCAGTGTTTGCACACCTTGGAGGTGTATTGTGCATTAATTCCAGCCACTGTAGGAAATTCGGTGGTGTAATGCGCCTTAAGTGACTTGGGGTCACTTAACTCCTCGAAGGAGTTTCAGTTTGCTGCCCTACTGCTGCGGATCAAAGCACTGGACTCTGTGCAGCTCTATGGCTCTTCAGAAAGCCCATGCAGGCAGCCTGGCAGCAGCCCAGGAAAGCAGGCTCCACCCAAGAAGTGGCAAGCCTGATCTTTTTTTTTTTCTCCCTGGATACTGCCTGCCTGCCTGAGCTGTGCGGGGGTCCAGTGCTTCCCTCCACAGCTGCAGTGCCCCTCAAGACTGCCCAAGCTGGGTGCCGCCTGGGTGTGTGTGTGGGGGCGGGGGCTGCCACTGCCGCAGAGGGAAGCACCAAGCCTCATCACACACACACCGCCCAGGGACCACAGCACCCGCCGGTGGCTCTCCATCCCCTCTCCACTGGAGAGGCAGGTAAGTCAGCAGGGTATGTGCACGACACAGGGGTCTAATCAGCCCTAAATTGAAGTGGTGTTTTTTAAAACCCACCGCTTCAATTTAGGGTCCCCATTTCCTCTACGCAAGCCCAGAAGACCAGCCCTGCTTTGTGATGGGTAGGTGTATTGCTGCTGTCTGTCAGATCTGTCTGGGGAACAAGGGCTGAGAGATTTAAACAGCTCTTTCTTGTGCTGATTTAGGCACAGAACAGTAGGGCTGTGCGAAGCTTCAGGTGGTGATTCGATTCGGAGGAGATTCGGCCCGATTCAGTGGCCAAATCTCCAAATCTGAATAGAACCTGGGGACCAATTTAAAGGTCTGAATCCATTCAAAGCTCTCCGAATCTTTGCCGAAGCTTCGGAGATCTTTGATGATTCGGGCAGTCCCCGGTGGCTGCAGCAGGGAGCTGCAGCCACTCTGAGCTAGCAAGTACTAGGGGCTGGGGGACAGGAGGAGGGGGGAGGAAACCATGGGGGGACCCCTGCCAGCCCCCACAATCCCTGCCCACCCTAGCTCTGTACTTTAAAGAAAAGCCCCAGTGCTTACCGTGTGCTGCTGGGCAGGGGGTGATCCCCACTACCCCCTACTGTGCCATGCTGTATGTGGGGCTCTGTATGAGCTCGCAACCGCCCCCTCCTGCTCCCCCAGACTCCCCACAGCTGCCTTGCCTGCCAGGGCTCTGGTCCTTTAAGAAAAAAAAAAAAGCAGAGAAAAGCCCTGGGACTCACCACTCCTGGTGCAGCCTTGAGGCTTGGGGGCTTGTGCAGAACCCCCACGTGGTGAGGGGCAGCGGGGATTGACCTCACTGGCAGGAATGATGAGTCCTGGGGTTTCTTCAGTTTTTTTTCTCTTAAAAGGCCGGAGTTGGCCTGTGCGGGGCACCTATGGGGGAGCAGCTGGGGAAGTGGGGGCATTTTGGGGGCTCATGCAGAGTCCCCCATGCAGCATGGGGCAGTGTGGGGTTCCAGGGATCACCCCCTGCCTGGCAACACCCTTGGAGCCAGGGCTTTTTTACCCCCAAGGGAGCTGGGGTGGGCAGGGCAGCCATTGCTGGGCTGGGAGAAGGGTGGGGGATGGGCGTGGCCTAGGGGAGTTGCAGATTCAGAGATTCAGCTGCTGCTGAATCTCTGAATCAGATTCGGTCAAATTGAATCAAGACACTGATTTGAATCACCAAATTGAATCACTGTCCCTCAAATTAGCTGAATCTGAATCCAAAGTGAATACTAGCTGCTTTGCACAGGCCTTATATATATATATATATACACACACACACACACACACACACTTATATATATATACACACACACACCTTGTCATGCATCCACAGATGCATCTCGAGCAGGGCCAGGGAGGTGATCCTCCCCCTCTATGCGGCACTGGTCAGGCC
>NW_017728924.1:3304405-3336695 GCF_001723895.1 Crocodylus porosus | reverse complement strand
CCCCCAGCCTCCCCATTGCTGCCCCCGCCCCAGCTCCCAGTACTTTAAAGAAAAACCTGGTGTCAGAGGAGCTTGCCAACTCACAAGCCATCTCTTCAGTCTGTAATAGGTTAATGTGCTGCACAAGATTCACAGCTGATATCAAGGTGTGGTAGCTTCACTGCCCTCATGCTTCTGGACAAACTGAGCACCTGGCCCCCAACGTCTCAAAAACCAGCGACCTCAGCAGGAAGGCTGAACAGGCATGAGGGGAGGGAGGCATTCCCTGAACTCCATGACAAACACCCTTCTTCAGGCAGAGGGAGAGTCTGTTGGTGGGCTGTGTGCTCTCCTGGGTGGAATGGGAGCCAATACGCAATGGAAGCCACTGGAATGCAAAAAAGAATTGCAAAATGAACAAGGAAGTTATCAAATGCAACTGGGAAGAGATTATTCTAGCTCACTCTTAAGGAGCTAATATGCAATTAGCTCAGATATATGCAGCTGGCATCCATTCCACCCAGGAGAGCACATGAAATGCCAGCAGACTCCCCTAGGCCTGAAGAAGGGGGTTTGTGCCTGAAAGCTTGCAAAGAACAATTTTTCCAACTATTTAGTTGGTGTAATAAAAGAGATCACATCTACCCAAAGAACCTTGTCTGCCTATGGCCTGCTAGGGACACAAGCACTAGCCCCACCATCCCGTTTTAATAGCTTGAGCATCTCTTCAGTCCCTTGAAGGCTTCCTGCACTCAGAGAGCAAGGATGGATCATCCCTGGCCATCCCTTCTTCATCGCATGCTGCTGGGAGGACCAGTCAGAATCTGACCTTACACGTGGGACCGCCTCACACAAGCAAACGCCCGATCTGTGCATTAGTGTTGAATCTGTACAGCCACTATGGATGGGTTTGGTGAAGCCAGTCAGAGGAAAAGTTTTTAAAACAGAAATTCTCCATCAGCACAACATATCATCACTGGAAGATGATAACATCACTTGTACCTAAGAGACAGGCCTCCATAGTTCAATCACTCTTGTGACACTAATAAGTCCCCACTCTCGGGATAACTCGCTTTCATGTCCCTCTAGCCAGCTCTCTCAGCGCTGTCAGCTCCTGGCTAAACCAAAACTTCTTCTTATTGAACTACTCCTGCAGAGTAGCAAGTTCTGTCCGTGAGCCGCAGCCTGTATCAACTGATGCTTTCTGTAACTCGGGTCCCAACTCTGTTCTCTCAACCTACAATAGCGGAGGATCGATCCTCCTTGGTGGCAGGAAGATGCTTAAATAAGAACTAATTTTTCCACCCACCGCTCCCTGCACACGCACACCCGGCCTCCATCTCAGCTGAAATCCTTACTCACGCCTTGAGCTCTTGAAAAGATGCAGATGCGCTTTGCAATGTCACTGCAAACTGCTTCAAGCATCCCATTTTTATCACTCCTCCGCAACCCCACATTGATGGGCTCAATCTGCAAAGGGAGGGAGGGAGGGGGGAGACATACATCTCTGTTGTCTCTGTTTGCAGCCAGGTTTACACAGGGCTCTGAGTCACAGTGTTGCTTTCTCATCTTGCCTCATCAGAAAGGCTCAATGCACCCGCTGGGATTCCCAATGCCTTTCTGCTGCCTGGGTATTGCTATGGCTGATTGAGGAAACAACTACGTCAAAAATTTCCCTATGTCCAAAATGGCCATAGGATGAAACAGAGCTCAGCTCCTCCTTAGCCACGTTGGCTCCACATGTCCGACTTCAGTACAAACTGAAGGCATCACTCATATCAGGAAACAGAATTGAACGTGTCCAGGGAATGGATCTTTTGCGAGTGAAGGTGACATTTTTCATGATCTCTTCATCTAGGGAAGACCCATGCATTACATCCAGCTAAACTTCATGTTCCCCCCACATGAGGAGCACAGCCATCATCCTACCTGTCTGCCACTCCTTCCCCTGGCTTATTTTACAAACCAGTACTGATTTTCAAAAACCATTTGGGAACTAGCATCACTGCATCCTCTCTACAGCCTCCCCAGCCTGCTCATTCCAGTCTTGCTCTCCTCTTCGTCTCCTCTCTCTCACCTTCCCCAGGTCCAGGTTGCCTTTCTACTTGCATTGCTTCTAAGCCGCTGACCAAAGCTGTGCGAGTGGTTAAAATAGAAAGTTTGTAGGAAGTTGCCTTTCTTTCTGAGCAATGTCCTGACTCGGAGCCTTCATGCTGTGCTAGAAGCTGCTGTAGTGACTAGGGCTATTCTAACAGTCCACAGTCTGAGACTATCCCATGACACACAAACCCTTCACATTTTTCAAGGGAAAGCATTAAGTAGTCCAAGCAATTAAGAACCAACCAAACCAGAGGAAATGAGGACTTGTGCAGGCTACCCTGGGCAGGGCTGGATGCATCATGTGGTTTTGTCATGTATGCAAGCAGTGGAGTCGGACTGAGGCAATCTAACTTGATTTAACTGAGTTCAGGGATAAGCGACTGTGTGGAACAACTGCGCAGGTTCCCACTTTGCATCAGGGAGAGCCAGGATAGATGGATAAGGAGGTGTGAAGAGTACTCAAGACGAGGCATATGGTCACTAAGCATCAGTTACTGGGAAGACTGGCAAGGCTAAAGTTAGCAAAAACAAACAACCGGGGAGGAAAACAAAGGGGTAAAATGAATAAAAGATAATGCAAGATGTTCAGACAAATAATAATAAAAAATTCAGGTCCAGAAGACACTTGAGTACTATGAGTGAAGTCGTCGGCCTGGCTCCGAGAGAAACAGCAACCAAGCTAATTTATCGACAGAGCAAAATGACATTTCCTAAAACAAGCTAAGTGAATTCTTTGCCTCAGTGCCCCAGAGAGGAAAGGGAAGCCGACAGAAGACGATGCATCATACGTTTCCCAGTGTGACAACAAGAGGTGCCAGTGAAGAGGCTGGCTATCAGCTCTTTAAACCCTGGCGGTGCTACACAACGGTCGGAGGCAACCTGTTGCCATCAGAGGAATGCCAAAAACGGACTGCAGAGGCAGAGCCCCCTTTGACAGGTCACTTGGAGCTCAAGATGCTCTCCAGGCCTTACTGTGCATCCACTGCCCTATGTCTTAGCATCATCCTGCGCACCTGTGCAATCTGCATCTAAACCTCTCCCAGGTGATTCAGGACCCTTGGTGACAGCTAAACCCTGCCTGTACACAGGTGCAAGCATCTAGACAAGCAAGCTGCACAGAGGATCAGGAGCTACACTTTCCCATCTCTGATCCCAGACAAAAGCACTCAGGCCATGCTTTCAAAATCAACGTGAAATTCCCCCTGAATTGTTACAGCTGGGATACCAATGGGGAGGTGAAGATTCGCTGACTTCTTCCTGCTATACAGCCTTCCTGCAGCACTCAGAGACTAGTTTTTTTTCTGACACCTGCCAGGAGCTGAAGAGACTCACTCCTCCCCTCTTTACCCACCTCGCAGAACACAAAGAGGGTCATCCTTGTGCAAGCCAGTACCATTTTCCAGTTTTCAAGAAATAACGGCACAAATCTGTGATGTTTGACAACTTAAATTAATTTGCATATTCTTTTTGCAACATTTCCCCTACAAAACAGCAGCTCTAATGCCTATCGATTATCTGTTAAGTGTCGCTAGCATGTGCGGCCCTGACAACACATTATTATTATTAATTTGTCATGCCCAGAGGCTCAGTGCCTTCCTTCAGGGACTTCATCCCCCCACTCATCCCCTTTCAATGTGAAGATTCACATCAAGTTCAGCAGGAGCGGGGCTAGGCTCTTTCCTAAGCAGGCTGACAACATAAATCAGACACAGGACGCACTGGGGGACCCAAAGGATTGTTCAGTCTTAGAGCATCTTTTTTTCCCCTTTTTAGTGCATAATGGGTCCATGGCAGCATTGTATGCAGTAGCATTAAATAATTTGTACAGAGTTATCAATATTTATTTGCTGACAAATTACCCTGAGTGAAGAACTTGTGTGTGAGGGAGGGAGAGAAAGTAAAGTGTGACAGATCTGGCAGGGCCTGTGAACCAGCTGAGGTTCTACTTTTAATCTACAGCTCTCTGCAGCCAGAGATACAGCAGTGCCAGAGACTCCTTGCTATGTGAATAAAAAGGCCTTCTGGTGCTAGCAAAGTGCATTAGGGAAGGTATGTCAGCCCTGCATAATACTGGTTGTTGGCTGCTTCAGAGACATGTCATAACAAGTAATCAAGTAATTGGAACAGCCATTGTTATTTGTAGTACAGTAGCACCCAGAGGTCCAGACAAGTCAGAGGCCATTGTGCTAGGCACTGTAATGCACGTAGCAAAGGGATGGTAGACTGCAAACACAAAAGACCAGACATGGGAGGGAGGGTGTATTGCTGTGACCAGCTTGAAAATAGGGAGCAGACACAGAGATTTGCCTTTAGTTCTACCAGAAGTCTGTGACAGAGCCAGGAATCAAACTTAGATGTCCTGAGTACAAGGTCTTAATGGTAATTCCTACGGTTTCCCCAGAGAGTCCCGAGATCATGTCCCTCGTTGCAGTCGGTCAAAATCCTCAGTGCACTTAGTGGCAAATGCAGGTGTAAACACGTATCCTTGGTTCTCGATTCCACCACAATCCTAGGGCCAAGCAGGATTGTTCCACATTTTGAAGGAAATGGTGATCATGTGGACACAGTATTTCCTTAGGGGTCCTCAGAGCACGCAAGTTAGAAAAGTTTCCCATAACTGTAAGGGGCAAACATCTATCCCTCCCAGGCATGACAGCAATGGAAGGGGACACGAGGCTTTTTCACATGTTCCATCACTTCTGAGCCCCATTGATCAGTAAAACAATTGAACATACAAGATGGAACAAAGCAGAGAAGCCTAATAAGAGATCTCATCCCTTTTGCTCTCATTTGCTTCAGTTCCCAAGGGATTGGAAAAGCTTGTGGATATGGTAGTACACAAAAACCAGCAGCTCCATGGGACATAACACCATTTGGAGCCACCAAAAGGTACAACTACAACCAGCCTTTAAGAGCCATTTAACTGAATGGGTAAAGCAGCAAGATCTAGGAGACATGCTAATTCCTACTTGTGATGCAGTGCTTGAGAGTTAAAATATGACACAAGTCAAGGCTGTTTCCTCTCACCAGGCTGACTGACTTGGAAAGAGAACAGCTTCTGCCTATCCATTATACACATGCAAGTAAATATATGGCATAGTATCAGGATGTTACTCAACCTTGCAAAAGGTGATTTAGCCTATAAGACCCTGAGTGGGTAAAAAAATGAAGCCATGAATGCAGTGTAGGATGCACAGAAATTGGGTGCTTTCTGTTCAGCTGGTGGCAACTTGGAAGAAGAGAAGGGCAATAAGTCTTGATAGAAACTTTGGAGGCAGTGGTCAGTACAAAAAAAAAAAAGAGAGAGAGAGAGAGAGAGGAAGATGCAGTTCAGTTTAATACAAATAAGATCGGAGTATTAACTATATCCCTAAACAGAAAGACTGGACCTTTCCCCTCCAGTTCTACACCATGCTTTTAAAACAGCATGTGTGCGAGTCACTGTTGTGTTGAGGGTTTGCAATGGTGAACTTGCAAAGCTCTGCTAAAAAGTGGAGGTGAGCCCAGAACCATTTGACAAATGCCCTCAGTCACCTGGCACAGGGACATGCAACACAGGAATACATTTTGACTCAAATTTGTACTTAGTCTTGTTTAAGACTGTATAAATTAAGCTGTGTTTATGGGCATACTACTTACCTTGCATGTTCTGTGCTTCCCCAGAATACAGGACTTTAAGGTAGTCTCAGTACCAGAAAACTCATCTGACCATTGACTCTTCTGAATCAGTGCACTCCTCAAGTGATGTATTTTGGAGTGTTTTTGCCAACCTGAAAGAGAAAATGGCATTGCTATTTCCAAATGAGTGGGAGCTTCATATATCAAAGCACTGAGATTTGATACATACATAACTATGGACTTGATTGAACTCGTCTGCCCTTTTGACTTGATCCAAATATATTTGTCTTCAGTGGAAAAACTCCCATTGACTTGAATGGCCTTTGAATCAGCCTTTAACAAGTGTCCACGCAACTTCCCAAATCTTGTCCCAGTGTGTCAAACCTAAGGTGCATTTCTCAGGTCACAGTTAATCCATGTAGTCAGGTGAAGCTCTGAACAAGAATGTAGAGGGGCTATAATTCTAAAGAAAAAATCAAAGTGACTGCTCTGGGGATATCAAAGATAAAGGAAACAGAATATACCTTCACTAGCCACATGTTCCAATCACCTAGACAGAAATACAAAGAAAAATACGTATTCAGCTGTGTGCTTAATGCCACTGGAATGCAAAAAGGAACTGCAAAATTAATAAGGGAGTTATCAAATGTAACTAGGAAGAGATTATTCTAGTTCACTCTTAAGGAGCTAATGAGGCCATTTTTAGAGCACAGTGCACAAAGCAAATCACTCAGATACAAAAGGATAGCACAGAGCTGGGGAAAGTACAGCAAAGGGCAGGCAGAAAAACAAAGGGACTCAGGAAGCCTAGTTATTCTCAAAGGTTGTAAAAACTGGGTCTAAACTTTTTTTAGAAAATAGGAAATTCTGGACCTTGTCCTGAGTGGTGCTGAGCCTTCTCAACCCCCAGCATCCTCTGGTCCCTAGAAGCATACACCACTCTGCAGGGAAGATGATGCAGAACAGTGCTACATAGGATATGTAAGCAAACAAGGAGGCTTTTTTTTTCCAAGCCAACCAGTGTAAACAAAGGCAGGGGCTGTAAGTCTGCGCAGGGAGAATATTAAATTTGATTCCAAGCTGCTCAATAATTTCAAGCAGGCAAGGACACACCAAACTGATGGCAAGGCAAATGGATCAATGCTTTATTATGCCCTAACACCTGACAGTTGAAGTGCAGAACGACGCTCTTCAGCAGCGCACGGCTTTGCCGCCGCAAACTTCTTCTTTCCAAAATAACACAAACCTTTTCCTCGCAAAACCAGGAAGGGGGTCGAGCCCTCGTAACCATCGTCCCTGCACTATGCTATCACCCTTTCAGCAGCAGTAACAGTTAAGATGGGGGATGCATTAGAAGATCCAGATCAATGCTAACTGAAACAGTCCCTAGCAAAGGGAAGTGCCACCTTCACAACCCCAAAGCACCTTCCCCGCACCCTGAAGTATGTCTGCCATTGGGATCCATGCCCTGAGACAGATGGGCCTGGGCATCAGGAACAGACAAGCTCTGGTGCCCCCACACCATACCTACAGGTGAATCATAACTTGGGTTCCCTCGGAGCCAAGGTAGCCCCCTCCCTGGAATATCTCCCTGAGACTATTTGGGGGGTGGGAATCCGTAGAAAAGCCCAGGCAAAGATAAAGGTCCTGGGATAGTTATGTGGATGAACACAGCTTCCCATGGATGACCCTTGCTTCCCAAAGCTTTCTATAGATAATGTATATGTCTTGGTATGCAAGGATTCAGAGGACTGAGCCCCATGTTTCATCCTACCAGGGGTGATGGGATAATTCAGTGGAAGCCCATCTGTTTCCTGGTCCTCTGTCTGGAATTTTCCAAGATGAAAACAACTCCAAGGCTAATTTTCTTTCCTGTTCCTTTTTAATTAAATGTCTGGCTCTGATGTGGAAAGCAGCCCATTGGAAAAGTACTGCGTGGCTCTGTCTTTACTGTGTCCTGGATCTAGCCTTCCCAGCTTACAAAGAAAAAGGATGCTTTTTTCCCAAATATCCCTCTTAAATGTGACACAGTCATGATAGGTTGTTGCTGGCATGTTTATCATCGTGGCTAATGTGTAACAAAGATATTAGAACAAGGACAGTGAACATCGTGGAGGTGATGCAAGAGCAGCGTAGGACCTGGCTGTCTCTTCCATCGCTGGCAACTCTACACTGTAGGCAGATTGTAGTAAGTAAAGGTTGAGGTCTGAATAATCATGGGGAGTTGTTGCAAATTCTGCGGGGGTGAAGGCAGTCATCTCCCCCACGCATCAGGCTCACGGGCAAAACCTCCATTCCCTGCCAGGTCCCTGTCCTACAGAGTGACTTTTCTAACTACCGCAGCACTTACTGGAAATTTCCTCCTTCCACTGAGATGCTGTCATTGATGGGCATCTTTGTAGCAAACTCTCCTCATTCATCTCAATATTCAGCATTACATTTTGACTAAGCAATTTACTTCCTCCTGTCTCCTTAGCCCTCTCCGGTCCTCAGTGCTGTTAAAGGTTAATTCCTATTAGTGCATGAATGTCATCACCTAACCGAACCGCCTGTGTTTTGATTGCCTTGTCAGTGGCCAGGATGAGAAGAGATTTAACAGTTATTTTTGGCACCATCACGTCTCAGGGCTGACTGTCAACTCCACAAATATTCCAATCTACTGCACTGTTGTTCTTATTAGCCCATTAACTATCCCAATTGAAAAACGGCCTGGTTGAAATGGCACTTTCTAGCCAGGTCCATGGGACAGCAAAATGATGGATGACTGGCACAAGGAGCCAAAGTTCCTGAAACAGCAGCAGGAATGCAGATCCCCCATGAGACCACCGCGAGATTAAGGAGGGACAGAGGATTCAGAGCAGAAACCTCCATGAAGCGTGGTGTTATTTCCCCAGTCTTACCACTCAGAATAGCTTCTCTTGCGGTGGGAGGTCAGCGTTACCAGAAGTGACACATTGTCACTGAAATGTGGGTGGACTGGCAGCCTGTTTTCAGGTTTTCTTCCCTTTTGCTGCCTTGTTCTCACATAATACCAGTGCAGGCACAGCAGCTGGGTAGGAGACAAATGCAGCCTCTGTTACTGGGTTATATAGTTCTAATCTACCCTGGTCCTTAAAGCACCCTCCTGTCCCTCGTACCCGTGCCTTTCTCATATGGCATTAGTAAAATGACAGCAGAATAAAACAGACTGTCATTCTTCTCACCACTGCCTGATTACCAAATACTCGGTGATGCAAGTTTATCATCATCATTAAGCACATCTAGACAAGACACTTTATTGTGCAGTAGATTAGTCTACTGTGCAGTAAAGTGTCACCATCTGCACATGCGGGGCATTTACTGCAAGTAAATTAGGCTACTATGCAGTTAGCTAGTACCTGTAAATACAGATACTAGATTAAGTATGTTTGATTCCAAGGCATTCAATTCCTTAAATCGTGAAGCTTTGTGGACCATCCTCCAACGCCTTGGATGCCCACTGAATTTTGTCACCATGCTGAGGCTCCTGCATGATGATATGACCGCCACTGTCCTGAGTGGAAAATCTGAAACCAACACCTTCCGCATCCGGACTGGGGTCAAACAAGGTTGCGTGATCGCTCCCACCCTGTTCACCATCTACCTGACCATCATCATCCACCACATCTAACATGATCAGCATCGACTGGATGGAAAGCTTTTCAATCTTGGGCGCTTCCAGGCAAAAACCTAACTCACAACCAAGGACATCCACAACCTTTGGTTTCCAGACAATTGCTGCATGATGGCTTACTCTGCACAGGATGTGCAAGCGACCTTAGATCTCTTCAACGTTTGGTATAAGAGATGTGACCTGTCCTTGAACGTTGCCAAGATGAAGTTTCTCCACCAACCCTCCCCAGGCCAGCTGGACATCCCTCACACTATCTACATAGATGGGGAGGCTCTGGAGTACGTGGAGCATCTTCTCTCAATGGGCAACCATCGATTAAGAAGTCCAGCACTGGGTCAACTGTGCCAGTGCCACCTTCTTCAAGCTGCGACAACGTGTCTTTGAAAATAAACACCTCCAGAAGATGATGAAGGTCTTGGTTTACAAGGCTGTCATACTGACCACCCTCCTCTACTGCAGTGAAACCCAGATCATCTACTGACACCACATAAAAACCTTGAGAGCTTTTACCAGCGGTGCTTGCATCGAATCCTGGGGATCAAATGGGAGGACTGCCACACCAGCACAAGCATCCTCCATGAAGGTGCATCCACCAGCATCGAAGACTCGTTCTTGAGAAACCAACTCCAATGGACTGGCCACTGTGTCTGGATGTCTGAAAACTGCCTCCCTCGCCAGATTCTCTTTTCCCAGTTCTACATTGGCCAACGCTCAAAGGGCAGCCAAAGGAAATGGTACAAAGACACACTCAAGGTCACCCTCAAGCAGGGAGGCATCGACACCAATGGCTGGGAACCATTTGCTGAGGAGCAACTTGCTCACTGTTCGGTGTGGTGCCACCTGGTCCACCATGGCGCATACCACTTCGAGGCCCAACAACTTGATACTGGGGTGGAATGGCAGCAGTGGAGGAAGAAGGAAACTAACCTGGGGCTGCGAATCCCACTCCCCCGTGCAACAACATGCCCCCATTGCTGAAGAATGTGTGCATCCAGAATCGGGCTCCTCAGTCACCTGAGAACCCATCAAGTCTGATGAACGTCATCCTCAACTCCAAGGGACTGCCAACAACAACTGCACAGTAAATTAGCCTACTACACAGTTAGCTAGTACCTGTAAATACACATACTAGATTAACTGCACAGTAGTTATTGCACAGTAACACTCGTTACTCATTACAAATTTGCTGCTGGTCAACCTAGCCAGCAGGGGAGCAGAGGGGAGAGGGGGGCTCTCTGCCCCCTGCTCTGGTGCTCCTCAGCTCCCAGCTCGCCCTGGGAGCCAATCAGCATGGGGACTGGAAAGGTCTCTGCCCCCTGTCCCAGCGCTCAGCATAGAGCTGTCAGCTCTGGAGGGCAAGCGAAGGTTGGAAACCCAGCCCCTACCTGCCCCCTGAAGCAGCTACTGCACAAGGAGGAGTTGGCTGTTTCAGGGTTTGGGCAGGGGATGGGAACACAGCCCCTGCCAGTTCCATGGAGCAGCCAGCAGTGCACCAAGCAGGACAGTTGTCAGCAAGCCCTGCTTCCCCTGCCCGGCATGGGGCTCGCTGGCAGCTGCTCCACACCCAGGACAGTTCCTGGGAAGCCAGGATGCTCACTGGCAGCTGTGTTTTCCACAGGGCATGGGACCAGGAGAGCTCTGCCCACTACAGAGGCATTTACCTCCCGGCCTGGTGTACATCAGGTCCTCTCCCAATGCACAATGGTCCAGGAGACAATGGCCGCTGCAGCCAGCAGAGCTTTCCTGGCCCCGTGCCCGTTGGGACCAGTCCCATGTCCCTTGCTAGCCCCCAGGCTAGCCCCCAGGGTACCCTGGCTGCTGCAGCGGGGACAGAGCAGGGCAGGAACATCCCTGTACTGGCATGCCTACTGCAAATTAATAGCATGGTTAGACGCACCATTAAGTATTTTCATGCCACCCTGAAGCATGCTAGGTACTAACAGAAAGACACAAGGGTGGAATATTCAAAGAACACCAGAGTTCCAGTTTCTGAAGTGACTCAGGAGCCTAAATACCATTGGCTGAGGAGCTGAAAAGACCTCAATCACTTTTGAAAGTAGGACTGAGGTGCTTTGGAAAGTTTTGCCTGTGGCACCCCAACACAGGACAGTGCTGCCAGGAGTAGAATGCCCCCACTTGCCCTTGGGCTGAAATAAACTTAAGTGACTTTCTGAGCAGGCTGTTAAAGCTGTGGCTAAGAGGGGTTTTGGAGAGGACAGAGGTTCCAACAGCAGTGAAAGCTAGACAGGATTTTTAGTTGGTGTCTGTTTGGCTGAGTTCCTATAGAAATTACTACTTTAATTATCTTGGAACTGTATTTTAAGTGATAGGTGAAGGCATCTGGAACCTTGGTATGGGCATCTTTGTATTGTTTGTAAATTAAATGCAGATACTAGCTGCAATGGGGCTCCACACAGGGCGGAGGGTTCACTCTAAGAGGAATCCTAAGTGAGGACACTCATGAAAGTAAGCAAGGACGATGTATCATCATATTTGCTTTGTTCACATGTGTGCTTAATACCCTGGATTATTCCACAACAACATACGATAATGTAGCTTGTCAATATAATGAAACACCAGTGACAAGAGACCTGCCTTTCCTGAGAGCGGAGGAGACTGTGCGCCAATTTTGGTGAAGATCAAAAAGGTGGGTGTGATGGAAACCCAATCAACCAGGTTAAAAGGCATCTCACAGACATGTAGGCCCGGAAGGGACCTCGTGAGTCATCCAATCTAAGATCAAGTTCTTGTCGCAAATGTGTGGTACATGCTCGAACATCCCCGTTGCACAGGACTGGAGCTCTGAGCATTTTGTACCACGTCACATTTCAGAGCTTCTCCCCTTTGCCACAAGCCCTAGCTGAAAATACAATGCAACAGGAGAGGGAGAAGCCATGAAAATCTGGAGCAGAAAGCAAAGCAGTGGGTCCATTACCCAAAGTACTCTGTGGTTTCCCATGGGAAACCATCATCTACCAAAACGTCCTCATGGAAACAACTACCGACATCTCATGCTTGCACCAGTTTCCTCGGGCCTTGTGACTGCCCGATAGCCCCAGGCAGCAGGTGCCAGGTGAAGTACCCTCCCCTGGAGATGTGCTGTTCAAACTTGCAGATAGGGGTGACATGTGCGGACAGCTGGCGACATCTTGTGGCCAACCTTGATATCACTGAGGAAAGTCCCCCTTTATGGACCTCGTTTACTGAGACGATACTGGTGGGACAGCTGCATCCACCCCACCACGCAAGGGCACCTTGCTGCATGTTGCGTGTTTCTTGCAACGCATGCGCACTCCTTCTCCCCAGCCCCAGGTGTGCTCTGAGCAGTTTGGAGAGGCAGCATCAGCTGCCCTGAAATCAGAGTTCACCCTTTGAGTCTCAGCTTCCATCTTTCACCAAACTGGGCAGCTTCACAGGTAGCGCACTGCTTTTTGCCTCAACAAAATTAGTGTGCATGCACATGTGTATGTGCACGTGCCCTCTCTCTCTGCCCTTTCCCCACCAAATAGTCAGAGCTGCTCAGATGTATGTCATAGACCCTACTTCTTCGAGCCAACAATGCCTCTCGCTCCGTTCCAGTGCTAATGGCCTGTACTTGTGGAGTGCGAGGTCCTGAGTTCTGCCCTTGTTGTCCCCATAAGGGTCAGAGTGGTCCTGGTTACTGTGAAATCCTTGGTGGCCCCCCAGATCTTCAGGCAGTTGTGGTTCCCCTCCAGTCCCATGGGGCTCTAAGTGGGTGACCCAGTAGAGAATCACCATTAGATATAAAAGATGTCATGTGGTTTCTACCAGCATCACTGTCCCAGGCACCAGCCCATTTCCTGTCTTCTTAGCCCAGATCCCCCTTCTCTACCCTTTGCCCACTACCTGGGAGTCCTTAGAGCTCCGCTTCAGGCTCTAGGAAGAAAAATCTCCCAGGACAAGCCCTGATATGAAAATTAAACAATTAAGATCTCAAATTGCAAAGCATAGTTAAAAAAAAAAATCCCTTTGATTTATTGTGCCTGGTTTTCTGCCAGCCCTGGAAATGACCCTATTCATCAAGCTCATGCTTATTCAGTCTGACAAGGTTCTTCCAGCAAGATTTTTTTTTAACATTCATAGGCTTTGCCACTCAGGAGGGGGCTGGCTGTATTTTATGGCGGTGTGTCAGCCTTGTAGCTGCACACAGGTGAGCAACGCCTGTTACCTTAAGGTGAGGTTAAGGTTTTAAAGCCTGACACTTGGCAAGGAACAGCTTGAGGTCACTCATGCATTCTGCATCGGGTTCATTACACCAGCTCCCTTTAGTCTAAAGTCGGAAGCCCAGCTTTCTAGGAAGTTACCCTCCCTTTCTTACTGGATGCAAATGATCCTTGAATTATATGTATGTCCGTATTTAATGAAGTACTGCAAACTAATTCAGCCTGTCTCCCTGGCTCATCGTGGCTAGGGGTTGCCTACATGATGACGAGCACACCAGAAGCAAAACAGCTGGGCAGATACTGCCATAGCCTATGGGTAAGATGCTGCATCAGCAAAGCCTTGACTTGGAGGCTGTGGTGCTTGTTTAGCCCACAAGTGAGATGATGATGATGACAACCCTGTGCTGGGGCCAGACTGGACCCTGGCTGAAGTAAGCATTGCACTGGCCTAGAGACAAACATGAACAAGACCCATGTTTAAGAAAAAAAAAAAAAGAGGAATGATTGAAAACAGGTCATCTCAAAGTTCATCGCCATGTCATTCCAAAGTTCCACTTGTCCTTGCCAAGACATCGTGGCAAATCAGGAGACTAAATGTAATGGCTGGACTGTGAAACAGTGGGATCTGTATCTCATTTGAAGGGGGGAAAAAATCAAAGCAACCTGAACCGCAGCCTCATTCCTGCCACCCCCACAATGTGAGCAGTGCTTTCACTCCGCTCAGAGTGATGGATAACGTTGGTTTCTAATGGATCGTTGTCTAGAGATCAACCACCTCAAGCCCTTGGACCCGCAGTAAATTAAATGTTTAATGCTGCTTTTGAACTCTAGCCAGAAGCCATTTGGGCAGTAAATCTGAGAGAGAAAGAGAGTTTAAACCTGCTTCTGTTTTTATCATGCAGAAGTTCAGCCAAATTTCCTCCCAGAAGCTTCAGTCAGGATTTCCATCATCCTGTCAGGAGCTACCTCTAAATGTTATAGTGGCCAGTTCCTCGTGGACTGAGGATCGTGGTTGCGTGCTTCACCCTGCAGCAAGCTCCTGGGATCACCCAGCAATCATGCCAGGATGTGGACATTGGCATTTCTGACTTTGTTTCATGTCCTTTTGTGGCGTTTTAAAGGCAACCCAGGGCAAAGAGAAGCCCTCGGTGGGTAAGACTCCAGTCAGTTTTCAGAGAGGTTTCTCCTTCTTCCTTAAGGAAAGATTTGTGGCAGGGCCTTTTTGGTCAGCTGCATCCCTAAGGCTGGACATGGATCTTTCAAGGTTGCTAGAGCACTGCAAGAGCCACAAGACGTATATTTTTTGTCCACATTTGCACTCAAGGTGGAGCTATTCAGGAGAGACCCAGCTCCTAGGCAGCTTATGGTTTTAGACTGGTGTTTTACTCATAGTCAGAAGTTGTCAAGAGTCTCGGGGCTTATCTACACTGGAAAGCGATAGCTTAACTCTATAGGTACCAGAATGCAGTCCATCAGCATAAAGGTACATTTTACCAGCACGACTATGCCTGAGTGGAAAAGGAGCAGTTGTACCAATGTACATCACCTTTATACCAGTACAACTGTGCCCTTCCCAGGGTACTTACTGACAAATTTACATAGCTGAAAAATCCCACGCTTCACGTAGCAGCAAAAATACATGTAGACAATGGTTAATGGAGTTAGGTGTCCACTGAAGTTCATGGGGATCGAGTGCCTAACACCATCAGGCCCATTCAAAAATCCCAGCCCAGATGCATACTGGGCTGAACTCCTTTTCCTTGGGGTTGCAGTGTGGGGACCCTATTAACCCAAGAGCATCTCTCCCTTTACCAGCTCACATACTCAGTTGTAGCATAGCCTATTTATCGGGCATATTTTCCACTTGCTCAGGATGCATCCTTTGGTCACAAGGGTATGTCTGTTATAGGAAAAAGCAGGCTCCAAGACCAAGGTGTGCTCTTACTGAGGATCATGTAGGGTTGTAACTATGCATTCTGGGAGAGGACTGCCTAGGTGGCACTGGGAGGGAATCTGGGCCACTCAGTAATGTTATCTCCCTCCCTAAAATTCAAGCAGAGCTGTCCACAAATGTTTGTTCTCTCCATACAATCATCTGAGGCTCCTGTCACCTTAATCCAGCACCACCATGGTGGATAATTATGCATATCTTGCTCCATGCCCTCTGCCACAACCACAGTCCTTTGTGATACCAGAAGGCAACACCTCTGACCACAGGGATGGAGAGCACCCAGCTGACCACTTCCTATTCTCCTTATTATCCCCTGGTTACTTGTGTCACAGAAATCACCTCTGTCACTCAGATCATATTCTCCATGCTGTTATTTGCACCCTGAGTTTGTGTCTCTCCTCATGTCATTCCAACTTGAGGATTTGAGTCTGACTTCGACAGAAAGCAGGTTGGAGGTTTCCCCTGAAAATGATGTTCATCTCTTGAATTCCTCCCTGCTTGTTAATCCAGCCTTTCGCCAGGACCAGAAAATAGCTTCCTCAATTTTTGTGCCAATCTTGTAAGCTTTAATCATTGGAAACCCAAATAGCTTTTCAAGTTCCTCCGTCATTTTGTCTATTCCCCCTGAATATCTTGAAGTAACTGAAATGACGCTGCAGCCTGATGGACTCAGGCTGGCGAGGTTATGGATTTATGGTTCCTAAAAGCAGTTAAATGTCATCCAACTGAGAATTCAGGGCAGCTACATCTTCTAGGGTATAAAGAGAAGCCTTATCACATTTATAAATTGCTGTAGCGACTGCTTGATGTTACAGACAGCCAATTTCCAAATGAGAAAGTCAGCCTGAAGAGCACATCAGAGAGGCAGCAGGTACCACAACAGCCAAGTTTGCTTAAGGATATGATCCAAAGCCCACTAAAGTCTTGTAGAAAGACCCCAATTGACTTCATTGGGCTTGGGATCAGGACTTAATTTAGAAAATGGAAACCTTGTTCAAAAAAAAAAAACCAACAGCATTGACATCACTGCTCATGTGCACAGAGTTGAGTGGGCAAGTGTGCATGTACTGGGTCAAGGTTGCCACGAATATGTTACCTTTAAGATGTGCGTGGAGATGCTCAGGATATTTTTCTTGGTGACTGTCTATTTGCACCCCTTGAAGCTGAACACCAATTCTGCGTTCGTCGGCAAGCCCAGTTAGGAATGCCTGGAGCACAGTTTCACCAAGTGCTTATCTGCACAACTGCAAAACCAATACCATCAGTTAGGGAAAAACAATTTCCCCCAGCAACTAGAGACAGCCTAATTGCCTAATCTGACAGGTTATTAATGGCTTGAGTCAACAAAAAGTATAATGAATGTTGATAACCACAGGCAGCGTGGACGCTTGGTACAGTCACTATCACTAGAAATCATTCTCACAAAGAGCTGCCACTGACTACAAGACTAAATTGTCTAATCTCTGTGGGTTTCATTTAACAGGTCTATCAATGTGATAAACAGACAAACCAGCATGTTAGTCCATTAAATGGAGCAGTGGAAGAGGCTAACAAGATGGAAGATATTTATGTTCCAGGTCAACATAAGATCAATCTGCTTCCCCCCGTTGCCTTGAACATCCGTTTCCAGTGCTCTCCCTCAAAATACAGCTGTTCTGGGGAAAGCTAGCACCCTTACCAGCTGTGAGGGCAAGAGTAAAAAGGACTCTGCAATGAAACTAGTAAGAAGAGTCAGGGAGCAGCAACTGCCCTTCAAGAGCACAATGTCATCAACCATTTCAGGATTTCATAGCAACTGCTGCCAGGCCTGTTTTGTTTTTTTTCTCTAAGCCCTGCTTCCCAGCATCGTGCTATTACATGGGAATGCTAGATTTCATCTTAATGAAAAAAGGACATTTCTAGCCCTCATGGCAGCAGAAACATCGTAAAAATACAAAGACTAAAATCCTCAAAACCAGATAGCAAATAAAAAGAACCTGTGTGTTTTATCTGTAAAGCTTCATGATGTTTAAGTTATCTTATGATCTACTGGTGCCCAGCCCACAATGACTGACTAGCTAGAGGCAACAATCCATGGATCAGTTAAGAATGAAGATAATGCACTGAAATCTTCCTCATGGTACTGGATGCCCTGAAAATGCTGTTATTTTGCATTCAGGAGGTCTGACGTTCATTCATCCCTGTACCTGAGGCCAGGGCCAGGTTTGGTGGCTTCATACCATCCTCACCTAATGGAAAGTTTGTCACTGAGCAGTTGTCTATTTGCCACAAAAAGAATGGATTTTGTATGCATTTATACCTAATATCTCATTTTTGAAAAACACGTTTCCTCCATCTTTTCCAAAATATTTTAATTTTTTTTTAATCAACATCAAATAAATTTAAGTTGCAATTTTTAGCGGGGTCCTCTTTTTTTCACTTGCTGCTTCTTCTTGGGGAGGGAAATGAAGAGCGAGGAGTCAGAGATGAAAGGCTGAAGCCCTGAACTAAAAATAAAAAGTTTTCTAAAAAGGGAACATTTCATTTCAATTCCCTTTGAAATTTTTCATAGAAACACTTACCATTTCTTACCAGCCGAGACACCTTCTTTATGCCAACCGTATGCTGTGGTCTCACAAGGTTGCATCCAAACTGAAGCAGCTCCAGACCAACCGTGGACTTCTCCAGTACCGCGCTGCATAGGAAACTTTGATCCCTCAATCCCCTGCCATCCCACAGAGAGCAGAAATACTGCACCTCCCTGGCCTCCCACAGGGCTCCTGGAGTCTATTTCCTCACCCTGGGTGCGTCTACATGAGACGCTTTACTGCCTGCCACCAGGGTGGGCTCTGCCACCAGAACCCAGGCAGGGACTATATCCTCTTGCTCCTGCAGCAGGGACCTTCAAGCTCCCCCACTTGGAGAGTGCAATCAGGGCATAGGGGCCTGGAAAATCCTTGTCTCACAGCACAGGCCCCGCTGTTGTGGTGCTGGAACTTGAAGATCCTTTTCTCTCAGTCGCGGAGCTGGTGCTGGGAACTCCCTAATGGCGGGGGCTGGGGAAACTGTTCCCTGCCCAGCTCCATTATCATGGAGCTCTGTGGGGAACAGGCAGGGGGGTAATCCCTGCCCTTCCAGAGGCTCGCTGCTAGCTGCCCCACTGGCAGATTGGGACAGGGGGCAGGGGCCTGCCCACCTCTGTAGCTCTTTCCAAGTCCCCTGCTCCGATCAGGGAGCCAGGGCTGGGAGCTCCCTGTTGCCAGAGCAGGGGGACATTGTCCTCGCCCTGGCAGCAGTTAGCCCTCCAGGGGCAGGGAGCAATGTCCCAGCCCTGGCCAAGAGACACCTGTGCTCTCTGCCAGCCCCTGGGCTAGCATCCAGGGCCCATTATAGGGCCCCAGGAAGCAAGAGCAGTTTGCTGCCATTAGCAGCAAATGTGCTCCCACTTCCCAACACATGTGAATACATTCCTGGGAGCATTTACTAGCAAGTGTAAACTGCTCCCAGATCTAATGCACATGTAGACACACCCACTGAGTCCTGGATTTGGTTCTACCTGTCCATGATATGTTCCTGTCCAGTGTCTCATGGCAGATAGCATACCCCGCCCCCTTGTAGCTAAAACAGGCGGCTTCAAAAAGAGGTACTCTGGTAGAATTAATATACTGTGCTTTGAAACATGGTCTATCAATAATCAAATCTTTGAGTTGCTGAAATACTCAATTAAATGCATCTTGAGGCTATTGGCTACATGAAAGCACCTTACCACAAGGGTACAGCGTGTGGTTTCTATTGAGCTGGATGCATTTTAGCTAACATATTTGACTGACATTTCCTATGAAGAACCTCAGCAGGAGAATCCTCCACTGTAATAAGAACTTAAGCTTCCTGAAACTACAAGCAACAATGGTAATGATTTTGCCTGTGCTAATACAATGCACCCTCACATCACATAAGGCCCTTGTTTCACAGCCCTTCTCCTTGCAGTTGTGCACAAGGCTCCCATTTGGGTTCTTGCTCACATCAGGAGTACAGAGGATCAGAAAACAAAATGTCAGCCACTCTGAAAAGTTTGACATTTCAAAATAAGTTTCTGTCCCAAACTGGGATAAAAAGTCAGACTCTCGAAGTAACACACAGGAAGTAATAGTTCCACAGCATTTAGACTGGGAAACCTCTACATGACTGCATCAGAACAAAGCACTTCAATAATGTTGAAATATTTCATTTGGATAATATCCAACTATTATATTCATTATGCTAGACTGTGCTGTGCTGTGCTGTGCTATGCTTTGTCCTATGTCTCAAACCAAAGCAAGACAGCAGAAGCAAAATGCTTCTTTTCAAAGTAAAGCTACACTGAAATCAGCATGTTCCTGCAAAACATCTCAAAGGGTAGGTAGAAAGCAGAATACATTTCCAAATCTAAGCAGGCATGCTCAAAAAACCATGAACATGCCCAGTACAACAATACAATGACTAAAAGCATGTCTTTTAAATTGCAGGATTAAAGTTTTGTAAATCTGGTGCAAACAAAAGGCAGGGATGTTATCATCACTTAATGCTGAGACTGTGAGTGTGCCCAGAGATCACCCAAGCCACTCACTCCACAGTGCCAGGTGCTGTACAAACACAGCCTCCATCCCAAAGAGCTAGAGCTAGGTTTTGTGTTAACTTAGGTTATATCTAAATAAGAAACTCACCAAAGAGCCCAAAATGAGCTGGTCGCAATCAAAATACCCTCACATTGGGATAACTTGTCCCAGTCAGAAAATCTGCTCTTGTTGGTGTATCCCAGAATCTCAAAATGATTTATAAACAGCAGTTTAACCTCTTGAGATGCTTCTACAGTATTTTGTCATTTTGCAGATGGATAAAATGAGGCATAGAAAAGTTACACAAGTGTTGCCCAAAATCACATAATGAAGCAGTATTAAAAGCAGAAAGAGAACTCAGACTCTTCCCTCCCAATCCCCTCTTCTAACAACTGGACTAGAAGAAAAATAAAAAACAAGTAAGACTATATGGGTGAGGAAGAAAGAAGCTAGTATGTGTCACAGCTGAGGCTGATGGAGAGATACATGAACAGACCTTTGTTCTGAGATCACAATAACCTAGTAGGGTGCAGACACTCAGATATAAGGAAAGTTTGTTTAACCAAGTAATTTACTCCGTAGAGGTGCAATCCTGCAAGCATGAGTGACACTGGCTGCAACACAATGAAAGAACGTGCTCATGCTCTGGTGTTTGTAGGCTTAATCACTATATTGGTCTGTTATTGTATACAGGTCCATAGTGCAGAGATGAGAACAAAGCTTGGAGAAATGTGACAGTGGCACGTTGGCAAGAGAGACACTAAAAAGTCTAAGCAGCACTTAAAAATAAACACATGGCTCAGTTTTGCTTTTTACTGCATATCATTCCCCAGCTACAAGGCAATAGTTTGACCTGAGTTTTCAGGGCAGGGGCCTAATCTTTCTACTCATCTCTGAACTCCTTCTCCACACATCATACATGACATTGCTATCCCCTCAAGGGAGGAATCACAGATGGACACAAAAGACCCAAAACTATAGCAGAATCCCCAAATCCACTGAAAACAAGCTGCCAGAGGTTTGATAAAACATTTGACGGTAAATAGCACTTAGTGTTATTGGCTAAGCAGGTGCTAGACCATTCTTTTTCCTTTAAATATAAGCCAAAGTAAGAGAACCGTACGCTCAGTCTGCTGCCCAAAGGCTTGTCTTCTGATCTCACATTGGATTTTTTGACCTCCTTACCAATTAAGTCAAAGAAGGGCAAAACTGTTCACTGACAATAGGATGAAAACGCAAGCATCGACATGCAACTTCCAGTAATGCTAGTGGCAGGCTAAATTAACCCTTCTGGGCTTTCTTTACCTTTCATTCCTGCTTTCCAGCATTTTCCACAAGAGGGAGCACAACAATCGCCTTCCTTATACTTTCCATCTTGCACAGCTAGCTGTTTTTAAGATGCTGTTTCTTCCTTATTGTCCACACTGGGCACATGTGCACAAGATGTTGACTGCATAGTTGACTAATTAGCTGCACATTAAACATTTCAGCATCTACATATGCACCCCTAATAGGCTAGAGTAAATTAATTTACTCCCCAGCAGGATAGTACGTTTAAATATGAGTATTATCCTGCTGCAGAATAAAAAACCGCAGCAGCACACTTGTAGACACTGGAGGGGCATGAGGATGCTTCAGTGTAGGGGCTGCCTGCTAGCCCTGCACTTAAGTTCTCTTGTGCCCCCGCCAGTCCCTCTGCCGCACACTGAATCAGGGGGCATGAATAGCACATGCCCCTGTTGGCTGGGGGCACAGCTGCGCTGGCAGCAGCAGGAGCACAGCGGCAGTGAGCAGGGACCTCCTGCAGATGCTGCCAGCGCTGTCAGCAGCGGAGGGGGTGGCGAGCTCCAACCAGGGCTGGGCGACCACCCACAGGCACCGCCAGCAGTGTTGGCAGGGGCCAGCAGGGATTGCTGACCACCCACAGACAATGCCAGCAGTGTTGGCTGTGGGGTGACAAGTGGCAACTGCCTGCAGGGGGTGCACCCCCCTATGCATCATCCCTGTCGGGGGGACTCTTGGGGTGGTAGGCTGACCTTTGGGGGCCCCTGCCAGCTGGGGTTGCTCCTCCCCAGCTCCACGTGCTGTGCATGAATAAGCTGTGCAGCTTATTGCTCCGGAGCTAATTGCCCCCAGGTGCACATTCAAATGGCACACCCAGGAACAATAAACTCTAGAGCAATAAGCTCTACGGTTTATTCATGTTGTGTGCCATAAAAGCACATCGATGCACCCAGTGAAAGCCAGAATTCTCTGATTTATACAGCACCCTGCTCCTGAGTGGGCTGCTCTACTGACGTCCAAGATGACAAAATCTCTTCCTCTAGCAACTTAATATCTAACACCCCTCCAAACCACCCCTATGCAAAACTCCTGGTGCCATCAACAGGTAGCATCATTCAGGACGGTTAATTCTGCCCTAAAACCCATCTACCTGAATGTTAAGGCATTTCTATTTTCATCACAATAGTAAGATATGAGGTGCACCATAGAAGGAGATAACTATAAGTGCAGGGTTTGTGTGTCAGGGGCAAGAGGAACATGACTAGATTCCTCTAACCACCCAAAACATACCATGACCCCCTTAGCAATGCACAGCTCTAGAAATAACCCATAAAACAACATTCCATGGTTGTCCTGTCCTAGGAGCAAGCCTTTTGTGTGTCAGAGAGTTTTATTACGACTCAGTCATCTTTCTCCAACAAATTTAAACTTCTAAGATTTCCTTTTAATGCTGCCAATCTGAAAATAAAACTAAAAAAAAAAGAGGATAAAACTCAGATCCAAGTTTTTCCTACTGCTCTTGAAATGACTTTGATGGAATTGCTATGCAATCATAGAAAAGCAGGGCTAGAAGAGCTCTTAGGAGATCTAGTCCAGCCCCCTGCTCAAATCAGGTTTGTCTCCAACTAATTCATCCCAGACAGAATCACAGAAAGGTAAAGTGAGGACTGAGTCCCAATTCAACAAAGCACTCAAGGAACTGCTAAAGCCCCAGTGACTTCAATGGGAATAGATTTTATTCTATGCTATATCATTTTTTTATACCATGATCATCACCATAACACCAAATGCTTAAACTTAAGCTTTTGGTTAAAATCCCTAATGGCTTGAAGCCTTAACAATATACAGTGCCTGTTTCCCTTGATAATAAAATGTTGCCATGTACCTGGCAATTTGATTGATTTAGGTTAGTCCTAACTGGTACACACAAAAATTAAACTAAAAAAGACAAAATTAAACTATAAAAGCCTGTTCTTTTTTTTTTTTATCTGTGAATTCAAACAATGTACTCTAAATGCTTACTCCTTTTTCCCTAGTGAAGTTTGAGAGGGAAGCATAAGCTAGACCACATTTTGTTATACATGTAAGATGTTACAAGCAGCTCTCAGATACTACAAGTAACATAGGAATGTGCTTGACTGAGGTGTCCCCCTGAATGACATGGCTTTAAATCAAATCAAGAATTAAATAGGTCCAATACTCTTTTCTGTGCTACTGGGGTGAATCAGAAGTAGACCCGCTGACATCAGTTATACATGTGTAAAAGGGATGGGAATCCGACGCAAGTCTGGGACTAGCCCAGCAGAGGGAGCTTACAAAGCTAACGTGGAATTACTGTGTGCTTTCACAATAGGTTTCTTTAAAGATAATAAGGTAGGCGAAGGTGGCACCTGACTAACTTGTTGTTACTCTTTAGGCGAAGGTGGCACCTGACTAACTTGTTGTTGGGGCTACCCTTGTCCTACCTGCTGCCTAATTTCAGACTAATACAGCCAACCGCCTCTCTTTAAAGATTATAAAGAGACATTAGTTACTCCAAAATGCAATGCGTCTGGTAACACGGGCCTCTGACTAATGCTATCATGCATCCTCATTTCCATGAACTTCCCCAACAATGAACAGCGTTGCACGGTTCATGGTAATGGGAACATGAACGGACTGACTATGAAGGGAACACAGTTACAGGCATTCAGCTGCTTGATACACAGTTTTGCATTTAACTTTATTGGGTAAATGCAGGAGAATAGTTTTCCCTGACAACAAGTGTTATAACAGTACTAGCAAGGTTTGATGGCAATTACCAGTGAGTACTTACTAAGCTGGAACCTCGGACATGCTGTTAAATCCCCTGGTGTGCCAAAGACCTCTCGGGTAGCCTGGAGCAAGTCTTTTTCTCCTTCCTTGGATCAGTAATAAAAAGCACAGGTTATGAGATCATGAGGCCATTGATACCACAGTAACAAGAGAAGAACAGTCAAGAGTTACCCAATCACTACCATTTACATCAGTAGGGAGCCAACTTTTTTGGCAGACGTGCCACAAATTAGCCCTGCACCCTCCTTGAGTGCCACTCTGATCCCTTTCCCCTGCCTGAGCTGCCGCTCTACTGTCTACCTCTTCCCTGGTCTGCCATGGGCCACACACGTTACAGGTCAGCCACCCCGATTTCTCTCTCCAAACACCAATATCAGTGGAACCATTCCTGATAAGAACATTAAGGACATGTATAAGTGTACTCAGGTTTTACATAGTATTTCAAAGGGAATTGTTATACCCTATTCTATACCTAGGGAACACTGGAGAACCTAAATTGCCACTGTGGTGTAACAACTGGGAAGTGATTTTTTTTTCCTATTAACCACTACAACTAGCTAACTCATGCATAGAAAAAAATGCTATCCATCAAAACAGGAACAGATTTTCAGCACTTATTGTGAAGAAAAAACAGGATTATTTTTAGGAATTTTTAAGTAATTTTGCAAATCATTAATGTGTCAGCATCAGAGGTGTGGGTGCTTTTCTGTGGGGCTTTTCAGCAGTAGATCTCAAGATGCTTTACAAAGGAGGCATCTCCATTTTACCCAAGGGGAAACCAAGGCACACAGCAGCAAAGTGACTTACCCAAAAAGGCCAGTAACAGAGCTGAGAATAGATCCCACTTCCTAAGTTCCTGTGTTCTCAGCATGAACAAAACCATTATAATAATGAGCTTATAACAATTTGGTAATGGTGTTGGTACCATTGCTTCATTTTCTGTCCTTGCCAGTGTGTTGCCATCTCAGAAGAGAAGCATCTCTACATTAGCCAGGTTTGCTTAACTGAAGAGATCATTCTGCCTCTCCGTAGCATAGCCATATATATGTAACACAATATAGCCATGCCTATAGAACATAATATCCCCAAGTCTGTTTCAAATGTGATAAAGTTTGGGTGGGCAGCTGTGCTGGGTAAATGGTACCCAAATGGTATCCCACTACCCAGGACTCCTCTTTTAATCTGACTGAATTTGTATTTGATGCATTGAAAAAATGAAGAATTCGCCTCTTGTAATCACAGTAGACCATTGGTATCATCTTGGTGGCAGGAAAGCATTGCCCAGAATTAGAGTTCCTAATTTGCACTACTGTAAATGACCATCTTAGCTCATGTCTACATCATCCATTTTATGACTATCCTACCTCCAAGGCAATTATTGCAACAGATTAGATACTAGGAAGCCTACCTGCAGCTCTGCAGGGCTAACGAGCTTCACAAGCAAAAAAGAAACAGTTGTTTCATTCTTTCTCGCACACATCCCCCATTAGTCATCCTGGAATTAATCATCTCTGTTCAGTAGCAGAACAACTGGTATGTGGAAAGTCAGGCTAGCACAGTACATGAGCAATGACTGGAAATGTATTTCAGGCCAGGATGAAGACACATTGGCAGAACTGTAGAAAATACTTGTTCAGATGTCCCCCTATACTCTACCTGCTTCTAACTGGTGTCATTAATCCCTCTCCTTTTATGAGTCTACTTCTGTTTTACTTAAAAACACACGGATGAAGGTACAGTAGAGACCCCACTGGAAGCAAACCGCAACAAAAAGTCAGCAAGAACTCATGAGTTGTACCTCACCTCAGCAGGTTTCATTTTCCACATCAAAAATGCTCTTCCCATGGGCTCATTCACGTACCAATCCTCAGAGAAAAGAGACTGGCTCTGCCAAGCCAGCACAACCTGCCTAGGGAAAGCAGTTTGCACTAGAGATCCTCCCATGGAGACATTACCATTGGTCATCCCAAAAGCCGATTCTAATGGCAAAAGGACTTAAGCCATTAACAGATCGCAAACCAGAAACTAGCTCTCTCATCATTACTACCATGGGAAATACCATATTTTCTCACATGTGACCCTTGTCTTTTGACCAAAAGCAGCTGGTGAAAACTGGGGCACATTACATGCAAGAAAACCAGATCCCCACACATCCAGACACGTGGCAGCAGGGAAGTGATAGAAGCATTATTTGCCATGGCTCTGTGAGGTACAGCAATGAATGCTGCCACCGCTGCCCTCCTGCTACATTTCCAGACCCATGGAGAGTCCCCCAGCTGGATGACATGGCCCCATGCACCAGACTGAGCCATCATGCAGGACCAGCCCATGGCCAGGATTGTGTGCACCAGGTCAGACCCGGCACATGGCCCAAGACCCAGGGCGCAGGGTTGGGCGCACTGCACCAGGTCTGACCCAGGTCTGACTGAGAGTCCCATCCAGCCCGTGGAGCCAGCAGCAGGCTCTCTAGCTGCTGCTACTCAGTTTCTACAAAGAAAATTCCTTTTTCTTAATCCTCTCTCTCAAACAAGGTGTGTATTATATACAGGGGGCATGTTGTACGCTAGAAAATACGGTAATTCTCCCGCAACACCCAGCACAGCCCAGAGCATTGCAAAAGAGCAGCAAATGCAAAAATAAATCATTGGTACTCATACAGAGATGTCCTTAGCTAGCTACTCTGGCTCCCTGTCTTCAAACAGAAGGCAGCAGCCTGAGCTGCTTGCCACACAAAATTGGACCAAGGGGTGGATCTAATTCAAGGCATTTTTCTAGAGTCTGCATTCAAGAGAAGGCTTCTGGATTGACTATGGTTAGCAGAGGAGCAAATCTGTCTTTCCCAGCCAAAGAATCAAGCGGCTGCCAGGTTGAAGGCAGCAGAAACAGCTCCAACAGTAACAATACATCTAAAATACAAACAAGCATGTGTCCCTTATAGTTTCATACTTGTTAGGGGCAGGAAGGGACCTTACAGATCATCAGGTCCACAGCCCCCCTGTTATAATTAAAATAGGTTTCAAAAACAAGCAAAAGTGGTCACGTGAATGATGACATTGTGGTCTGAGGAAAGCTCTCTACACTCTGGTATATGTATAATCTTACCCTTTCCGCACCGCCCTTGTAAATCTCAAGAGAAAACTCAAATCCAAAAAGAAATGGAGAGAAAAATACGCCGAAACATGCTGCTCCTGAACTGAAGATCCAAAAAAGATGAGTTTGAAATCTGAAATGTTCGTTTCATGGAGACTAGTTAAAGTTGTTTTCTTCCTTCTTCCTCCTATGAATACTCCAACTGAAAAGAGTAACTTGTACCTGAGTATACAACTAATGATGCTGTGGTACAAGAAGCAATTAAAGAAAGCTAAGAGCCCTGTCTCTATTTAGCTGCAAAGAGTAGCTATGTTAGCAGGCAGCAGAAGTAAGCTATTATCCTCAAGGTAGGCTCTGGCCTGAGACATTAGAGAAGTACTTGGGACACCTGTCCCATGGGGCTCCGTCTTGCAGTTCTTGTGTGCTCAGGGCTCCCACAGAGGCTCACAGACATCTTAGGCATCTACAGTCCCCAGAAGTGGATCAATAATAGCAAAGTAAGGGTTTGTCTACCCCAGGGTGGACAAAATGCAGCCCGCCAGGCCATTCCATCTGGCCTGTGGGAACCCTAAAAAATTTAGAAAATTAATGTTTATCTGCCTCTGGCTGCCTGTCACGCAGCCCTCGATGGCTTGCCAAAACTTAGTAAGCGATCCTACACGCAAAATAATTGCCCACCCCAGTTTACCCAATGGCATGCCCCTACCTAGTGACCCACCACGCAGCCGGAAATCCACGCAGATCAATGAGGTGAGACTGTTAAATAATCACGTGACTCCAGGAGCAAGGACTCTAATACAAAAGTACTGAGGTGAACAATAAAATGACAAGGGCTGGCAATGCTGCAAACAGCTCCTCACAGACGATAAAAACCCAGTCAGCAGTAAAAGATCTGTACGATTAGGTTCTTCTAGACCGCTGCTTCAGACAGATCTTGCAGTTCTATGCAGCCGTCTTTGATGACCAAACTCCTTTAAGAACTGAATGCAAAAAGACTAGTAGGGTTTGCTGTAGGGTCCTCTTTGTGAGAGTGTGTCAAGTGCCTTGGCAAGAGGACTGCAAAAGTGCTGGAAGAACCCTGAAATGCAGAGTGCAACCAGGACTGCACATGGATACCCAGAAAGATACTCTGCTACCATCCTTTTTGTCCCCACAATTCATAAATCAATTGTACTGTAAATCGCTTCACTTACGATGGTCCAGAATTAGCCAGCAGCGTGCCAATCTTTGCTTCGTTTGTATTGTAACGGATCATATAACACACTCTTTAATTTGTAACATATAGAGCACAAGATGGAAGACAATGTTTGTAATGCATAGTATAGCTTCTTTTCCCAGAAGGCAGGTGTTTCGATCACTTTACAGTATTTTCTGGAGGAGTTCACCTAACCAAGAGGACAAGTCACATAGTCTGGTTTTATTACAGAAGTCTTATGGCATTGCAGCCTCCATTGATGTAAATCCACCCATCAACATCGACTTCAAGGGAACCACACCCATTTACAGAGCTGTCCCATAGTGCTCCATCCTGCAGTTCTTGCACACGCCGAACTCTAACTAAGGTTCACACCCCTCACCTTGGGGGTACATGGTCAGCAGAGCTGAGCCGGCAAAATGACAGGCCCAGATTCTCTAAGATATTTAAGGGTCTGATTCTAGCGATGTCAGGCCTCCCTAGGGGATAGAAATGTAAGTCTCTTTGAGGAGTTAAGGCAATGGACATAGTAGGACTCCAAGCAAAGTTGCTTTCAGTACTGTTAATAAAAGTGTCAGGATCCCAGTCCTGAAAGGTGGCAGGAGGTACAAGTGATCCTCAAAAATCAGGGCCCAGGAGTGGTTGGCCAATGTAGGTTCAGAGCACTGGCTACATCAATTTACATTCAAGTTTGGCAGTAGGATTTTTGTTATGCAATTATCCCCTTCAAATCATAATGACCCTTTTTTTTAATTAAAGTTAATTTTTATTTCATAGACACACAACCTCCTTTGGCTTGCCTCATATTTAATTTATTATATCCCATCCTTGTAGAAAGAGTTCTTGAATACATATGCCTTATATGTGATGTTGTACATTCTGTCTCCTGATTTGGTGGGAACTTTTCCAGCCACCCGGTTAGAAATCATCTTTCCTTTGGAAGCCAGTCACTCTTATGAAAATGCTGCTTTTCTTTTTAGATGTATAAAACTGGTAAAGAGGACAAATACACATGCTCTATGTGCCCTCTATGTACCCTAAAAAAGTGTTGTAAAGGCTATGATTTCAGATGAACTGGGCAATTTCTAATTCTGGTCCTACTACCACACATATATTTCTCTAATGCCTGAGAGAAGGTGAGTCTTGCATTACATCTGTCTTTTTAATCTCTTTTTTGGGAAGGTGGCAGGAGGATGGGGGTGCAGAAAGGAGAAACAGGCAATCAAGTAATAAGGGCAGTAATCAAAAAAGGTACAACTACAGTGGTAAGTTCCTGGGGACGGGAACCATCTTTACAATGCTATCCACAATGGTCCATGACTGGTAATAGCAGGTTCTACTACTATTCAAATAATAATTTTAAAAAATGGTAAATCAAACATCAAGGTCCATCCAACAATATAAAGGTTACTCTATATACCCATTATATTGGGTTTCAAATCCCAATAGAGATGAAAAGTAAACTGTATTTTTATCTCGATATATTTTACTAAGAGAGTTTATCCAGCTGGGCAATAATTTATACAATTACATTTCTGTATAATGAACATGTCACTGTTTGTTTAGTGACAAAATGATAGGGGGAACGTGTGGAGTCTGCCAACCAGTGGAATGGAGCAGCAAGTTGTGATCAACCAAAACTCGAAACAGGATTGACCTTTTCATCCAGACATTTGTTATTAACATCTATTTTTATCCCCAGGAGAAAACACCGATGCAACAGCAGAGTGCACCTGCAAGAAGGAAAACAGCTTCCTGGTAAACAACTTGGGACTGTCAGCCTGCTGAGAGGTAGCGCAGGAAAACTTGCTTAGCAAAGCGTGTGCCAGGCACTGCATGACGACTGACTTGTGGGGAGGTGAGGATCCTGTTGTAGTTCAGGGATGGGTTTGTTGCCAGTTAGTCCTTAGGGAAGACTATTACTTGGCCACTGACTAACACATGATGTATGTTCAATTTGGGCATCCACAGTGAGATTCAGGAGTTTCCCGGTGGGCAGGATGGACGCGTATGATGCCCACCGCTTGGAAGCACAATGCATCAAATGGGTTCAAAGAATAGCAAGTTCCCCAGGAAGAGCTCTGGGAGGGAAACCTGGTCCGGAGCTCCAGATCAGATCCCTGGCATCCGAAGTGGCCGGATCTGATGCCAGATCAAACAGCTGCCTACTCGCACAGGCTTACTACCCATGCCCTGCCCTTCAGTAAAGCTGTGGCTCAAACAGGGGATTTCTGGCATGCACATAAACAGAAAGGACTTCTAAATCCAGATTTCTTTGACATCTCGGTCCCAGGTGACAGACCACCATCAGTCATTGGTACTAGAAGTTTAGTTATGTGGCTATGGGCACTCATTAGGTCCTAGTGGAACTGCATTTGCCACTAACAGTCACGCATTTCCCAGCACAGGGCATTGCTGCAGTTCTAATCAAGCTGTAACATTACAAGATGAAAGACTCCATTAAAAACCATCACCCATACCAAACCTTGTCACTCCAAGGGAGCTGACAGCCAAAGCTCCCTCTGTTGTGACACAACGGCCTGTGCTCGACATGCTCTATACTGTGGTCGTTCTGACAACATAATATATGTTGAACTTACAGGATCCAAAAGAAGGGAAGAGGTCCTGGGAGCTACAGCCTGGGAGTATGGGTTAGGCAATCCAAAGCCTTTGGCATCAACCCCCTCCATCTCGGCATGCCTCCTTTCCCGTAAAATGGAGATGACCCCATCCACCACTCTGACAAGGAACAGGATGAGCCTGAATTGAGGTCAGTGTTTTCAAAGAACCGCAGATGGAAAAGGCTACAGAAAGGGGTCTGTGAAAAAACTGCTTCTGCAATCAAAGACATGAACTCCAAGACTGGCCCGAGAGGCTAACGGGAGGGCAATAAGTTGATTCTGGCCAGAGACTGGAGGCAGGGGAGGGGTTGTGGTCAGAAAGAAGGTGGGAGGAGAGGAAAACTAAAGACCATGTGTTTTATTCATGAGTTTTAAGGCTAGAAATGATGCATCCAGCCTGACCTCCCACACAAGACACTGAAGCTGTTCCCCAGTACTGAGCCCAGGAGGGTATCTTCCAGAAGAGGACAAGAGATGGGGGGGAGGATTCATCCCTCCCCTCACTAGTTGCCTCCAGTTACACGGATCACACAGTTAATCTCAGTTCAAAACATGTGCCTCCTTCCAAGCTGAACTCACCTGGCTGCAAGCAGGATGGAGCTGTGCATCCCAGTTATGACCCCAAACCAGGCGTCATAAGCAGGGGTGGCCCAAGTTACCTGCCCTGCAGGGCCACCATGCCGGGAGCTGCCTTCCTCTGCTAAATCGGTCTTTCCCTTCGTGGTTTTCATCCCTAGAGAGGCACTTGCATGCATTGCTCCAGGCTGTAGCAGAGCGCGGACCAGAAACGCGAAGCAGCGGCGAGTCGCTGCATCCGCTGAACCCGTCAGGAGGCCTAAGCCCGACAGCAGGACTGGGCTGCTACCTGCCTGCTCCTTCCGGCGGCCACACGGCCAGACTTCACCGACGACGGCAAGGACCGAGAGGCCAACAAAACCAGGGCTGCTCGTTTGAGACTTCCCCGCTGCCCTAGTTGAGCCTCGGCCTTTTGCAGAGAGCGAGGGCACGGGTGGGTGCAGAGGCAAAGGCCGCGCTTGGCAAAGCGCTCCCCCCGCTCCCAGCCTCCTCCCCACCCGCCGGTGGGGGCGCAGCAGACCTCAGCGGGTACTTCTTCAAAGCAGGTACGAATCCCCCCGGCCCGGCCCGGCCCGGCCCCTGAGGGGCGACGTGACCCCACCCCAGAGGCGGGTCTTCCCCTCGCCGCTGTCACCTGGGCAGAGCCGCGTCC
>NW_017728924.1:3217188-3304305 GCF_001723895.1 Crocodylus porosus | reverse complement strand
GGCCGGGGCCGGGGCCGGCCAAGAGGAAGCAGCGGCGCTACCGCACCACGTTCAGCAGCCGGCAGCTGGAGGAACTGGAGCGCGCCTTCCGCGCCTCGCACTACCCCGACGTCTTCGCCAGGTACCGCCGCGCCTCGCGGGGGACGGCCTGGCTCGGGGCCCCCCTGTGGGCTGGGGGCGCGCCCCACGGCAGCCGGCTCACAGGGACCTGGTCCCGGCTGCGGGGACTTGGGCTGGGGAGCGCACCCCAGGGCAGCCCAGCCGCCGGGCGGGAGACCTGGTCTGCGCACCGCCGGGGGAGCAGGGCCAAACCCAGCTGGCTTCCCCTGGCCTGGCTCCGAGTGCCGACAAGGGTGAGGGGGCTGGGGCGGAGGCTTCGGCACTCCCAGCACATCCAGCACTGGGGCTTGGAAAGCAGAGGCTTGACAGACCTCGCCAGCTTCGGACAGAGCCAGGGTGCGAGCCTGGCGAGCGGCAGGGAGCAGAGACTGGCTCTTTACCGGCAGGCAGGGTGACTTCGCACCATATAGGCTAACTCGGGGGTTCCCAAAATAGTACGCAGAGTCCTGGGGGGCACAAGACCTCTCTGGGGGGTATGTGGGAGAAGTTGTATAATGGCGGGTATAACTTTCATTATTATAATTGTCCTTCGTAAGACCAATGAAGGGGTTCAAATATCAACTCTGTGCTGGTAGGGGCAGGCAGGCGGGTGGGGAATCTGGAAGGGGGCGCACGATATGAAAAAGGTTGGAACCTCTGGACCGACTAAGCCAGCGACACGGGGCAGGCAGAAGGCTTCGTAAGCAGCAGGCTTATTTCATCAGGCGCTGTCTGTTGACTAACACTTACATGTGGGGACGGGGCACTTACTGAGGTGCTAGCCACCTCGCCACGAGAAATCCAGGCACTAAATCACCTCTGGCTCTTCCTTCTGCAGAGAGGAGCTGGCTATGCGTCTGGATTTAACAGAAGCAAGAGTTCAGGTGAGTAACAGATGCCGAGGACTCCCAGGCAGCTCTGATTGTGCACAGTGTATTTTGAAACAAATATTCTGAGCTTTGTCTTACCTGTTGTTGGGGGGTTTTTTGTTACTTTTCATAGTCCTGCTGGCTTTATTTTGTTTTCCAGTTCACGTTGATGGAGGTCTTTTGTTGGTATGCTCCCTCCCTTTCCAAAAGCAGAGCTTTCAAAATGAAACGTCGTAATAGATGGTCATATTTGTACATCTCGGCAAACATTTAAAAATACGCTGTTCTTTGCCAGGATGATTTTAAGATCCATATGCCCGTAGCTTTCCAAACAAAGAAGTGGCTTGAAAGACTTGTACATACTCTGTTTAAACTATTTCATGTTTAAGTCAACATATTGAAAACAAACCAACAAAAAGTCTGTAGATTCAAAGTAGAGATTTGATATGTTGGCCCTATAAAATTAAGCAGTGGAAGAAGTTATTTTAGAAACAAAAATGAGGGTAGTATCATATAAAATAATTAAGTTTAGTTGGAAATTTTCTGGCTGTTGTCAACATCTGTTGCAACTTCAATCCTTTAAAATCTGCCTTTTCAATATTTGATGCAAAGGAAAGAGACCTATCCTCAAGGTAGCCAGTATTAAAAAGTTAAGACGGGAAAGCTAAGCATAATGCTTTACAGTCTGGTACTTGTCCCTGGTCTGTAAAGGTCCATCAGCAAATTCATAGCATCACTTCTCTTCAATCTGTCTCAAGGACTACAGATTCTCAGTGCAATTTCTTTTAAGCTCCAGAATCTAATGCACGTGTTGCGTGTTTAACATGCAAGTCACAATAAGAACAGTGATGAATCATTAGTTCACATCTAAATATTTAGTTATGTAGTTCATAAAGGCATTTACATAGTTTTACCCTCCCCCAGTTTAACCTAGGAACAGCAACACTATTTTCTGTAAAGATTGATTAAGTAAAATAGTATGATCATTTTCAATATATATATGTTATATATTCTGGGGCTGAGATGAAAATACCTACCCGATGGAAATTTTTAGCTTGGGTAGTCAGGGGTTTACTGAAGGTATTTTTTTTGTCGCATTTTCCACTACAAGCAAAAAGACTCAGGAACAAATCTTGCATGCTGCAGTCCTCCTCAGAAAAGAGATTGCAATTTTAACATAATGAAGAATCACTTGAATAGCTTTTCCTGAGTCTAAATGCTCCTATTTAACACAGTATCTTTTCAAGCAGTGGTCTCCAAAGTGGGGTGTGCATAACCCAGGGGGTGCACAAGACTATCCATTGGGGTGCGGGAAGAAAATATTAGAACTTCTATTTATATAAATATACATATATTGGGGGTGCATGCTCAAAAACTTTTTACTGATGGGGTGCGCAATCAAAAAAGTTTGGAGACCACTGTTTTAAGGTATTGAAACTGCACTTCATATCTTGGGCAAGCAAGAAAGCACCTTGAGTACATAGCAAGCATTAGCTCTTGATTTTAAAAAATAAATAAATAAACAAAAATCTAGTTTCAAAAAGAACATGAAGAATCCAAATTAACACGTAATCAAGTCATAGTAAAGACAGCCCGTGCTGTATATTGGATATCAACTGTGTTGCTTTGCTTGTCAATCTGGCTATGAACTACCGGTCTGATCTGGCTCCCAGTATCTATTCTTATTCATCTGTATGCACACAGCTTGTCCCCTTACTTGCAGGGTTGTTTGATTCTCCTACTACTGACTGTGTCTTGGGCCAGCCTTTCAGCTTATACGATTCAGTGGATCACTGAGTGTTTATCCCACCTGGCAATCTGGCCCCATTAATTTCTTTACCTGTCTGTAATGCTGGGTTTGGGACGGAGAACTTCCCACCTTCAGGAAAAGTTCTCCGAAAACATACACGGCCCTTACAATGCTCAGTCACTGAATTTGTGTGTGTAATATTTGTCACATTTGAAATTTGCTTTCCTTCAAGTCCATCAAGGATCTTAACCGAGGAGCCAAGTATTCTGCTGGACCCTCTATGTGCATTATATCAAAGGTTACTAATAACTAAAATAGCTCAGTATGCCGTGGCTATAGCTTGCTCCCTCACATGGAGGCAAAACTATTAATCAATCCATTCCCACCATCCAGTGCTCGAGGGCACCTGTAGGATGCATCCATCTTCCTGGTGGCACCAGAGGAAAATGGGAGCATGGGCATATGGCAGGTCATGGCACTCCAGTTCTCGTGATTCTTTCACAACATATTGGCTGTGCTTGGTGGTACAGCCATGTAGGAATCCTAGCCACCTCCATGGACAGGAAGGATGCTCCAGTAATTTTGAGTGTGAACCTGAGGCCCAGGTTTAGCCCTCCTCTTCTAGACGTTTCTTGTAACCTTGGGCAAGTTAGGCTCTCTTGCTTGCCTCATTTCCCCAAGTGCAACAGAGAAATAATTGCACTTTATACAGGTGTTGTGGGGCTAGATGCAGCATGGGTAGTGAGTCACTCAGCTATTAGGTTTGCTAGCTGGACTGTAATAAAAATGAACAGCAGTGGTATCCTCTTGACCTGCCCCAAAGTCATTCTACAAAGCTAATCTAATGCAAAATTATCCCTTGTATAGCTCACTAATGCAAGACACCTGGTCTGTTTTGCACCGGAGATTTGCTTCTCTGGAAAGCGCAACCTCTTCTCCAGCCCCCCCCCCCCCGGCCCATAAATCTTCCAGAAGTACCTGCAAGCCCACACAAAATGGGCCTTGGACACTAGGATGCGTTTGTTCCACTTGATTTTGTTGTTGTTGAGCCTTAAAGTCTAAGTTTTGAGTCGATATTAAATGCCCAGCACATTTCCATTTGGGTTATGAAGAATAACCAAACTTTCAAGTGAAAGGTCCAGTACAGGAATACTGTTTGTAGGATAAGATCCAACTCTACATCTCCTTACTGGCAGATGTATCTAATGTGCAATTTAGGGGGCATACAGCCAATGAGAAGAACATGCTCAGCTAAATGGCAGCATGAGTTTGTGCTGGTGTGCATAGCCACATGTTTAACTTCAAGGACATGTCTCATTTTAAAAATGTGAAACTAAATTTTTTTTTAAAAGCAGTTTACCTCTACAGTCAGGAAAAAATGGAATAATTTATTGTGATGCCGTGGTTGAATATAGTCTGAATGATATTTAAATTAATATACAGGCTAAAGCATGGAGAGTCATCAATGTGTACAGTATCAGTTAAAGGTAAGATGTGTTTCATGTCATTGAGGGTCTTGCCCAGATCAAGTGTTCAAAGTTGAGCTCTTAAATCTAAATAAGCTCTTCTGTGCTGAGAATCTAAATTCAGCTTGTTAAATACAGTATAAGAATCAACTGAAATCACTTGGACCAGTCAGAAATGCAGTGATATTACAGTCCCAATACATAGCACCGTAAGAAATTGTATGGCTTAAAGGAATTATTTTAGCATTAAGGTTAAAAAAAAAAAAAAACAAAAAACCCTTTTTACTCCATATTATGTTTCTGTGGGAATGAAAGAAAATGGCTTAAATTAATAATAGCCTATTAATGTAGTCTATATATTATGCAAGTGTGTATGTGTGTGCACACAGCGCTAGGAAAAGGGTACAATTGATGGATAGGGTAAAAGGAATAGCAGAATGAAATGTTCTTCCTCTGATGGCTCAGGCCTCATCACAGTTTTATTTTCTTTGCCTCTAGTCCTTTGAGCTGCAATAAGATACTCATTTGGGCAGCCGGGATTAATAATCTTTACTAACCAATATTCCTTGTAAACTAGCCATTTATCTGCAAAGAGCTGTTTAGCAGCTGACAGAAGCTGAATTAAGACTAAAATGTACCTGTTTTTCCTGTTCCCCTCTCTTATCTGTGTTCTTAAGGCTTTTTCAGCATTTCCCTAGTTGAGATTTTCCCCATGAGAAGTTTGACCTTTAGCAGCTTCTGGTACTTGGCTTTGTGTTACCAAGATTATTTGTTCGGTACTATTGTGCCAGGTTCTGTCATTGTCTCCTCCTCCATTTCAGATGCCAGACTCATTACAGACTGACCCGAACAGTAACCTAAACACAGTCCACAGTAACCACCCAGGCTAGTTGTTACAGTTACAACTGAATCACTTTGTCTTCACTAGTCTTCCACAAAATATTCCTAACTAGACTAACAATGCGCTCCAGTCACTAATTGCTATTTTAGGTCTCCATGAACAAGCATTTGGAACCTATATTGTGCAGGGATCTGTTTTAAGCTTATATAAAAACTTACAGGTTGTCGTTTGATTAAGCTTAACCGAGGTCTGTTCCCACCGAGTTCAGAGAGTTGCTATTGACAGCGGTGAGAACAGGATCAGGTCCATGTGAGTAGAGCTGCTATATCATTTGCCATTGAAATCAGTGTGAGCTTCTGAAGAAGAAAGTCCTGTACAAATGAGAAGTTCTTGCACTTTTTTTCTATACTTTAATTAGGCATCAAAATATTCTTACAAAGTCAAGATTACTACAGCTGGGATCAGAGTGAGCTAGTGGCAGGGGGAGGAACCTAGTAGTCCTGACTCCCAGTCAGCTCTTCTCCAATTGCAAGAGTATAATTGCTTTAATGCTAGCAGACTAATAAAAATAATGACAAGCATCTTGTGATAGGACTTGCCTATTTTTAAAAGCCAATTACTCTTTACGCACAGGAATGTTTTGATTCACTTACTTGCAGTAGTTTCATGTTGCTGTAGGTGGAAGGAGTGACTGTTAAACGGAGCAGGCTGAAAAAAATAGCACGATTTTCTGTTGGAAGAAACATGTTTTTTCAAATCAAAAGTTTGTAGGAATATAGGTTTATTTTAATGAAACTCAACATATTTCAAAAGGATCCAAATTAAAACGGGGGACTTCACTTGGATTCTTCTTTCAACATGTTTTTCATTCTGCATGTTTTGATTTTGACTAACTCGAAACTAGTATGTTTTTTTTCAATTTTATATGTAATTTTAATGTTAAAACAAAAGTTTTTAGCAATATCAAAATACTGTTGCTTAACTTTACTAAGAATGTTAAAAATATAGTCGGCAGGTTAAAATAGTGGACAACACAGGATCATGATTGATAGTAAGCTATTTTTTATATCAGCAAAAGTATGACACAGTATTAACCACACAGCCAGTACAGGCTGGGGAGCAACTGGCTAAGCAGCTCTGCAGAAAAGGACCCAGGGTTCGCTGTGGAAAAATTAGTGGAATGAGCTAACAGTGTGCCCTTGAGAAGAAGGCTAAAAGCACACGTGGGGAAAAGTGATTTCTTCCCCTCTGTTTGGCACTGGTGAGGCCATACCTGGAGTAGTGTGTCCAGTTTTGGACCCCACACTGCAGAAAGGATGTGGACAAACTGAAGAAAGTCTAGCAGAGGGCAACAAAAATAGCGAGAGGCCGGGGGGACGTGACTTCTGAGGAGAGGCTGAGGGAACTGGGCATATTTAGTCTGCAAAAGAGAAGACTATGGGGGACTTTAATAGCAGTTTTCAACAACCTGCAGGGGGTTCAAAAGAGGATGGAGCTGGACTGTTCGCAGCAGTGGCAGATGACAGAACAAGGAGCAATGGGCTCAAGTCTTTTAAAAGCAAAGGAAGTTTAGGTTGGATATTGGGGAAAAACTCTCTCACTAGGAGGGTAGTAAAGCACGAGAGCAGGTTGTGGAATCTCCATCCTTTGAAGGTTTTTAAGACCAGGGTAGACAAATCCTTGGCTGGGACGATCTACTTGGGGATGGTCCTGCTTTTGAGCAGGGGGTTGGACTAGATATGACCTCCTGAGGTCTCCTGCCAATGCTCATTTTCTATGATTTCCTACCCAAAGTCCCTTTCTAAGAACTGCATGTTTCCATGTTCTGTTCATTCTTGGTTATTGAAGGTTCAAACAATCTGAATTTCTCTGGCAGGACAGGTAAATTAATCAATTTTACATGATTATGTATGGCAGATAAGCAAGGCAAAAAAATTCTCAAAACCTTTTTTTCTTTTAAAATCCTTCTCTAAATAGATATTCAGACTTTCTAAACTGTACTCAGTCTGTGCTACCATGCTCAGTCTGAGGCAGCCACTCTTAAATTTTTTGTTGCATTTTGCTGCTTCAGTTTTGGTAAAGAGTAGCAAGAAGTAGCAATTCAGTTAGCAGCTGTTAGACCCTACAAATTTAAACTGGTCAACGGGTTGCTTGTTAGGACTTCCATAACATCATTCTTGACACCGCTCTTTGTTCCAGTCTAACATGCTTGTATGCATTATTCCTTTGTAAACTGAAAGTTTAATATGAAGTAACTGTCCTTATACAATAACTCCTTTTCTGTGTGCACATTGCCTACTCTGACTGACAGAAGCAACACCAACGAGAACATAGCTAATCCTGTAATCTGTCTCTCCAAGGTCTGGTTTCAGAACAGAAGGGCAAAATGGAGGAAACGTGAAAAAACAGAAATTTTAGGGAATGTTCCCGGTGTCTCCTTGGCACATCCCTTGGGTCTCTTCTTGGATGTTCCTTTAAGCCAGTCTCCTCTTCTGGACCACACATGGAGATCATTCCCACTGTCAACGCTAGCTGTACCCTCTGTATCACCAGCTTTCAGCCCGGCATCCTTAGGGCCTTTTGGACTCAGCAGCTTCACCTGGACCTCTCTCTTCAGGAATCCAATTTTAAATCCACATTTTGGAAGGTATGGAGTCTCTCAATTGCCCCTTAATGATATTTAATTCATTTAAATATAAAACTAGTTGAAAGTCATCTTTTTTTAGGAGGAAATAGTTGACCTGTGCTGTGATGAAGTGAGTTTCAGTATTTAAATTAACAGAAGAAACTTGCTATAGGGACAAGATGAGCTGTATTTGGTCTTACATTAACCAGTCCCCCAAACTGAAGTCTGTTTACAGCACAATTGGGTGAAATCCTGGGCCTGTTGATTCTGGGATCATGGTCTTAATGACTGACTTCTAATGTGGAATAAGCACAGATTTCCTTCTGATCTTATTCGCTGCTGCATACTGGCACATCTTAATATCTCCAAGAGCGGACACGGATATTAGCTCACAGTAGCTCTACCAAATAGAGCAGGGGTGGGGAAAAACACAGTTGGCAGACCAGATGCGGCCTGCTAGGCCATTCTGTCCAGCCCGTGGGGCCCTTAAATTTTAATTTTTCTAAATTTTTTTTTTATCTGCCCCTGGCTGCCTATCGCGCGGCCCTCAAGAGCTTGCTAAAACTCAGTAAGTGGACCTCCGCCCAAAATAATTGCCTGCCCCTGAAACAGAGGGCAATGCTAGACATTCCCACCCAGTAGATGAGAACATGGGCTTGTCTGTATGGGACCAAGGGAAGAGGTTGCTGCCTTTTAAGGGTCAGGGCCACAGTCGTACAGTTAATGTTACTGTTACTGCAGACCATACACCCAGCCCTGCCCCACTGCAGCGGGCATGATGCCATAGGCCACAGTAAGCCCCACCTTGAAGACTTGGGGGGAGATATTCATTGCACTCCAACATGTTACACCAGCTAAGGATTCGCTCCTAGCTTTTACCTGCCCCCAGGCCTGAAATGTATCCACCAAGACCTGCCGTTATGCTGGCTTGACACACAGGCTGGTCCTCTCCCTTCTAAAATTACAGCCTGTGCCACAGCCTCGGATTAACAAGCAGCACTTTCTGCCACGCTGATTTATGCTGCTTTTCGCATGAAATAACTTGTCACAACAAATCTGTTACACAAAGGCCTGTAAACTGTTCCTTTTATTGAGGTGTTTTATTGTTGTTTCCATAGAGCGTGCTGGCCTACAGTGTTACGAGGCTTGTTTTGAGAGGGATTTAGCATGCTACCATATTCTTACCATGTCTTACTCTTCTTACTAGCCCCATGCAGTGCAGGGCTCTGAATATCAAGCTGTATCCAGGGTTTAGGAAGGAATGTCAAAGGCAAAGCAGAATTGAATCCCATACTAAGTAAAGTTTGGGGAATAAATCAAAGTTGCCGTTGGAAAAAAGAAAAATTAACTCCTTCAGTACATTTTTGTGCTGAGCTTTGGCAATAAAGCTAAGGCTCATTCTGTAAGTAATTCTCAGCTTGTGTAATATTAGATTTTTTTTTTTCCGCCCCCCCCCCCCCCAAATACAGGTTCCTCAATGCTCTAAATCCTCTCATGACAACAGCGTCAGTAGTAATGAAAGCTCCCGGACCCCCATCAGACCCTGCTCTCACCGCCTTCGCTGATCCGGCAGCAGTTGAAAGGAAAACGTCCAGCATTGCAGCACTAAGACTCAAAGCGAAAGAACATTCAGCACAAATCCCTCAATTAAACCTTATATCCAGTCTTACAAACACTAACAAAGAACTTTGTTAGAAACTTTCCCCATGGACTGCAGGCGCACAGGAGAAAGCAAATGCCTTCTCCCATAAGTCCATGCAGCGGTATAGGAACACATTAAAAACCCCACTCATCTGTAGTTCCTCCGTCTTCAAAATGGACTGATGGAAATTAACCCTGCCTAAAGAAAACTGGCTCTTTTGTTTTATATACTAAAGTCACACATTGTCGTAGCAAACGTGCCATGGACATTGAGTCTATTCAGTGAATTTCTGATATGACAGAGGTAAAAATCAGGAATCAACTCTTTTACATAAACAAGTATAATATAAAGGAGTTTGCAGCGAAAGCTCATAGGACACCAGGCATAAGTAACAAAGGTTCAAACCGTTGTAGTAAGAATGTTAGTAGCTTTCAAAGCACTGTGAGCAACGATGGCTGGGGAGGAACTCGGCTGCAGAAACTTAGTCCTAAGATCAGTACATGGTATGTTCTTAACTTGAAGATCACACTTCGTGTTGAAGTACAAATGCCAGTGACATTTCACAAAGCTGACAGACTAAGCAGGAATGAGGGGTGGACTGTTTTGAATATCGGGTTTTGATTCCGATGTAGGGTTGTACAAAATGTCTCTCATTTCAAACTAAAATAAACAGATGTTTGCTCATGTTCGACACGGCCATGCTTTAATAACAAAACTTGAGCTTTTGACTGTGGATCACTTTGTAAATCCAGACGTGTGTTCCGTAAACAGAAGTTCTTTATGTGCCACGTGTTGTCAGTAATTCGATTAGAGAATGGTGAGTTGACATCAGTTTTAACTATGAAGTGACTGAATATTTTAGCACAACTAATAGCAAATAATCCCAGATCACTAAGTTTGACTATTTGTACATTTCTCAAAGTTCATGTTATCTCTTAGTCTATTCAGGTTATCAGTGGAATTATTAAAAAAAAAAATGTCCTTTCAAAATATTATTATTGGGGGGGGAGATGGCAGAGATTGAGGACCTTGTGTATGAGTTCAGTTTACAGAAATACTGTGCTCCTTCCTTGCTTAGACAAGCCATTTAACCTGTGTACTGCAACTGTCCCACCAGTGCTGTGAAAATGAAAACTTACTCTTGACCATCAGCCTCGCACTGCTTTCTAAATGAGGGTAAGTAGTGTTTTCCCCATTTCACAGGTGGCTTGCCTACCTCACAGGGCTGTTGTGGGGACCAATTAAACGTTTATAACACTTTGCAAACATTAAAGAGCTAGAAGTGCTAATTGTAAGTTGCTATTCACAGCAGAGAGTCAGAGGGCTGAGAGGCCTTGAGTCTCCTTCCCAGAGGCTCATTCACACAGGTTTTGAGGGTTGCAGTGATAACCAAGGTGCAGAATCTCTTACTGCTGCTGCCTGTGGCTCACCTGTTATTCTGAGACCATTTTGATGCACTACATTCACTTACTGTCCAGAGAACGATTCAGTTACCCTTGAATTTCCCACTCTATCAATTGAGGCCACTGGACAATTCATAAATTACTAAACCTGTCCCCTGTAGCAGCCCTGATTGCATTGATTCTGAGCCAAGAGCACAGGCCCTCTACTTTCTTCCATCTCTGCTTTCTGAGATTTCTCTAAACCATAATTGTATCAAAATGCTATACGTTACACAGGCGCCTACGTGATCATTCAGACTGGCCAGTTCATTTCCTCTTCTACCGCCACATCTGCTGCATCCTGGCTTGTACACTTGACTGCAGGAGAGTTGTATATAACTCTAGGTTGTGTACATGTATAAAGGAGAAAGTAGAAGGAATTTTTCGATAGCTACTGCTGGGGAAGGCGACTCATTTCACTTCTGCAAAAGCAAACTACTTGAGCCGAGACTGGCCTCACTCTGGGTCAACCAGCAGGAGACTGTAGGAATGATACAATTTGTACCTTTTTTACAACCCCCTGAATGTGTTCCCTTCACAAGGGCTCCAGCCATTTGCTGCTAGCTGGCATCGCAGCACATAACCCACTCCAACTCTGGCCCTTTGCTGAATTAGCCTTTGTAAAGTAGGTTAATAGTGCTAAACTGGTGTGCCTTTCTGTGGCGCTTGCTCTTCTCTAATTAATATCAGTGTGGTGAAATGCTAGAAAATTCTGTTCAGATCCTGTTTGTTCAAAATAAGATGGCAAGACATGCTGACAAATGCTAGACATACTTGATATTACCCGTAGTGAACCTGTCTCTCATCCACTCAGAAGAGAAATCTGCAATTAAAAATAATCCAACTAGTCTTCTCAAATATCATCATTATCAGCATTGCCCACAAAGTAATTAACATATAAAAATAGCTTTTGGAAAAGACAGTCCTGCATTTCAACATAATGGGTGAAATCCCAGCCCCATTGCAATCTGATCCTGTTACTCAATTCGACAGGGCCAAAATTTAACCCGCTGGGTCAAATTCACCCATGTCATTCATTTCATCTCATCTCAGTGGTTACATGGAGGAGTTTGACTTATGAAGTACAATACACTTCCCTGGTACAGGTAGGGTTCTGCATGAATGCTCATAACCATTAGGCCAGCATGCCTTTCACAAAAACAAGCACGGCTCAGTGGCAAGTTACTTTGCTCACGTGACTTTCAGTGAGTACTTAGGCATAATTGTTTGAGAAATGTTCACAATGAGAAGAAATAAATAAGTGGTAAGGAAAACACCCTTGTAATGGGGTAATGGGAAGGTAAATGCCTCCCCATAGGAAGTAAAACAAAGGAGGAAGTTAACAGTATTTTTCTTTGACAGTTCAAGGGATCTTGCTGGTTCTGTAGCCTGGAGCATTATCCTCCCCTCTGGCTACTTGTATGCAATTACATTTGGCTACTAGCTACAATGAGCTGCAAGGCTGTCCTCCATCTATCTGCAGTCAGAATCAAGTCAGCCAAAGCCCGGAAAGACAGGTTTCCCTAGGGTGGGTCAATCACACAGTGAGCTCCAAATTATTTTATCTAGCTCCTGCCCTGAATTGCTTTTGCATTACTACCTCACTCCTTGATTGTGCTTTTCATCCACAGACTTTAAAGGCGAGTACCAATATGTCATGTTACATGCAAGGAAACAAAGCTCTTGGGAGGTGAAACCAGCAGTGCAGTTGGGGGGGTTTTTTGTAGAGGTGGGAAAAATTTCACCTTTTTACATCTCGCTGTTATGATTAAAACACTTTCATGCTGTTCCTGTATGTGGGAATAGCCCCAGACAAGCATCTACAAGGCCCCACTTCTGTCCTCAATGCCCTCCTACAACTCTTTTGTACCACAAGGCTTGCAAATTGCTCAGTTACAAACAGGCAGCTGCTTGGCTCGAATCACTGCCTGTCCTCCTGACCAGCATCACCCACAGGGCATTCATGCTTCCTCCTCAGATCCACCTGTCAGTGACACCTTCCACTTGCACCACGAGCTCCACATGGGGCAGATGTTTGCATAGCATCTCATGCAATTGGGATTTGCCAACACAAAAAGTAATTGCAAAGATTAGGTGCTCATCACATTACAGATGGGAGAGGACCTCGGTGATTTCTGATAGCTGCCAATCCACATGGGTGAAAAACAGCCTATCACATCTCCATGGAGAGATCAAGGCTTTTGAAAAGGCGGGTTTCAGAGGTGTGACACACCATCACACATAACACGTACCTTTTTCTCCAGTCCAAGCGACGCTAGAAACTTCACTAGTATGTGAAGGGCCGAGCACTACATTATTCACTTTAAGATCAAAGCAAAAAACAAAATTTAACTTTATGGCAATGTGCAGTAATTTGCCAAGTTTTATATTAAGTTTAAACTAGGCAAAAAATAGACATTACCAGGAATGGCTAACAGACAGTAAAACTGCAGAAGAGAGGATAGTTTGAGTAGTGGAACATCAAGACCATTACAAAGGAAAGAAAGGGGCATTAACACCTGAGGAATGAAGAGATATTAGCAGGGATCGGGTAGATGATAATGAGCCATGAAGTCAATTGACTCCCTCAGCACTGTCTGAATAGAAATGCTGCTGCCCCTCCAGGCAGTGGGTTTTGCAGTCTGGGTAGAGCAGCAAGCAAAAAGGGGGTGCAGCTGCACCACATTCACCCCCCAGGGATCGGCCCCTGCACGTCTCCCAAAAGGTACGGCTCCAGAACTCGCCTCACTACCATCTTGCCTAGGTTGGAAGCCAGGGAAAGAACTGATTTAAAAACTGATTTAATTTTCTTTGCTTTAATGAGCCTTGCAGAAAATTTCCACTCCTCTGTGGGAAGTGAACAACCAGCTGTGCGAGCTAATAATAATATGGAAGTCAATCTGGAGGTACAGCGCTTCAAACCAGTGTAGGAATCAACACACATCTGTAACCAAAATCACACAGGGTTTGGGACTCTAAGGCCTACCTGTGACTATTTAACTCAATAGACCCCAGAGGGGGTGGCCTGCTTTAGCTTATTACCCTCTCCTCCACAGCATGGACAGTAGGGAATTAAGCACAAACAAGATACATACGCTGCCACTGAAGTCTCATTTGAGAAGTGCCGGGGTGCCTTCTCTCAGTCACTGGGGTGGATCCAAAGTCCATTGAAATGACTGCATCAAGCCTCACCTGATGGTTAACAGCGAGCTGCAAGCACACACCTCTGCCCTGTAAAGAGTGCCTGCTCCCCGCAACACTGCTGCTGTGCTCACACATTTAAAGCAGACTGCGCTCTGGGTCTGGACGCGTAGCTGCACCTGTGTCCGCATTCTCCTCGGGAGCCATATTTTATTATTTACTTTTGTCCCTTTATTGCAATGCAGTGTGAAGAACAGCCTACCACGTGCCAAACGGGTCAGTCATCCTGGGGAAGGCTTGTTGCTCTGGACATAGCAATTGTTCACAAACCCTCTGTTTGCCTAAGGGACCAAACCCTACAGTCCATATGTCGGCAAAACTCTCCATGACCTAGGTCAGCAGTGCTGGAAGTTTTGGCCTTGGATCAGATGAATGGTGCAGGGCTGATCCGCAGGCCAGATCGGGCCCTGTACTGCCCTTGCCCACCAGACCCACGTGATAGGATTGGGCCCAGCGCCAGCCTGCATGCCCAGTCCAGCCCCCGGGGCCACCTGCGGGGAGCTGAGTGGGCTGGATGATAGTGCCAGGAGTGTCCTGTGGGCAAGGGGCGAGCACCCCTGATCTCATTACATTTGCACATATCCGCTCTATGCCTCTTCTTTGCTCTAGCATTGAAGTCTCCTGTTGCCAGCCTAATTCTGCTCTGGGTGACGTCACTGGGAATGGTGCTCTGGACTTCACCAAGGACTGGAACCGCCTTCTGGTTTTGCTTTGTTTCCTCTGGATGCCAAACAAAATGCTGCGGGAGAGTCTCAAAGTAGCGTAGGGAACTTAGGCACATCATCCCTTTATCTAAAACCTCCCTTTCCCACTTTGAAAAAGCTCAGCTTCATTGCTCTGTCTCATTGCCCTCTGTCTTGCAATCGGTGTGCTCGCAGAGTTTCGTCTCCTGATCCTACAGCATACTGACAGCTCTCACATCACAGCTGGCGAGCATTTCTATTGGATTTCTCTCATCTGGCTTTAAAAAAAATGTGTGATTGTCAATTTAGTTTAACTTGTTTTCGACCCAAAATCCAACTCCGATAATGCAGGAGCTGGGGTAAATTTCCGTATTTCCAGTGGCATGATATTATCAGAACCTTGTCTACAAAGAAAGAGCAATTTCATTGTAGGAAAGAAAAGGAGGGGAGAGAGAATAATAAGCCAGGTGTTTGAAGAAAAGACAAAGGAACAAGCACAGTGGGGTGTTCTGACTCACAAATCTGTATTGAGCAAGAAGTATTCATGAAGAAAATTAATTTAAAAAGTATGTAGTTCAGGTTCTGAGCCCATAAGTCCTTTCAAAAACAGATTAGTGATTAAAAACTTTTTTATTCTAGCAAGCTCTTAAACAATTAGTGCAGTAATTGGAAAGGGACTACAAATTCAAATATAGAGCGACATAAAAGAGTTTCCCCATAGAGCTTTTCCTTGGTTTTGTAGGCTACTGCCATGCACCTGCCTTCACCATCCATGGGGTTGAAACGCTGAAGAAGTACACTGAATAGGGACACAAATGCACCAAACAGCAATACCATACAAATTACTTAATTCATGTAAAGTCGCGGAAATTGTATTGATCGTGAATGGCGGGACAACTCTGTTGGTTCAAGCTGTATTAAACGTAAACCTCCAGCTTGCCATGTGGTCCCCTCTGAAAATGTATAAACCACTGAGCATGATGTTAGGTTAATACTACATTAATTTCCCCTTGTCTTCCTCCCCCCCACTATCACTAGGAAGTTAACAGTCTGGAGGGATTTTCACAGAATTTCTTCACTTCCAGACCTTGTGTTTGCGTTTAGCACTTTATACCTCTGCTCTCCTGTACACATCTTTGAATCACAGGACTCAAGGAAAACGTGAAATAAACTGAAAGCGAGCGGGACATCAGTTGGCCTGGGGGAAGGAGTTTCCATTCCCAGCCCCTAAAAGTTTTGCTCAAGCATCTTTCTTAAGGCTCTGAACAGCCTTCACCTAGTGCTTTTCTGCCCCCCTCTGCTCTGCCAATATTTGGCCTGGATCAGCAGGTGCAGTAATGAAATGCTGCCAAGGCTGTTCTTGCTGTGCTTCTGGCTGGGATCTTAAAATAAAAATTTGCCCATATGAAACTTCCTGCCAGTTTTGCAGCTGCCAAGATTTGGAGAAGTCTGAGGTTCTCCAATGGCTAGGTAAAAACAATGTGCCCACCACAGACTGGGAGCGTAAGCATGGAGGCAACTGTGTCATGGAGTTAACCAATTTGTCTCAGTTCATCCCATGCAGCGTGTATTTGATGACCTACTCAAGACCAGCGACTAGGTACCATCACCACCCTTCTCTGCAGCATGAGGATGCAGGAGGTGTCCCCCACTCCTATAATGCAGATTTGGGGGATAAAACTGCAGTGAGGAGCCAGCCAGACTGCAGCCAGCAGCCAAAGCAAGCAGCTTGGGACGTTCTGAGAACCTCCTACAATTTGTTTTCTGCCCTCCATGGACTGGCTGTTGGCTTGGACCCACTTCTCCTTCCCTCTCTTGCCCCAGCTTCAATCCAGACCAACTCACTTGCCCTGCACTCCTCACTCCCTTCCCCTTCGCTTTTGTTTCCATTTAGCTGAGTCCTTCCTAGATAAACCCCCTATCCCGTACTGTGATGCCAAGAGGGCTTTTGAGATAGTGGCCACCTACCCAGCTATACCAGCCTGCAAAGTGGTATTCCCCACTAGGCAACAGCTTCTATCCTACTTCCTTTTGCACAGTTTTGGTTTTATAGGCACTAAGACAAATTGCACCAGCAACTCAGTCAGCTTTGCCTTATAAACCAGAGGGAGGTCAATGAGGGTGTGTGGATGCATCCAAAGACCCAGTTTGTTCCCATGTAAATCCCTGAAGACTTTAGTATTGCCTTCAAGGCCCACTCACACTAGAAAGTGTGTATAGAAAGGCACCGATCTGCAAAGGGCACAAATACACATTTTAAGTTTAGTTCGACGTTACGTAGCTAATAATTAGAGTTGGGGCTAAATTGTCACTCATCTTCTGCGTTCGACTCCTAGATTTGGTGAAATCAGTCTAGTCTTAACTCAGTAGTATTTAGGGTATATCCTTTTCTGATTTCCTGTCCTCAAGGAATTTATACACAGTATTAGCCTTCAGCTCTCCAGGAAGTAATGCAATTTTGATCATTACACATTACCCTATTTCATGGGTAAGGAAACCAAGACACAGAAGTTAAGGGATCACTAAATATCATATCATGGCCAGTGGAGGAGTCAGGATATGAGCCCAGGTGGTCTGTTCACCAGTCCTCTGTTCTAACTACAAAGCCTGTTTCTGCCTCTGCCCCATAACTGTACTAGGAAATGCAAGGCAAACTTTCTGACACCCAAGTTGTACAGTCAATGACAAATCAAAGGATAACTAGGAAATAGCCAGTTCCCAGTTCCCGGAGGGAACATCACTTTCTGACTGTTAGAGCTGTATGATGATAAAACTGTTCCCTAGGGAAGCTCTTGAATCTTCTTTACTGGAGGTTTTCAAGAAGGGCCTTGCTGTAATGGCTTAGGAGCTCTATATCTGTGCAGGGGGGATTGGACTAGATGACCCTTGGCTCCCTTCCAGTCCTACGATTCAGAATTAGCATTTTTTGTAGGCTGAAACAGCATTTTTATAAGCAAGGAAGTAATCAATACATAATGCTTGTGGCAGAATTTAGAGAGTGATTTGAGCTTGCAAAGCCGTATTGCTAGAATAACATTTTACATTAAACACACACACACACTTACTTTATGGAAGCAAGAGAAAAAACAAATTTAAAAAACTACCTTATGAAAAATGATCTGCAGAAAAACTGGGACCAAATACTTGATGTAGCTGTTACAGATAAAAACTTACAGTCTTTGGTGTAGTGACATTATTGTGAACTAAAGCAGAAGCAGACCAGACAGCCTGAATTACAGTTTCATCTAGTTCAAAAGGGTTGCTAGTAAAATGTATTTAGGTGATCTGCTAAAGAAAAAGAATATATTGCATCTTGTAAGTACCCAGTCACAGCTAGAGATTTTGACAAAAGTTGACTTTCACACACAATTAAACAACATAATTTCAGTTTTCTAGTTTCAGGGAAGCCGATCCACAGACTGCCCTATCTCCAGGGTTATTTTGTACTGATCAAAAATCATGGGATTAATGTTTGTGAAAGAAGACGAGAAAGGACAGCATTATTATAGCCTTATTATCTACATATCCCAAAGTGAATAGAAGGAAAAGAAAGTGAGCCAGGCTGCAGTGTTAATGTATGACAAAAGAGCCTCAAACCTGCTCAACACCAATCATCAGACTCATCGAAGTCTTCTTAGAGGTCCCTCAAATTCAGCTAGCAGGGAAGCTGCTAACTGCAGCAAGTAAGAGTCCTTTTCTGATGTCTGAGCTGCGGTTCTGCAAGCTTTTTGCCTTTTTTGAAGAGACCAATTCAGGGCTAAATTAACTAAAAACAGGGTGAGGTCAGGGAAGAACAGTCTAGTAGGGGGGACCCTGGGGTCAGACTGATACTCAAGTCCAATTTCCAGCTCAGCTACAGAGCTTCTGCCGGGGAGTCTTGGCTAGGCACTGCTCCAAGCTCCATTCTCCACCTGTGAAAGGGAACGAAATGGTTGCTTACCCAACAAAGCAATTGCAAGGATATCATCTAGTCAGGCTGCAAAGGCCCAAGTACTCTTGGAAACTGAACAAAGACTGGGAGGAAGGGATGAGACTATGATTTGCTAATGAAGGAACCTGGAATTGGTCTGAAGAATTCAAACTGGGACTGAAACAAGTCAGGAAAGTGGAACTAGGGAAAGTCAGAGGTTGTGGGGAGAGGGGACTGGAGAAGGAACAGAAGTGATCAAAGGGGGAAGTGGGGGAGGAAGGAGGAGAAAACTCTGTGCCCCTCTCTCTCACCATCCCTCTGATGTCAGCAAGGCCTTTACCAAAGCATCCCACCCACTCCTGCCGAGGGTCCGTACAGAAGATGACAAATGGTGCCATATGATGGCATGCATGTCTTCCTTTAGTTGGCCTTGTTTATAGACTAGGAGACTGCACACAACAACCCATGCTAAAAGACCACTAAGGTTGCGAAGTTAGAAAATGCCAACTTTTTGCATGCATGGTAACATGATTTAAAATTACCTGGTCACACACCATCGTGTCCATAAAACTCCTCCATTGTTCAGTATGCAGAAGGGCTCAGTACTGTTGCACCAACTAAACAGAAAGAGGCATTCATTTATACTGAGAGAGTTTCTGCAGAGCTGGCATTGCTCTCAACCCACTGCAAACAAGGAGGACCTTCTCCAACTTGCATGAACTTTCCATGCAAGTATTAAATTATATTATCCAGGGTCTAGGTTGAGGAGAGCTCTTTTAAGTGATACACCTACCCACCCATCAACTTTCAGTTACCTGATGTTGATTCTGTAGCATGTTTACACAGCGCTCGCAGATGGAGTCTGTTGAGGGGCCTTTTCCCCCTATATTAATTGCCCTCCGGGGACAGAAGGCATGTTGGAACGATGAGATGAAATATTTAAAGGCAGAACATATTTCTACACTGATAGAAATGCCCCAACTCCTACTAATGTCAACAGGGACCCATGTACTCCATCTAATTTTGGACGTGTGAAGACAAAATCATTTTGGCGCTGGCATATCAACGAAGAACATTCAACAGCCTCAGCTATATCAGGACATCGAGCCAGACTTGGGAGCTAGTAAAATAAATGGGGGTAATAAACAACGCACTTAATCCTACAAAGTTATGTATCGCTGCTATTAGCTATAAAGGTATCAAGGATTTTTTCTGGACCACCAGGTCTACAAACAGTATCCAGGCAAAAGGGAAGTGATGGCAAATTGACGAATTCAAAAGAAACTTAGAAATCACTATTTCCATTGTTTTCTCTGATCCCCTAGAACGGTCCTCTCACGTTGAGAGACCCTGCAAGAGAGACTGCCGACCTTCAGCTGGACTTTCGCAGAATGATTTCTTCTCTTTTTCACTTATTGACATAACTGTTAGACACCAGAATTAAAGGACTACATTGCAAAATTTACTTAACAGACTCTCTTCAGAAACCCAGTCTTAATTAAATCATAGCTGCAGAGCCATAGCATAGTATCATAGTAATATGATATATCATATCATAGTAATATGATATTTAAATCATATTACCATGCATGCAAAAAACTGGCATTTTCCAGCTTTGCAACCTTAGCGGTCTTTTAGCATGGGTTGTTGTGTGCAGTCGCCTAGTCTAGAAACAAGGCCAACTAAAGGAAATCATAGCTGCAGAATGCATCGTTCAGAACTTGCACCAGTATTTATACCTTCCTGCATAGCTTGCCTGAAAAGAAAGGTTTTGGGATAGCAACATTTTATTGCTCTATGCCTTTAACATTTAGGTGTTACATACAGGTGTTAGCGCCTGATAGCTAGTCACAAAGAGGAGAAAACAAATATTCTGTCCTATGTTGCTATTTTAATATGGAAAGGTCTTACACACAATATGGTAGATTCACAGCAGGTTCCCAGAAAATATTGTATCTTCAGTGCATACTTTCAGTAAACAGGAGACTTGAAGAGGAGAAAAAAAATGAATGTGCCAAGCAATCCAAACAAATTTTAAAATAATTTCACGAATGGTTTCCCTTTCAGCAGGATAAAAAAAAACTCTGGTTACTCTCTAAAGCACTTTCAACTGATAGCTTACTTATTAGACAAAAATTAGTGTCTGATCAACCATGAAAAAGATGAGCCATTATCTACTATAAGAGTGATCAAACTGACATCAGCTACTGTACATCCTGACACTTACTACATAATCAAAGTAAACTTTACTATATGGGGCAGATCTAATGTACCTGTCAGTTTATCACCTCCTCTGCTCAGATGCGTCTTGTGTCACCTATGAACACAGGACAAAACAAATAAATAAATTGCAATGTTATCTCTCCTAGCTGCTCACATGGTAAATGGGGATGGTGTTTAGTATTCAGTAATGGAGTTAGGAGTAATTTACTGAGAGATAATTTCTTTTGGACCTAAAATCTCCTGCCTCCTGTAGAGCAGACAAATAGAACTATCTAACAGGAAATGGGGCATGATAATACTGCTCTTTAAATAGAGCTAACAAAATGGAAATACAGTAGGCATGCATTACAAAATATACATCTAACAGTTATCAACCCCTTTGATGTTCATAGCTATTTACTGCAAGAGATTGTATTAGCTGCACGGGTCCATTTTCATGCAAGGAAAGTTTAACATGTTTTTAAAAGCACTTTTTTTTATGTTATACCAAAGTTACCCTTTGGAGCAGCTCGAGCCCTTGGTGAGTGGTGGTGAGGAATAAAGCCACTGTTGGATAAACGAAAGAGGATTTAGGCAAGGGCAGGCCACTGCCGTCAGGCGTAACAAGGCTGCAAGCAATGACCTGAGATGCTCCACATAACTGAGAACTGGTCTCCTCGGTCCCTGACTCCATGTCTGAGGCTTTCGTTCCCATGACATGCAGTTCTGCTGAAGCTTGGGGGCCATCCACTGACTTACGTGGCGTCCCACGTCATCGCAGTGTGTCCTACGCCACACTTCCGTTGCAACAGGGACCAAAGTCTCGCCAACTTCTCTTCAGGCCGGTTTCCCTTGGCACAAGCCGGCAGCTGCCAGAACTTTATCAGCAAAGGCAAAAGGAACATTTTAAAGCTGGGCCCAACTCCATCACTTTGGCTTCAGCAGTTTCCAACTTCCTGCCCTCTCACAACAGGAGCTTGTTTGTCCTGTTGCCTCTTCCTTGGTTCAGCAAAACATCGACCTCCAGCTCCATAGCCCCTTCTGCGTGCTGGGGCCAAACACATCCCCATAAGGTGTCAATGAACTGGCAAGTTAATCTGCCCTGGCCGTCTTCAGTCCTCCACCAGGCAAGTCTTTTATTACTCCCTTCAATTATTTTTTTCTTCTAGCTGGTCACTGGACTGGACACTCCTTGCTCCTGCTGGCCATCTAACCACTTTGCTTCAGCCCTGTCCCATCAATCCGGCCCGCTTCTTGAATGCGGCATATGGCATCTAACCTAACCAAGCAAAGTGAACAAAGAAGGGAACAGGATTCAGCCATGGCAGAACCTCCTTCAAAATCACCTGTATCACCCACCACGGACATGAAGCCCAGCATTATGCTACAGCAGCCCCTACCCTTGGCATTTCCACCCACAGAGGTGTGAAGGTGCCCTAAAAGCAGCCCATTGTCCATGAGAGCTGAGCTCAGTTTCTTTTCAGAGTGTCTCTTTTGTCCTCTGGTTTGGTGTCACTTCCCTCTCCACAAAGTTTTGTATTGCAACAAAAGATTTACAGATGCCAAGTTCTCTATGAAGCAGGAGGGAAAGGGGGAATCTCTTCAATTGAAGATACTTTCAATATTTTGCTTCCCAAGTAGCTATAATTGCTGGGGGGGTGGTGCGGAGAATACATAAATTAAACACAAGGAGCTACTGAACCAAGAGTGATTAGTATTAGCAGAAAGCTTTCAGGGCTTTTTCATCTTATTGATTCTAAACAGAATAAATCTGTAAATGATAATAGAGCTCAATTTAAATTACTTACAGCAAGTGCTGCTTTTCAGCCCTTGTCAGACAATCATGCTGTTCATTCAACTCCATTTTGTACATACAAAGCAAATTAATGTGTATAAAACAGTTGTAATTCAGGCCAGTCTTCAACAAATGTATCTTTTGTGTCACACAACTGCCTTTTATTGACGCCGTTTTAATTAGACATATAATGCCACGTACATTTTCTTCCCCAATTCTACCCCTAATACACCCACTTCCTGAAAAAATTGTGGACCGGACACATACAAGTAACTTTTCACCCGCTCTGTAAAATATCTAGAAACTATACCGGGCTAAAAAACAAAGCCCTGATACTGCTGGTTAGACACAGACCAAGATTGCCTATAAATACTAGAAGGCAACAGAGACTATACACTTCTCAAGGCACTTCAGGGAAATGGCAATATGTTGATGATGCGATTATCTTAGCACATTTAATGGGTGAGGCTTGGTCCTCATTTCTCTCTATCGGAGCTGGTAGATAGCCCTCTCAGGATGAAGTCAGAGGGCACTGCAGCATTTTTGCATTAACATGAAGCCCTTCAGCCTATTTCATGAGCGATTTAGTTCACTATCTTGGAAGAATTTGTAAATAAATGTTACTCTGTTGAATTGATCGGTCTCTAGCCAACCCACGGCTCCAGTGTGCTGAGCTCTCCAAGTCCCACAAAGCCAAGGTGGTGCCTCTTCAAAGGCACAAGCTTATTCCAGGGAAAGGAAAGCCCTGCAGACAAGGCACAAAGGGTTACAGCAGACGCTCGCTCTCCTTGGGAATACCAGCCTAAAATAGCTCCCCATGCTGAGCACTGTAGCTTGCTCCTTGCGCACAGGAGAAACCTCCTGCCGCTGCGTGAAAGGAAACTTCTGGCGAGTCTGCTTTGTGGACAGGCTCAATCTCAATCTCAGTCTCGGCCCAGGGTCTCTCAGACACTGGCTGAAAAAGCAACTTACCCCAAGGACAAATTCAACAAAGCTGAAAATATAAATGTCCTGCTGAAATTATTTACTTATTTCTTTTTTTTTTTCTCCTGTAAAACTCAGTAAATTAACAAGTGGTGACCCCCAAAAGTGGTTTGGGGCTCAATTTTCTGATGAAAAATGAGTAAAAAAGGACATGTCCAAGGATGGCTTTCATTTGCTTGAAAAACCCCAACGATGTCAACTGAAAATTTATGACCAGCTCCATTCATCTCTTCTACCTGGAAGTCAAGTTTAGGACTTACCACCAACCTCAACTAGAGGAGGTCTGCCTGAGTTTGCAAGGTGCAGCTGCGTCCCAAACCAGCTGTAATCAGAGGGCTTCCAGAAGGCCCTTCCTAGGGCCATGTAGCCCTGCCAGCCACAGGCATTACATTCCCAGTCATATGACAGTCAGCAGCAAGTCATTCCCTGAAATGACCCACCAGCACAGGAGGAAAAAAGGCTCCAATTAAAATGTTAACAGTGATTCCAGGAAGTGGAAATTCAGGGAGGGACAGAACAATATGGTACAAAAACATGCTACAAGGTACCTGCATTTGGCATCCAATGCACCTGCACCAGAGTTTAGAAACTGCAGTACAAATACACATAAACTCTCCAAACCTTGAGAGCAGTAAAAAGAAAGAAACAACAAATGTAGAGGGGAGAGGAGTATATGGAAACCATGCGGGGACGAGGGGGTGGGCAGGGTGGTGGAGGCACATGCACAACCATTTCCAAAGCTGCATGAAATAAATCTCAGTCAAGTCTGAACCCAAGAAAAATGAAGAGTAAAGAACAACGATCGCTAGGTGTACGGTCCTTTTATTTTGTTCTTCAAGAGCTCTGATCCAAATCTCACTGATGTCAACAGGAATCCTATTAACTTCAACAGGCTTTGGATATGGGGCATTACAGAGAAAGCCTAACCCCATCAAAAGCCAGTGGCAAGACTTCAGTTGATTGCAGCAGAATCAGGATTTCACCCTAAGGATGCACTTTAAGTATTGGTTGTCATTTTATTTTCTGGCTCACTTTTCTGCTCCCACCACCCTCTGATATTCCTTTTCAGAGTGTATTTCAGCCCTCCCTGAACCTCTCTTCACTCTTCCCCAGGTACTCTGTGCTAAGATTGAGGTTTCTTGGGGATAAGAAGCGCACGCTAGTAAGAAAGCACTGGGACACAGGTCCTATAGCAAAACAGTTAGAGGGCAGAGGGAGCTGGGCTTATTTAGTCTGGAGAAGAGAAGACGGAGAGGGGATTTAATAACAGCTTTCAACTACCTGGAGGGTGGGTATGGCGAGAATGGAGCTAGGCTGGTCTCAGTGACAGAAGATGACAGAGCAAGGAGGAATGGGCTCCTAATATCTAACCTTTTGCAGTGGGAGGGTAGTAAGGCCCTGGACCAGGTTACCCAGAGGGGTGGTGGACTCTCCATCCTTGGTGGTTTTTAAGACCTGGCTAGACAAAGCCTTGGCTGGGATGGTGCAGCTGGGGATGGTCCTGCTCTGAGCAGGAGACTGAACTAGAGGACCTCCAGAAGTGCCCTCCAACTCTCATTTTCTATGAGTCTATGAAAAGAGCAGCCTTGATGTCCGAGATGCATGTAAATAAAAGCAAAATCCTGACGTGACTGAATCAGCTACCCCTCTCACCGGTTCAGTGCTTCCATTTGTTTTAGATGATCAGGTACGACATGCCAGGCAAATGTACCTGTTCACTGCAGTGGCTCTGTATGCAAGTGACCTTCCTTTCCCTCTTATCTTTTCAATTTTTTGTTTTTTGTTTTTTGAAGACAGCTGCTAGGCTCAGCAATGCAAGTACATGATCACTTGTGGAAGTTAGAAGTAATGGATGTTTAATCTCTAGGGGAAAATATTTAGGATGAGCACTGGGACATATTTACTAAGGAGTTCACTAATTCAAATAAATCAAGTTAAAATTACAGACTAGACTGTCTTCTGTCACTTTTCTGAAAACCTTCCATTCAGAAAAGGCAAATAAAAATGGTAAGTTCATTTGTCCTTCGCCTTTTGCCTTGAAGTGGGGCTGACATTGATGTTGTAGTGAAAGACATTAGTATTTAACTACTTGAAGAAATTCTTATTACCACAGTGTCCCTCTAAATTGCTGCAATTATGTTCGCCACATAAGTTGCTATTAGCAACTGTAAAAACTTGTATTACTGGCTTGAATTGAGCAGAGGGTTATTGTATCAAATTCTTTAGCACTTCAACCATTCAACAATGTTTGAAATAAAATTAAAATTTTGACTCTGACAAAGAACTTCTCGGTTCCAAAGAATATATTGCTCATTGTAAAAAGACCCCAAAAGCCAATACAGCTGAAAAGCAATCACTGGGTTTTACTGTATGAGCATAAAACAAATCCTTCTTGGCATACCGAACTTGCCCTTTAAATGGCATTTTTCTAGCTGTCTAACAAAAGTAAGCAAGTATTGGTCTGATTTTTCTTACGCCTGTAATAAGATCCTAAATTCACTGAAGTATCTATGAAAGGCAAGGCAAATAAGAAGGCAACCTATGATCGGTGTACTTCGTTTTTCCAAATCTGCAGCAACATGAAGATCTAGAGCAGTGAATTATTATTATTTTATCTTTTTATGTTAGAGATCATAAAGTCATTTAATGACGAAGCTTGAAGATCTGTTTCATCCTTCTAGGACATAACTGAAGTGCTTTTGGAAGTAATGCCAGTAAATATCAAAGCAACGCTTTTCTGGAGGAATAGGTGATCATTCCCCTCAAGTCTGACATAGTAACACACTTTAAAATATAAAAAGAAACACTCTTGGATCACAACCAAAGCTAAAAATAACTGGGATGAATTCATACATAAATGCTAGGGTCGGAAGGGTCCTCAACAGATCATCGAGCCCGGCCCCCGGCCTGGGCAGCAAAGAGCGCTGGGGTCAGACGACCCCAGCCAGGTGCTTGTCCAGCCTCCTCTTAAAGACCCCCAGGTTAGGAAAGAGCACCACCTCCCTTGCAAGCCCATTCCACATTTTATAACAAATAGGCGGAAGTCCAATGAGGTGATAGATTAATGGGTGGAAATGCTTGTTCCTTCAAAATATCCACAATGAGCATTACCAACATGTTCTAGATCTTGGCTGAGGAGCGAAGGAGTCATATGAAAGTTTTACTTTGTAGGCTAATAGACACACTTCATGACACTGCTTTTCATATCAGCCTGGTCGAATAAGCAGCTTGAGCAAAAACAGGGAAGTCCCATCATGAACTGATCGGGGGACTGCCAGGTCCCATTCCTGCTCCATTTGCTATATCAGTACAGAGCAGCTATGGACCGTTCCCTGCCTCCGTTCCTCCAACCGGGACAGGACGTTACCAGTCGCCAACCTCGCATGGGTGGAGGGAGACTCCACCCTCACTTTGTAGATCACCCCAGATGAAATTCCTGTACAAGAACAAACTATTATAAAACAACACACCGCTGCCTGAGTGCCACAAAGAAACTCAAGCGTCAGAAGGCAAAACTCTCTCTCTCACTAAAACATGTCTTTGCTGCCCACTCATTTTGTTATATAACATCTCTTTCTCCCTGTCCGCCAGTCAAATGAGTAATCTTTAAGGGAGTGGAATATAAAGCTCATTGTCTGAGCACCACAACGACCCAAGGAGCGGTAAAGGTTTTGATATCAAACTCCAATTTTAAAATTGTTGCATTGGGCAGGGGAACTATATTCTGTACAGCGGCCTCAAGCTGGTCCCCCCAAGCACCTATGGACATGCCGAGCTTTCAACACACGAAAAATAGCATGTACTTATGTGTTTGGAGGTCCTTATTTCTGCCCTCACCCTCCTCCTGCCTTCTGAAACCCCAGGTCTCCAACTAATCCCATGTTTCTCCTGCTATTGTTTCCCTAGGGCAGTTCTGTATTTAGAAACTCATATGTAGAGCTCTCTTCCTAGTTAACAGAGCATCACTCCTTTCCTTTTTCCTCATCTGTAATTTGGGAAACAATTTTCTTTGTGCTCAAGCCCCTGGTTATAAAAAAGTCATTTGTTTTTCTGGCCCTTCAGGGCTGGGCTCAGTTCAATTATTGTATTTTTTCCCTTACCACATCCCAGATCTGTGAATGCGGGGGTTCAAGCAGAGAGATAAAGAGAGTTATTCCATCGAGCATTTTGTCACTTTGTGTTCTGAAACAAAATTAAACAGTTAATGATTTATGTATACAGACCAGGCCTTAATGTCTTGATGTCATCTTAGTCATGAGACGGCAAAAGGCCCCATTTTGTCAAACAAACATAGATTAGCTTCAATGACTCAGATTACTTTATCCAAACAGTTTGAGCATTTTCAGCATTTTCCTATTGATCATCACTAAGCTGCACACAGAGTAGTTAAGTCTTAATTGAAAAGCTGAAGAGTCGTTTGATTTCCAACCTGCTTACTTGAAGAACAGCAATCAACAGAAAGCGTAGCACCGGTGTTCAAAAGCATCCGCAACCAGCTCTGGGCTCTTTTGAAAATGGGGCCGTGGCAGACAATGCCCTTCTCTACATACAGTGTTCAGGGTTGCCACTATTGTATAGTCTATGATGTTCTTATTAATGTTCATTAGAGTGGAGCCATGAAATTGTGTGAGAATTGCTGCTCTCTTTTCTAGCTATCGAGCATATTGTGCCTTGTTTCCCAACACTTGACTATTCGTCCCTAAGCCACAATGAAGATGTGCTTATGCCACCAGCACACGGCTTGTTGAACTTTCTGCACACAATGTAACGGACCATTACAGCAACCATAATCTTCTTCCCCTCTCCTCTCTCGCACTGTGGATCGCTTACACTATTATTTTTATGCCGTTTATCAAGGGAAGAAGCTTGTCAACCAGCTGTACAAAATTTGATGGACAGCTCAAAAATGTATTTGCCTCCCCCTTTTACCAGGATGAAAACCAGTGATATCCTATTCTGCCCTCAAAAAAAAAAAAAAGTATTGACCCCAGATGAATAGAATTTGCAAAACTGCTTTAAACAGAGCCGTGCTGGCTTTTGAAGTGTTTCTATTCACGGCTTCAGCTGATGTGAAATGCAAGGGGTGCTGTGTAAGAAGTGCAATTATTATTTATTCTTTGCAGTGCAGCAGTACCTCAAAGGCTTCTGCGAAGATCAGGGCCCCGTTATGCTAGATACTGCAAAACCCCCAAGAAGAAACAGGCAGCACTTTGGAGAGCCAAAAGAGAGAAAAAGGAACAGCAGTCGAGTGACTTGCCAACAGCACACAAGTACGAATGCAGCCGGGCCCAGAACACCAGGCTCCTGGTTTGCAGGCCACCACTCGGTCTACCAGACCGTGCAGCCTTGCGTAAGACGTGCTACAAAACTTCAAAGTATATTCCAAATGCTTTGGGTTTTTTGGCTGTAGCCCTTGCATTCCTTTGGCTCCCAACTCCTCGCTAGTGCACTAATCATTAGTGTCCAACAAGGTCTCCTCACAGGAGTTGACAGAATACCCTTCCATCAATTTAGCAAATCTCCCTTCTCACTAGTGTATTTCTAGCAGTGCAAGAACATAGCGGGATTGAAAGAGAGGACGTAAGCGAGCATTAAAATCGAGATGCTGACATCGCAAATCAACCCAGCCCGCTCAAATTTACCAAGTGCCAAGAAGAGTTGAGAGAACTCATTATGTTACAGGTCTGAGCCTAAACTGAAAACTAAATTGAAATATTCAATGGCAGGTGGAATACATGCTGGTTTTAGGATAAAATCCTTTTGACGTTGCAGATGCTTGCTAAATATTTCCAACATTTTGACTAGATGAACTGGCATTATTAAATTTGAAGGAAGATGGTAGTCTGTTAAAATTAATTGGTTTTTTTGGCCCACCTCTGCTTTAGCAAAACCTCTGACATCAGAAGTCTTTAACAACTGTGTTGTTCAGACATGTTCCCAGTTCCACATTGACAACAAGGCAATTCTCTGAATGCACAGAAGATAAATGGAGTTAATGCCACTAAGCAAACATGGCATTTTTGTTGTACTGTAATCATGGATGAGTCACTAAGTAAAATGATTAATCACAAATCAATGTTACCAGGCTCATTTAGAGATGATTCTCCCTTTGCAAAGCAGGTAGAAGCTCTAAATTTATAGGTTAATGCGTTTATTCTAGCTGTAGCAGTCTCGTTATTGGTCTTAAGCATCATAGGCTGCAGGAAATTTGTGTGCAATTAAGCTAAAGTGATGACCTCCTTATACACATTTTGGCACTTTTTTATCTGCTAGGGTATTGTGCAAATATATAAATGAATTGAAGCATTACATAGAAATTACGGTTAATGCAGTACTAAGAAAAATAGGCATATTCCAGAATTTTAATACATATGCCAATAAGGTATTTAGAACCATAAATTACACTCATTTTATCAGTCTGCAAATGGATTTGTACTAAGACTGTAGTCTTCGGTTGACTAACATTTGTATCTTCAACAAACAGCTTTATGAGATAAAACCTTTTGGGAGGAAGTGCACGGATTTGTGAAGAGTAAAGCACACCTACGCTTTAAGTAGCTTCTATTTGGTAAATAAATTAACTTTACTTGACGTATTTAGCCACAAATGTGGGGACATCTTTCAGAAGACTTAAAAGACACAATCACTTCAGTGCCGCTATATATTTATTCTCGGGCTTAATTAAAATATTTATACACACATACACCCCTTTCATCTACCACCAAGTAAACCAGTATAAAACTGCTTCTGGATATATTATTTCTGTTTCTGCAAAGACAAGTATTTCATTCAATGGGAGATTTTTCAGCCCCCAGGAATGCTGCATAGGGAATCAAGAACCTTTTCTGTTTTAAAGTTAGGTAAAGGGTATTTTGAAACAAAAGGGAGCCAAACCACACTCAAACGGTCAGCAATAACATTTTTTTCAAATGCACAGATCAGTAATTGTTTGCATGATGCCACTGGCTCTAATCAGCGAGTTTGCTGCTAGAGGGAACCCCCATTTGTTGATGATGACTCTCAGGAGGTTTGGGATTGTACGATAAAATGCAAGAATCAATTTAGGGCACTTTGGAGGCCCAGGCTGGCACAGTGTCCACGTTGGGCAAGGTGAAACTCGTGCTCATGGAACACCCCAAGACGAGAAGCAGGATTTGTTTGGGAAGATCTTTCATTGGACTGATGATATTGCTGGCAAAGAGATTAGACAAGCTTCTGAGTACAAAATGCCCTTCCTTGGGTCTCAGGTTTGCATGCCCAAAAGCACCAAACCTGCACTACACCTTTGCTACAGAGGTGACATTTTCATTAGCCGGACTGAAAACCTGGACTTGCTCATTGACTTCCACCTCCAGTTTAACCACCACCCTTCAATCAAAGTCTCTCTGGGATGTTCCTGCACTAACATCAACTTTCTAGACACCGTGATCTACATCCGGAAGGGGCCCGTACAAACCGCTATACACAGAAAATGCATGGGCTGCCACACCTATGCCTACAAAATGAACAATCATCTTAAATACACCTAAAAAGTGGTAATCTACAGTCAGGCCCGCAGCCATCACCACATCTGCTCCAAGAAGAATATTTGTGACACCCATCTTGCCCGACTGAAACCTGCCTTTATCCAACAAGGACACTCCAGCAGAGAAATAAAGCATATCTTTGAAAAAGCCACCCACCTATCCTGAAGCCGCCTACCATGATACAAGGGAAAACCCCCACTGACCACTCAGCTCTGGTTGTCACCCCCCACCCCACGTTTGAACTTATAAAAAGGATCTTACAGCCTGCTCTGCAAAGAGACCAGACCTTGACAGAAAATATTCCCAGCCCCTTGCTGCTCACCTTCAAGCAGCTCCCTAACCTTGCTGTCCTCAGACACAAACTTCGTGTGGATCAACAAGCACCTAATGGGACCCAGCCCTGCCTTACAATAAATGCAAGGTCTGTCAACGCATCACCATCCATGGATCATACACATCTGTCCCAGAATGGGGTCTGCGTCGTTCAGTGTCCAGAGCACCAGCATGAAAGATCATTGAAAAAAGACAAAGGACAAAGACGCTAGAGGTGTTTATAGACCTGCTCTGGGACATGGGGGGGGATGCTTTAATTAGCGGGCTGCAAGAATTAAAAGCGCCCAAGCATCCTTGTGTGCATTAGCATCCTTGCACTGAAAAAATGGCAGCGGGGCACTTTGAAGCTCGTTCAACAAGCTGCAATTCAAAGCACCCTATTACTGTTTTTCAGCACAGGGACGCTGATACATGTGATGCTGGACTGCTGGAGCGCAGTAATTTCCACGCTCCAGCAGACTCAATTAATCAAGTCTGCTCTGACACGCTAGATTTACAGCGCGTCAGAGCAGCCTCCCTTCCTGGGTATAAGTGCCCCAAGACCAGTGTTTCCCAAACAATGTGCCACGGCACGAAAGTGTGCCATTAGAAGTGTACAGGTGTGCCACAGAATTTTGCCATGGCAATGAGCTACAGTAGGTATGAGGATGAGGAATGCCTTAATAAAAATGTTCTGCGGCATACCGGTTAATGCAAGTGCGCCTTGAGCTGGAAAAGGCTGGGGAACACTGCCCTAGACAGAGGCAGGAAAGCATTTTTCACAGAATAATCACTCCCTGTCTGCTCTCACATTTTGTGCTCAAAGGAAATCTACCCAACACCTTTACAAGATGAGCACGGGGACCAAAATGTATTAACTGTATTAGCCTGCTGGACACTAAGTACCCGAGACTTAACATAGACAATGACTTTGTGGCCCATTATAATCTACCCAGCGTTAACCTCTGCACTTTTCAGGCAGTAACAGCCCTCCTGAACAACCTTGTTCTCCATTATCAGGCTTTTACGGCACGATTCCTGCCTGTTGGCTACCTAATAATTTCTCTTATATCCATTTTTTATTTACACTTGGAGTTTTACATAAGCTTTTGTTCCATCTGCTATTGAGCTTCATTGTGTCTGCTCCTCTCCCAGAGGCCTTCAGAAGGATACTGTGGTACATGGCAGCTTGCCTGTGTTTATCCCCCCTGTGCAGTTGGTCCAATAAAAGGAGATAACCTACAAGAATTCTCACTTCTGCAAATAAGCCCCACACTCACCGATACAAACACATCTTGCAATTATTCCAGCTTATTCATTTTCTCTTCATCCTGATGTGTACTCTGTAAAAACCTGGCTTTAGCACTTGACTAACCTTCCTTATAACATGCACAATATTATATGAAGGGATTTAATATATAATCTCTCTGAAGATCAATAACTCCACCATGCGGTATCAGAGCATTTGGGGGATCAGTTCTTAATACAACGCTCAAGGTCCTCCCACATGCTCAGTCCAAAAGGGAAAACCACCACCAAGAGGAAAAAAAGCCCAATCCTAGCATGCAGGTGCAGCCAGAAGGCAACATATGAATTAAATGGTAAGATGCACATGTCTGCAGACTTCTGCAATGCACAGCACCTGCACTTTCTTCTGCCACGTGCTATTCAGCAGTAGAACTTGGAATCGGCATCTGGTAATGCAGAACGGTTTGGGTTGGGGGTAACATGGTTTACATTTCTACCCTAAAAAGTATTCAGGGCAGCAACAAAGCCCAGAGCCTCACTGCCTCTGGGATGGCTGAAATGAGATGCCGACGGCACTGTGATATTCGGAACAAAGGGCGTGTCAAGCGCAGCACGTGTTTTCAGCAGGAAGTGCTAGCCAGCGGATGGTGAGCAATGTGGCGGGGGCAGCAGGCTGCCATAGGCGACTTGCAAACTCTGCCTTGTGTAAGAAGCATCCTTCGCACGCAGAACACATCTGCCAGCAGCTGCTCGCACTCCGCAGTTACCCTAACCCCATCTGGGTCCACAGTCAGCTGGTTCCCAAGGTGAGAAAGAAGGACCGCTCTTTGCACTCGCACACAGCTTGCACCAAATAGCTCAGGGGTTATTCCCACACAGGCTCTTTCAGGCATCTCCTTAAAAAAACCCTCCCCACCTGAATTTTCTTTAGTATCCCAGAAGAGCTATTTATGCAACCGCATTGGGAAGGGAGGAGAGTGTGACTGGTGTGCCTGCATAATGCCTCTAGAGTACACAGTCTTGCTAATAACCTACAAGCAGCAGGGCCTGGAGCTCCTAGCCTAGGCCCGACGCCACGAACATGAAACATGAACACATTCTGCGCTGTCCTTTGCATCAAGGAGAGATTTTTTCATACTACCTGAGGACACAAAGGAGAAAGGGGGAGGCCTTAACTACTGAGCAAGCTCAGCAGATGTAGCAAGCTGTTTCTCCATGTCACACTAGGAGCAGTCACAATGTGGTTCAGTCTCCTGCCCCAATTATGTGGTCCTGGGTCTTGTCTTGAAGGTACTTGTCAATTAGGAACTGGGGGACGAGTTCGTTGACATCAGCCACAGCAGTTCTGAAAGTAAAGTTTTCATCAGTGTTGAGTGGTACTAAATGTGAACCAATGACAAATATGTAAAGTAGTTAATATATTGGGTGTCTTCCCTCCTCAGCTTCAGCTATTAAACGTTTCGATTCATGACTGCAACAGGCATCATGGAAAATATACCAGGAATAACATCCTTTATAAAACACCTAGGAAAGAGAGACTGATGCAAGTCACTTGAAATGTGTCAGTTTACTTTTTAAAAAGATAGAATGAAAAGACACCCTATTCTCTACAGCCTTCTTTCTCCTACTAAAACATTTGAGAGCATGAGTTAGGCAGCCTAAAAAGTTGTTGTGGGTTGTTTTTTTTTAGCTGAGGATGAAGAATGGAGGAGGATGAACAAAGCATCCTTTTAGCTGAGGATGAACGAAGATGAAGAATGGACTGAAGAATACAGGTTTAAGAACAAGTCTGTTGTATTTTTAGATAATATAAACACAGCACTCCCTCTAGTGGAAACCAAGAGAGGTTTAAACCACATAAACATGTTCAACTAGTATCCTTGACATTATATTAACAACACCTGGAGACGTAGCTCTCAACTTACCAATTAAAACACAGCAATTGTTTTTTATGGAGTAAATTATGGAGCTAAAATTAAAGTGCACAATGAGACGGTATCGAAAATAATCCCATGCCAGGTCAAATCACCCATACTGACAAGGTTAAGTGGCTTCACCTTGACCCAAATGAACAGGAGCGGGACAACATTTTATGCAAGTCATTTCCAAAGTAAGTCACCACAGCATGCACAAAGGAACCAAAAACTGATCTGCTGCACCAAACGTGTAGGAAATTACATCAGCTGTGTAGGAAGTTTTTGCTATCAGAAGGCAAAGAAATTGCTTCCAAGGGATGTGTGCTCTGGGACAGGTATTTTCTATTCCATCTAGTAGTAACCCTTAGAGATGGCCCCCATCGACGCCTACACAGTCAGATGGCTCATAAATTGGCTGGAGGGCCGCACCCAGACAGTGGTGGTGACGGGTCATGTTCGACCTGGAGGGACGTGGGCAGTAGGGTCCCCCCAGGGCTCGGTCCTTGGGCCCGCACTGTTCAACATCTTCATCAGTGACTTGGACGAGGGGGTAAAAAGCACCTTGTTCAACTTTGCTGATGACACTAAGATGTGGGGAGAAGTGGGCATGCTAGAAGAGAGGGACATGCTACAATTACATCTCTACAGGTTACAGAGGTGGGCAGATGAGAACAGGATGGGTTTCACTACGGACAAGCGCAAGATGTTGCACCCGGGGAGGAAGAACCAGCACCATACCTACAGGCTGGGAACTCCCTTCTTGTCAGCACAGAGGCAGAGAAGGATCTTGGAGTCATCATTGATGCCAAGATGAACATGGGCCGCCAATGGGAGGACACAGTCAGGAAGGCCAACCGCACCTTGTCATGCATCCTCCCCCTCCATGCGGCACCGGTCAGGCCACAGCAGGAGTACTGCGTCCAGTTCTGGGCGCTGCACTTCAGGAGGGGTGTGGACAGCATGAAGAAGGTCCAGAGGAGGCCACACGTATGATCAGGGGTAGCAGGGCAGGCCCTATGAGGACAGGCTGCAGGACCTGAACCTGCTCAGCCTCCACAAGAGAAGGCTGAGGGGGATCTGGTGGCCACCTATAAACTTGCCAAGGGGGACCAGCAGGCAATGGGAGAGTCCCTGTTTCCCTGAGCACTACCGGAAGTAACAAGGAATAACAGCCATAAGTTGACAGAGTAGATTCAAGCTAGACATCAGGAGGTGCTACTTCACAGTCAGGACGGCTAGTAGCTGGAACCAACTTCCAAGAGAAGTGCTGCTCGTCCCTACCCTGGGGGTCTTCAGAAGGAGGCTAGGCAGCCACCTAGCTGAGGTCATTTGACCCCAACATCCTTTCCTGCCCATGGCAGGGTTTCGGACTAGATGATCTGCTTAGGTCCCTTCCGACCCTACCAACTATGAAACAATGCTCAGCCTAGAGTCCAACCTAAACTCCTCCCTAATTTGGGCAGGGTCAGGCTGAGTGCTCTGGTCCAGTCCCTTAAAGAGAGAAGCCCAGGTCAACAAATTCATTACTAGAGCCATCTTTCCCCCAAAGTTCAGCAAGAAGTTTGCATCCAGCTCTTGCTAGAACTCATGTGAAAGTGGCTCGCTGTGTTGAACCTGACACATTTCGCATTGAGAATGGAGGGAATACATGAGATCATGTAAAATAAGTAGAAACCAGGGCAGGGAGTAAACGTGATATTGCACACTTGATTCTGTTACAGCTGCACTGCTGATGAGCAAGGCTTTGTGGTACGGCTCTCACTAGTCATCTATTGGCAGCTGTCTCTACCTTAATGGGCTACCACAACTCAGTCTGTTAGGGTAACCTTTTGACATCCATTTGGCAGCTTCAGACTGTGCAGTGAGGTGGACCGGCCTCATTAGGAAACAGCTCGTATAAGCACTTTCCGCTTTATGAACTTTACTAACTCTCCATCTACTTCCAGCTGTATTCAGTTGCATCAGATCAGTCCCATATGGAGGACTTTTTACTATACAGCATAAGGGGACCAAAGTCCATGGCACGTCCATGAAATACCCTTCCTTCACACCTCCCTAGACCAGAGAAAGGTCACACTTACTGATGTTTGTCAGACACTTATTCTCAGGGAAGAGTATTCTCTTCCCAAGACTCAACTCCCGTTCACAGACCTCAGCTCCCATAATGCTGTGCAGATGGTCCCACTCTGAACCCCATTCACTTACATCTGGGGTGGGCAAAATGCAGCCCGCCAGGCCATTCCATTCGGCCCGTGGGGCCCCTAAAAAATTTAGAAAATTTTTACTTATCTGCCCCTGACTGCCTGTCGTGGTCTTCGATGACTTGCCAAACTCAGTAAGTGGCCCTCCGCCCGAAATAATCGCCCACCCCGACTTACATGCATGTGGAAGCAGAGGAAGATGAATTCAGATGCGGTGCTGTTCTCCAGCGAAGCAGCCCATATTTCTAGACGTCAACTGGAGATGCGAGCTTCAGCTCCTCAACCTTCCAGCTGCGAGGCGAGAAAGTCTGATCCAAGTCTGTCCGCATCATGGGGACGAGAGGCAGTTTGAATCAGACAAGAGGCCAACTCTCCCATCAGAAGAGGATAAATCAGGCCTCCAAATTATTTTTTCCAGCTGCCTATGCACATGAAGGCACTGCTACATGAATTATCCTCCTTGCATTTTTCAGAGTTTGCTACCTGATCCTGGGGCTAGGAAAGGCACAAGCACACAAACTTACTGAGAGGTAACACAGCGTTGGGGGTTAACATGGGTCAGGTGCTGTGGCATAACTACCTGCAAACACGCTTTTACCTGACAATGGTAGCGTTCAGGGCAGGGCAAGTGAGCTTTCGTTTCCAGTAAGGTAAGCACTGAGCGGGCTGATGGCAGTTCCCTGAAGCAGCAGGTGCACCACGGAGTCCCACGCTTCTTAACCTTGTGGAAACCTGCTTTCACATTGGGTGTGAGGACATGAACAGCTTCAGTTCAAGGGGTGAAGGCCAGAGCAAATTTGAGAGCATGCTGGAATACAACTCAGCTCTTCAGGGATGGCTTCACTGCAAAGAGCACTTGGGTGCTCATCACCCAATTAGCCTTAACCAAAGCATGAACAGCTGCACACGTTGCCGGACCTGCACTCATGCTGGTTTTGCTATGGCTTCAAAGAGATCGCCGTTTTTCTGCTGTACTTAGCTGAGCCATTCGGATTCTTTCCCAGTGAAAGATCTGTACCACCCAATTCCTCCCCTCAAGGCATTGGGAGAGGGTACCAAAGGACTCTCGGCATTCACATAGGTTGGGTTAGCCGGCACTCTCACTACACAATGAGTGGTTACCAGCCTGCACGACACTCTCATTCATATTTTAACCTTATGCTCCATGACAGGCCAGTCAGCCTGAGCTGAAGGCACCAAACTCGGGTCAGAGGCCTGTGAACATAGATGAGAACCAACCTGGGGCGATACCCAAGGAAAACTCCAGGTTAACTCAGCAGTGAAGAGACTGGTGGAGAGACTTCCTGCATCTATGCACCACTAGAACAGTGGAGACGAAACGTTAACAGGCCTTTCACATATTGTAAGTGCAGGGTCTTACGCCACGCAGCACATTCCCCTTGGTCCACCAAAATTCAAAGAGCACCATGAGAGGTATAACCATTTTAATCAAGTATGCCTTTTAGCATTAAGGATTGCTGAGCGTTGTTTGTTCCGACTCCTGTGAAGGGCAGTTTGCGTGTGCTGCATTTCTCATCTGCCCAAATACTTAGGTAATGAATGCAGAAACCCCACATCAAGCCACCTATGTTTAAAATAAGAGACCACATACTCCATTTCACCAGTGTCTCTTTACTAGGTTGTCATTTTTAATTCCAACCTGTACCTCAATGCTCACAGGACTATTTTTAAATACAATGAAGAGCTCAAAATAAAGTGTCAGCCACCAGTGTTGCAGCTCATTAAGTTCTTCACAATTTCAGAAGAAAAGTTCTATAAACATTGTGAAGAGTAGGTACAGAGTACCATTTTATGTACAAAAGTGCACTGCAGTCACATGTTAGCCAGAAACCTGGAAAGCTAACCTTGATTTAACAATTCCACACAATGTATTTAAGACTACTTGAAGTAGATTATTTAAAATCAAACAACTTCCTCCTTGCTTTGGTTATGAACTGTGTTCTCAAGGCTCCAATATCACTGACTTGGGGAGGGAGGGGACCCAAAAAACCAAAAACAGAATAATGAAAAACAGAGTTGAAATGTTGAACCGTGTTCTGAAATGGTTTAAAGCTACCTGCATCTATCTCCTATCGAGTTGTCATGTATTCAGATCCACTAGCTAAACAGTGTCATTATAATAATGCAGCTAATAAACGGAGCATCCATTCTCTCACACCTTATGCATACAAGCCCAGATTAATAAATAGTCCTCTAAGGACTTTCAAAACCACATCAGTTGGTCACTCACAATAGTGACTATATAAAGCCAATAAAGCAAATGTTGGCCATGGAAGAATCAGTTGAAAAAAAAAAAAATTGGTATTTAAAGGCCAAATATCAACTACTATTGAAACTTAAATATCCCTGGAGGGAAAGTAATGAATCCAGGACACCTGAATTCAACTTAAATTAATAGTAGGTACTGTAGAACCTATGATACCTTTAAGTGCTTCTCTACATCTAATATGTACATTTAAATATGTAACTGTGTATGCATAAAAATTTAAGCAATCTTTTTTTTCCAGAGAATGATCTCCACAGGTTTTACTGACCACAATTTAAGAAAAAGTAAAGTTCACACTAAAGAAAAATACTGAAACCAACAAAAAAAACTAAACCATATCTTTGCTTACCATGTGCAGTAAGCTTTCTGTATAGAACACCTTGCTTTGCCATCCTTCCAGCCATTTAAATTTTCCCAGACAGTTACAGGAAAAATGCAGAAAACATTTCACACAAAAACAGAAGATGAAATTAATTATACACATAAAAAGAAAAGGGGATCTGTCAGGCAGCTTTCTTCCTCGTTTTTGAGTGTACTAAAAGATTTTTTCCTATTCTTTACAGTTTTCTTGAAGTTAAATTTTCAGTGCTCCTTCTAAGCCTTTTTAGAGAAAAAAATTCTCAAGAAAGCAAACCGTTACTATTCTTGACATCGTTTTAATGGATTATGTTTATATACAGCTGACAAAAAGCTTGATAGTTTACAGTGCCAGTATACTGGAACCAAAATACTAGCAGAATTTCCTTCCGCACCTCTACATCGGCTCCAAAGTTTAATTTTCCATCAAGAAATTAAAAAAAAAAAAAAAAAAAAGAGGTTCCAAAGCACTTAAAATTTTAATGGTTTGGCTTCATTTTTATCGCCAAGGTGTCAGTCCTACAAAGACTAACTGCATATTTTGGAGCAACCAATTTGTAGCTGTAGTGACTAGCATGTAAATAACAAAATGTTAGTATTTTTATCAATTAATTAAAAGTTTCATAAATTAGACTTTGACATCGGGGGCAGGCATATGCCAAGAATGACAGTAAACATACAGAGCATGTGAGAAACAAAAGCTATGAAGGGACAGATGTATCCAACATTCTTGTTTGTCACATCCTTGGTGCTCGAAGCTCTTTTCCTTACAACTCTGATACACAATCCTAAAAGCATAAATTAGCATTTCAGAGAAATAAAATTACTCGGAGTCCAATCTTCGGGGGCGCCAAGTACTCAACTCCTATAGAGTGGTTTCCTAGACAGAGTTAAGAAGCCAAAGCATTGTGATACACAAAATAGAGAACTGTGGAATAACTAGCGTGATGGAAGAACCACACTGTTAGAAACAACCAAGATGTAAAGGGAAGCTAAGGAGCTATAAAAATGTTTAATGCAGCATTTTTGGCACCACCTTAAGCCACTTTCTTTCATCCGTTCTATCTACCAACATTGTATTATACAACGAGAACCATTTAGTAAAAATTGCCAGAGCCTATTCATCCAAGAAGAGAAGTCAAAAAGTTAGAACTATTTAACTATTCTGTTTAATTCAAACTGACACCAATGAGTGCCAGAATGGAAATGCTATTTCTTCTCCTTTCATTTTGTACTGTACTGAAATGGGTAAATAAGCAAGTAAAAAGGAGATGCACCTCATCAAAATGAAGGTCCACTTCTTGCTACAAAAGCTGAGGATTTTACACTTTGAAAAGCAGACTTGCTGCGACAGAATAATGAAATGACACTTTCACGCCCCACTGCCCTGAGATATGGCACTCTTCTTACAATTCATTTCACAGAGTTTCACTGTTCAGTGCTAGCCATTGCGCATTTGTTCTCCAGAAAAAGATTCACATTTCAAAGTGACTGAAGAAAATAAAGGCTGCCGTGAACTGGGAGTGATGTGTACACAGACTACGTGCAAAGTTTCGTGATGAATGTGTCAACTTATGTCACCCTTTGACTTTACAAAAGGTCAGTAATTGGGCCATGAAATTAGCAGAATCAACAGCAATACAATTTTATCTCCATCTCAGAAACTCAAGGTTTTTGTTAGCATGGATTTACTCTGTTTGATTCATACTTAGCATTATATGAGATTACTCTGATGGGGGGAGTAGTAACCAAAAAAGAGTCTCCCAACTGTCATAAGGGACCAGGGTACTTGAATGATGAGAGAGAAATAAACTAGCCAGTATATGAATGATAAACACAATTAAGGTTACACAAAGTCTCACTGCCACTGGAAACCATGAGTAATCAGGCTTGCCTCCAGTTTTTGAAGACTTCAAGGAACAGAAGATTTCATAGCAAATAGTTTTGGCTCTGGGCCTCTTATTGAGGCCCTTTCCTATGACACTGTATAACACTTAAGGAATAAGCACACTTAAACATTTCAGATCTCAGATGCATTTTGCAAGAACTCGCAGGTGCCCCCATGTTCCATGATTTGTAGTCAGAGCAGTAATATGCTTATGTCATTTAATAAATACTTCCACAGATGCTGTAGCAGCCAGCTCTTTTTACTTTTGGCTTCCACTGATGGGTAAGCTCAAGTGCAACATTATTGCTTATATCAACAGCAGTACAAATTTCGTTCCCAAATGACTTCTCCCAAACTTAGTTTTGCTAGCCCACTGAGCCTTATGGGAAAATTAAGTCAAACAATAGCGTCCCTACTGTCAGAACTAATTTAGGACCCTGTCCTCGATACAATTTATGCACGTGAATGGTCCCCCTGAATTTATATGGGGCTACTCATATACACAACGTTACTCATGTGCATTCGTAACATGGGGCCCTGAGCCCTCTCCTTCAATCTTGTTTTCTGAGTCCACATGAGAGGTAAAGAATTTGGTTGTCAAACTGAAGTGTCAAATTGAGGTTCTCTAAAGAAAATTCATGAAGCACCAACATATTCAGAGAAGTCACCGTTCTGAATTCAGAACCAGCAATTCTAGCCCCCTTTCACCTCTTGTAGCTGCATTCACATGAACGAGTAACAATTGAATGCAAAACAAAAAATACCAGTCCTACAACAAATATTCCCATAATGAAGTCAGAACTCATTTTATAGATTGTCAGAAACAGTAATACAGTAACATTCAGTTTTTACTTCTGCTCAAGCAGGTCTCCAAGAGAAATCAGCAATGGCATAAAGGATGTTCCATTACCTTAAAACTACCCTGCAAGATAGAAAAAATAAACTGTCAACATTTAGTTAAAATGCAAAACTGCATTAATTGGGTTCTTTTGCAGGCAGCCAAAGATATTCTAAGTCTAGTTCTGGCTGAAGAAAAAACCAGTAAGTTTACATGTCACTTGTTCATAGTTCTGCTACAAGTAACATTTCTGAAGGTTATAAAAGATGCCCTACATAACTGAACTGAAAATATTAGTATACCTAATATATGAAGACATTTTTATTTTTTGGCTTTTTTTCCTTTTAAGAACAAGACTGGGATACACTGAATAACCACTAGTAGCACCATCAGGCTACCAAAGGAATTAAAAAAAAAACCCCACAACTAATAAAATGTTAAGCGGCAAGGTAACTGTTTGTAGCCTAAGTTTGAATACTTAAAGAGCCGCCACTGCTGAAACAGACTGCTTCTATGTTGATATCGGCAACATTTGCATGATAGGTCTTTGTTGGTTAGAAGCGTGTTCCTGCTTACTGTCCCCATGATGTCATATTTTTTAAATCACAACCATCATTGCTAAGAATATATATATGTACATTGCATACAGTATTCCAATTTTGTATGGAGCAAAGCCAAAGCAGAGTTTTCTCAGAATAAAAAATCCTCTTTCCATGTAAAATACCCTTCCTACTTGAAAAAGTAAGGGAAGACACAGCGTAAGATAAAACAGGAGATTGCCAGAGCAAAAAGGTTTTGCCCACCCTGAAGTTTGCCTTTAGGTATCAGTGTCTTCAAATAAATGTAAACCTTATCAACAGAGGAACCTACTTGAGAGCAAAGTAATGTAGGAGTCTAATTCAGTGGCTGTTTTAAAAAGACAATATATTTTTAGCAGCTTGTTAAAGTCGTTGAAACCTCAGTTGCAAAATTAGCCTGAAGAAGCCAAATCACTCAAAGTTTTAAGCGTTCAAATTATCAGAATTGCACCTGATAGAGCATTCTGTGTATATTAACTCATCACTAATCAAAATTTTGGTCAGGAAATGGATGTAAACAATATTGATAATACACTTAAGGCTTAGAAAGAACACTGATAAATTCACCCCTGTCACATTAAAACATCCACATCTCCCTCATGGTCCTCCTCAGTCACTTTTAAAGAGAGCACTTCCTCATTGAGGAACAATCCACTCAGTCTTTCCTTACGAGCCTGTCTCTGCTCTTTCAGCTGTCTCTTGCGTAAAGCCTTTTGCTGTAGCTTTCGTTGTTTAGAACGTTTCTGTCAAAATAAAGACAAATGACAAAATGAGTTCTTGCGCAGCTACTGGAATTCATCACAAGCACAGTTTTATGTAGCATCTCTTTTATATAGTATCACATGGGAAGAGCAAATAAAATAAGCAGATTGGTCAAACAGAAAGGTCATGTAGAAAAGAAGAGGTGAGTAGCTTGAATCAAAAATCAACTCTCCCTTTAAAATGAATCTCCCTCCTCTGCCTTCACTTCGAGAGAGGGGGAACAATATCTTCCAGCTTCATTACAATGAAAAGTGAATCCAGCTTTTATTAAAAGCACACTTTTAAAACAGCAAATGTGAGCAACTTTAATACAGGATTCTAGTAAATGTACGTTACCTATAAATTAGATTCTACTTTGACAAGCGACCACAAAAATGACTCTCACACGCTTCCATTCTCTGCATTTATTCAGAACCTTACTTGCCTGCTTTAGTGACAAAATTACCCTAAGTCTCCTGGTTTTGTAGCCATGCAGAGCCAATGCCACCAAAGTGGAATAGAACTGTATCTATTTCAGCACTGTGCATTATCAGAAGTATTACCTAAGTATCGATTAAATAAGTTCAGTCTCATAAAGCAAGCTTGCAAGTTGAAACAATCAGACTTGAAGACCTTTATTACAGGCAAGAAGTCATGAGAATGCAAAAATCCCAGTTTGATTCAAAGACTCAATTGGATTTGCTGAGCTGGAACAATGAACCCTCCCCCCTGCCCACCCACACGCATAATTGCACTTATGAACCGATCACATTTGAAACTGAAACTAGAGAGGAATCAGTGGTCTCAATACTGCTTTTACAGAATTACTTCTCAGCTTCTAACAACGAGACACTGCTTAGTAGGCAGCAACATATCTACAGGAAATGTGTTGGAAAAACAATTTAAAAGAAAATGCAAAAAAACAGATAGAAATTCTGTGTCACAAAGATTGCGATATTCTTCAATATTCAAGGATCACACCCCGGAAGATGACTTTCCAAAAAGAAGCACATTTTTACCCTTAAAAAATATATCCAATTTTGGTTATATGTATATTACTGAACAAGGTAAATACATGTACACATACATAAAATGTGTATGTATTTGAAGACAGCAGAGATTTACAAAACCAGATGCGCGTGTGTCCCCACACATGTGCGCGCACACACGCTCTTGTGAATACTTACCTTATTCAAATAACCTTAAGTGGCCAATGTAGGTAGGGCCTGCCACAGGCGCACATTAAAATACTCTCTTGTAAAATAGTTGGCAATGAAACAAATAAACACAACCTTTCGTTCTTTCTTGTCACATCACAGGCACTGGCCATTTCAACTCAGCCAAGTATTTTCGTTGGGTGCCACAACGCCCAAAACCCTCTTTCCATACAAATACCACAATCGCTTCACAGAAAAGACCAGAACACACGTGCGCAAGATCCGAGACTTACTTTTGAATCCCGGATTCTTTCTGCCGCGCTCGTGGATAAGTTGCTGTCACTATGGGCCCGACTCATGTTGGCGCTGGAGTTTGAAGCAGAGTTGCCAGCGCTGGAACTGCTGCTGCTTGCTGAGCTGACCATGCTGGCACTGCTACTGCTGGCGCTTGCACCACTCACCCCACTGGTACTCGCAGAACTGTAGCTGCTTCTCTTCCAGCTTTCCCTTGCTGACCGCTGGCGAGGACCATGTTCCTTGATATAGTTTCTCACCTTCAAAAAAAGAAACAGTCAAAGTAAGGAAGGCATGCTGGGACTGCATTTTCTGGAGAGATCATACTCAAGGAATGAGAGGCAGGCAGGCAGTCTGAAGTCAGGGCAAAGCGGCACCATAGAGCCTTAACTGATTCAGAGAGGCACAAGCTTTTGGGGGTAACAGCTTAATCAGATGCTATGAATAAATGCTGTGCAATTCATTCAGAGCTAAGGATCGACCCAAGTCGTAACAAGCAAAACGGATTTCTGCAGAGCTTATTTTGCGGCCTTTTCATGATTAGCCCACCCCTCGCTGCTGATTGGCGGAAAGCGCTGTCTGTCATGTGGCCCCACCCCTTCCCACCAATTGGCTGAGAAGGCTGTGGTGCAACCTCGCCCTCTCCACTGATTGACAGAGAAGACTGTCATGGGGTCACACCTCTTGCCATTGACTGACCAAAGGCTGCACAATGGACAGTCCTCTCAGCCAATCAGCAGTGCCCCCCCCCACCGCAATAGCCGTTCCCTCCACCCCCTGCAGGCTGTGAGGCTGGGCTGCAGCAGCCACAAGCACCACTGGCGCCCACTGCAGAGCAGCGGTTTATTTTTTAGTCCTTTTTTTGCGCAGATTTCACAAGCAATACCTGATTTCATGGTTTTTTTCAAAATCCAAAATCAAGTTGTAGGTCCATATTCACAGCATCCAAAGTAAGCTTCTGCCTCTGAATTAGTTAGTCTATGAGGTGCCACTCTGCCCTGCCTTCTCAATGGATAATGTTATACATTTCATCTGCTATTAATTACTAAGATCCCAGAAAAGCTAAACTAAGGATGGTTAAATGAACAACTGGTTCATAACGTTACTGCTAACACCTAATTTTAGTTTTCTTAAGAAAAGCAATTCCCTCCCTAATTAAACAGAAAAATTTGATTGAACATTTACTAGAAAGGGGAAAGCATTTAAGTATGATGCAGTAGAAAGCTCTTAAAAATCAAAAAATGTTAACACCAAAAAAGGAAGGGCTGCCAATAATAGAAAGACTTCAACCCAACTGCTTTTTAACCAAAGTCTATACGTGGATTAGGTTACAGAGATATACCCACAGTAATAACAATCAGAAAAATGGGTATTTAACTATTTTAGGTTAGGACTAAAATGTATTACATGTTTTGAAATATTGAAGGGGCTCAAAATCTATGAAGGCCTTGCAGTAGGAAGAATGAAGCAGAACTGAAAAAGCACAATCAAGGGAGGGCATGCAGTATGTTACACGGCTCAGCACCAGACTGTTAAACCTGTACAGTATAGGTCGACCCAGCATAGAGTACTGCACTGTTTGCCATACCATTAAAAGAAAAGGCTGACGGCATTTCGAGCAAAGGGACAAAGGCATCAATAAGTCTGCCAGGCAGCATGTTCTTCCTCTAGTTCAGGGGTGGGCAAAATATAGCCCAGGAGCCGGATTCAGCCCACCAAGCCATTCTATCTGGGCTGCGGGGCCCCTAAAAAAATTAGAAAATTAATATTTATTTGCTTCTAGCTGCCTGTCAAAGATGACAGAAGCCAGGGGCAGTAGGACCAGAGGAAGCTAGTGGGAGGACCCAGCAGCAAGGTCTGCACAGCCCTGGCCCCCCAACCAGAAACTCCTACCTAACAGAGGCTTCTGGCCTAGGACCAGGGGGCTGTTCCCGCTTTTCTGCACCAGAAAGGGAAATGCAGCCCTCAACAGTTTGCCAAAACTCAGTAAGTGGCCCTTCGCCCGAAATAATTTCCTGCCCCGGCTCTAGTTTGACCAAACTAAAATAATTTGTTATATATTTTGAACAGTTACATGTTCAGTATTTCTTCTAGTCCTTGAAGCAGCCACTACTTCAGACTGAACATAGTTATACAGCCAGGAAGGCCAGCCTCCATGGGACAGCTGACTTGTTTCCTCCTTGTTGCGTCCTGAAAACCTTTGAGGCAATCTGAACATCATGATGATTCTTTACTGCCTTAGCACCTCCTCCTCTAAGCAGCTGTTAAAGTTAATAAGGAAAGGGAAGAAATCCAAAGCATGCTACCCTGTTGGCCTCTGCATTGCATCTTTCTGTATGCCAGCGGTTCCCAAACTCTGATAGATTGCGCACCACCAATTTAAAACGATACAACCTTAAGTACCACCAGCAAATTTTTCAGTTCAACCTTAAGTACCACCAACATTTTTTTGTCACATAAAGTAATTACAATAAATCTGTTAATGTGCACCACTGACAGGTTGTCTGCGTACCACTGGGGGTACCTGTACCACAGATTGGGAACCACCACTATATAAATTCCAAGTGTTACTTTGATTTCATATAGACAAAAAAACAACAGCAACAAACAATCAGGAAAAAATGACTACTTATGGTTTACACTCATTTCACAATTTATGGTTTGCTTCCCAATTTAATTGTAATAGTGCATCATTTTTCAGTACACTATTGTAATTCCCCCTTCACGTTATTGAATTCAAAAACTTCTAATAAAATTCCTGCAAGATTTTTCCCTAAAACAGGTTTAGTTAGAAATCCATCAGATTAGAGGACCTACATCACCTCTTACCAGAAATCTGTTTGGATTTCATATGAACAAGTCCAAATAACAGATAAGCAAAAGGGTGAATTACTCTCTCCTATAATCAAATATTACTCAATATTTTCTTTGAATTTTTTAGTATAGCTTAATTTAGTTTTTGCATGTAAATTAAGGCTACACTATGAAGATATATGCAGATGATGAGTTTAATCACAAGAATAATTACAGTGCTTAGAATTACTTGTGCAAATGAAGTTATGCTCTCGAGTAAGCATTTGCAGGAATAAGGCTGAAGCCTTCAAAATTACTTAGTGGATATTTTGTTTAAAAATGTTTAGTGTTATGCCAATACTATCGTACCCCTGCTCTCTCATTCACGTATTTGCAATGCCTTCCCTATAAGTCTTAAGCATGAAACTTGTAAAGAACATAGCCAAAGCTGATGGGAAAATATTGGTCACAGCCCATACATGATTTTCCAAGACATGAAGCAACCTGCCCCGCATGTGACAAGGCAAGGGGTAACTCAGAATCAAGAAGAAAACAATGAAGAATGAAAAATAAAAATAAAAATGTTAACCTACCTGTTTCAGTTTTTCATCTGTAAGACAGTTAAGTTCAATAATAAACTCACTATCTGTTGGCGAAATCTGAGCAGTGGGATCAATAATTTTAATGATATCAAGTTGCTCTCGTAGACCCATTTCAGTACTGACTTTCCGACTCAGGTATTCAATATATTCAACCTAATAAACAAAAACAAAACCAGTATCTTCTGGGACCAAAGAAATACTCTCACATGTTGCACACTTGGATTCTTTACTCAACACAGACAAATATAAAACACAGAAAAAAAAAAATCAAAATGAAAATTAGCCTTCTCCAGCTGTAAAAAATGTGGCCTTCACCTCTCAGTAGTCACTACCCCACAGAATTTTAAATACATCAGCTGTAACACATAAAGCTTTTCTCAACTAGCAATTTTGTTGAGCCTCAAGTCTTCTACACGGCAGCAGTGCATCTCAAAACAGAGCAAAGTAAGTCTCACCTGTTCATCATTTGTCATTGCACTCCATGGGAGTTCATCAAGGTTCCTGTGCTTGTTTTTCTTTTTTGGAAGCAGACAGGGAGAGTTGGGAATACTAGGTATGACATCGGAAAGTACATCACTCCCACTTGTAATGTCGCTGCCAGGCAACTTGTAGGTATGCAAATAAAGAAAGAGAACAAAACTTCAAACAATGCTAGGTAGGAGTAGTAAACTCAGTGCAGAACATGATGTTAAATAGGCAAAGTTTAATCTCTCAATAGATGCAATCTAACTGCCTTGTAATTATTTACAATCCCAAAGAACATAATTTTATCCCATGAACCATGTGCAGTACCGAAGTCCAGCAAACTCAACTTGTGTTGCTACACTAATTGATGTTTTTTATTTTTTCATTTGCATTGAAAACTCCTTCAAATGTGAGAGAACTGGCTATTTATATAGCTTAGCAAAATGAGCTACAAGCTGGTTCAGCCGGCACTCTGGAGCAGCACCAGAACAGCTGGTTCCAAACACAGATTCCCATCCCTGATAGAAACCCATCCAATTTCACCCCATGAGGTTTTGCAAGGGGGACAGCCAACTGCAAAATGCTGGATTATTGTCACAAAGCTAATGAATTCTTATAAGCTCTAATAAGAGCTTTGGCCCTTTACTGATGAAGGCTATTATTAAAGCTCCTCTTCACAAAGCCAGTGCCAGCTGTACTCCAGCAGCATCTGATCAAGCTGCTGCCAATAGTTACTAGCCAACCCCTGTGCCTCTGCTTTCACAGGAAAGCCCTGCAACACTCATCCTAATCCTAAGGATGCCCTGCACTAATGACAGCTCTTAGGTGGGCATGCCTCATCTCGAGCCTTTCAGGACAGAACAGAAATTTTCTTCAAGGAACTTATTTTTTTTTTTGTAGAGATTCCTAATATTAATAGCCAGCCTTACATTTTTCCCCACCATTTATGGCTGCCCATAAGGCCTCTCTACTATGATGATCCACCCCTTGCAACCCCCAGACTAGATCAGTGCACCACACAATAATTGGGACTACCCTTGAAAAGCAACTAGGAGCACGGACCGGCAATTATTCTGGGCGGAAGGCCACTTAGTGAGTTTTGGCAAGCCATCAGGGGCTGCATGCCAGGCAGCCAGGGGCAGAAAATATTAATTTTCTAAATTTTTTAGGGGCCCCGCAGGCCAGATAGAATGGCCTGGTAGGCTGGTAGGCTGCATCCAGCCTGCGAGCTGCATTTTGCCCACCCCTGAACTAGAGCCATCAGTAAGCATAAGAAAGCCTCTGCTACTCGATACCCTGAATGCCATTTAGAAGCATTAATCACCTGAAACTTAACCGCTCTCTGCCATCATGCAATTTAACTCTCAATGCCAGCCAATTTAGCTAAACTTTCCATCATAGGGAGTCCCAAAGCCTCTAAAACTTACTCCTTCCACAATTCCACTAGTCAAAGTTTAACTATGCTACCGGGCAGTGCAATACTTAAACAAGATTAAAAAACAAAAACCACAGATAATATTAAGAAGTAGGGGAAACAGTCCAGTTACTATTATAAAAAAACTCCAACCCCACTGCTTCATAAAATAAGGCACCTGAATGTCTAAAGGGAAGCAGTGCAAAACTCTAAAACTCTTGGTTCAGAGATGATACCTTTTATTAGATCAACTAAGAACTCACAAAAAAATTACCTTTCTTATATAATTTTTTTGTGATTTCTTAGTTGGTCTAATAAAAGCTATCATCTCTGAACCAAGAGTTTTAGAGTTTTGCATTTCTTTTTGTCTCAAACCAACACAGCTACCACATACATCCCTAAAAGGAAGAAATGCACATTTGTAAAGTCATTTTAGAAATGTTTCTGCAATTGGCTAAAATTATTATTAATGAGTTTACTGATTAGATTTTTGGCTTCATAGGTTCATGTGTTAATAACAGGTCAGCATGTTGAGCATACAGATAATTACTTTCTGGTGACTATTTTCCACTACTAAATAAAATCTAAGTTTTCTCTTCTGAATGCAAGCATGTTTTGAGAAAGTTCATTTCTAGATAGGTTTCTCATTTAACTGTACCCTACCCAGTAACTATACAAGACAACTGAATTACACTGCTATAATTTTTTTCCTGTGAGCAACAGCAGAATTTTAACTAGCTTCATTTATACAACCACTGACATGTAATTTCCGATTGCACCTCTACTTAAAATGTGATGGCTGAATTACTCACTCTCAGAATTTGCTGTATAAGGCTGTAACAATAATGAAAAAATCTTCTCCAAAGCTCTACAAGTCCAGTCAAGTATGTCTCTACTAACAAATGCTTATAAATTTTTTCTAGCCATTAATCAAAAGCAACCCTGTTAGCTAATCAAATGACTAGGAAACGGCTTCTTTCTAAAATCATAATCCCGCTGTTTTCCATGCAATTAAAATTTCACAACTCAGTGAAGAACTGAGTCATCAGAATAATTTGGGGTATTTCTATAAGCTGCACTAGAAAACTTACTTTGTAGACGGGTTGTAATCAGATATCTGAATTCTAACGCAATGGGGAAAAAAGATGGAGGTAATTTTAGCCAATGCTACTGTAAATACATATGGTAGCCTGCAGTTGCAATTCAGCACAGTATCTATCATATTCCTAGTTTAGAGTGTTTACATTTTTATCACATTTGGAACAGACTGTATATTTTTATGGTACTGCAGAGTATGACACACCCATGCCTTGTGGCAGCTGAAGGAGGAATATAATGTTTTAAATTGATGAATACACCTACAGAAAAACAGCATGCTCTATAAATTTCAATTTTAAATAACTTTATAATGGAATGAATGTTAATACATATGTACCTAAGATGACATACAACATGCAAAGCAAACCACACGCTGTAAAGGTCCATCAGATTGCACATAATAGACTGGGGGATGGCATAAAAGTAGCACAAATCCTGCTTTTACATTCTTCCTAGTTTGGGACTATAGAAAACAGAGATGGTCTGAGTCCCAAGAACCTAAAACAACAGTTGGCAAATAGAAAACCCACGGACATTCAACCCACACCCAAATGCTACCTCAATTCCAGTAGAAGAGCCAACATTCATTGCACTGATCCTCACAGGTCCAACATTTATCACCAGGTTCCATCAGTGTGTCAAATACAGCACCAGATATTCTACCTTCCTGACTGCAACACACCTGAAGATGGCTAAAACCAAATATAACCATAATATCTAACAGCCCTGTACAGAAAGCTGACCAGGCATTTTAGCCATAAAGAGTCTAAGTGAGAACTCCGCAATCAAATAGTCCAACTGGAACATTTCTTGTATAATGAGATTCTCAAAAATGTATCCTTGGCATTCGTTATCTATCAAAGAACCTCAACAGTCAGTTCTTGAGTCAGAACTGTCTTGTCAACCATAAAAGGAGCTTACCTGCCATTCAAATTCACTGTCTGACCAATCCCAGTATGTGCTAATAGAAGAGGAGACATCACTGCACACACTACCTTCTGGGAACAGATCAAAAGATGTGAACTCCTGATCATCCAGCAGAGAGTAGCAGTCATCCTGGTCACCAGCTGACACAGATGAAAAGAGCTCTTCGCTGCATTCAGAGCTGGCAACACTTGTTCCACAAGAAGTCAAGTTCCACCTGCAAAACATGCTAAACAAATCAATGGCAGCTCTCACACAGTTTTCCCCTGAAAAAGACTTTGTCCTTTGAAAATATACATTAAATACCTATATCTGTATCCATTACACATGGGTTTTGCTGAAAGAAGTTAGTTCAAGCTGCATTCACATTGACGAAAAAGGTACAATCAAGAAAGAGTCAAGAATGAACACACACACAAAAAAGCCAGATGTAATTTGTGCATGTCCTGAAGACTTGCGTCCTGATGTTTCAATCAGATTTCCAATCAAAATGTACTTTTAAAATTTTACCATTTATTGTTCGTATTTTTAAACATACATAAGGAGTTTGATGAGCAGAATTAAAGACAAAGACACTAGGATACTAGATGGGGTTTAGCTTGTACGTCTCACGTTACATTTGCTTAATATAGTAGTTAAAAGCACGGCAATGTAGGGCTGCGCAGGGCGGGCAGGAGACCCTGGCATGGATCTCTACTCCTTGCAGAGCCAGGTTGTGGCAGGGATTCCCCAGCTCTTCCCAGGTTTCAGCAGGCTGCCGCTGCATGCTGGGGCCAGCAGCAGCACCGCAGTCTTCTCCGCGCAGGTTGTGCCAAGCAGCTGCAGCTGGCCCCAGCCTGCTGAAACCCTGCAGGCAGATCAGGGGCCCACGCCCCGCGGGAAGAGCTGGAGAAGTGATCAGAGAGCTGGGGAATCAAACTGGGAGCTAGATGCCAATATAAGAGCAGTCCTTCCCCCCACCTTCTTAGTTTTTGTTTCTCTGCAAGCCCGGCTCCAAAATTCTCCAAAACATTCCTGAAACATTTCAGAGTCTTCCGATTCACTTCAGATTCGGTGTTTCGGGCACTGAAACGGCCCAAAACACCTCCAAAATGAAATGGCTGCTAAAATTTCACACAGCCCTGTCAGCAAGTAATTCTCATGTTTGGAGGTCAAGTAAAAGCAAAGCTTTCAAGGGATATGTGAGGAGGAAACATCTGAGAAACATTTATTTAATACTAGCAAACTGTCCGTCAAGAATGACCAGAGGCGAGGGGTGTCTCACTCCACCCCTCTCCTGCCCGCAGCCACTCCATCCCCCTCCCCACCACTCCTCTGGGTCCAGCCCTGCTCCATACCCCCTACCTGCCACTACTCCAGGTACTGCCCTGCTTCATGCCCCCTCCACACCACTACTCTGGTATGGCCCCGCTCCATGCCCCCTCCCCGCCTCTACTCCAGGTCCAGCCCCAAGTCTGTCTCACATCATTAGGTGTGGAAATCTTTCTTTCATTTGGCTTTAGGAGAAACAGCTATTGTCACAGATGTAATTCCAAATGCCCCAGCCAGACCAATGCCTTGCTGGAAAGCAACTGCAACTCCAGGATGTCACCCTCAAACTTCTATCTGGGGCAGGATGTTATGTGCACCATGGTTTGATCAGGGTTTCCACAGCCATAACCAGGTGAGGTTTTTAAGCGCCACTTGCACTTCAGGTAGCCATGCAGACCACATCCAGTGCGTATTCTATTAAGGGATGTCCACATGCTCCAGGGAAGGATGAAGCCCAGTGATTGCATTGTTGGGTCAGAAATAAGGTGTTTTATTTGGGAAAGTGTTTTCTGCCCAAGCTTTCCTCCAAGATTCTTCAGTGTTGTGGTATACGAGGTGCTTGGTTAGTGTCCAAAAAGGTTTTTGTGAAATCATGTGACGAGTTGGGAGATCTTAAAGGTCTCTGTGGATGGGAAGGTCCACATTACTATTGAAACGTATTATTTCTCTGTATTGTATGTTGCTGCATCTGGTCAAATCAAGGGAGGAGTAATGTTTGAAAGTACCGGTAGCCACTGCACTGGAATTGATATCCAAGTTCCAGGGACAGTCCTCATTACTGAGTCAAGCTGTGTGGAAACGGGCTGCCTAAACAACACTGAATGTGCCATTTCTTACAGGAAAGGGCTGCGTTGTGAAAGCACTACTACTGTTTGCCATGCGTACACTCCATGTACCATATTTCACAATGTATACGTCAAAGTTTGAAACCAAAATATTTACCCTTAAATTTCCACCTTGACTTATACACCATATCAACACAAACCCGAACACCGCACTGGTGCATTGCTGCACCCAACCCACAGGGAGGCGGCATACTGGCGTCTAGGGGCTTTCCTGGCACTGACTGAAGCCAGGCTGCTGCTTCCCCCTCCACCCATGCCCAACACCCTGGAGCCAGTCTGGGTGCCCAATCCCGGTGCCTGTCAAGTCTGGCCTGGGGATACTTACCCATGGCTGCCCCACGGGTAGAACTTGGCCAGAGGAGTGGAGCCACTGCCTGACCGTGCAGGAGCCACGGCACTGCCACCAGCTGCCAGCAGTCCCAGGATGCAGAGCAGCAAGAGTAAGCAGCCCACTGCCAGCAGCCCCAGGGCGCAGAGTAGGACCAGCAAGTGGCAGCAGAGTGGTGGGGTCAACTTATACACCAGATTTACAAAAAACCTAACTTTTTTTTAACAGGAAAATGGGGTCAACTTATATACAGCACAGACATGTACACCATGAAATACCGTACTCAAAAAACTAGAATGAAGACAAGAATGGAATTCAGAAGGTGTTTGCTTGCCAAAGCAGAGCACCTGCAACATAAAAAAAAGTGTCTCACATGAGGATTACTTGAAATTTAGATACACAGCCCTAGTAGACAACAGAAATAATGAGCAGCACACCCAGGGAACAATGCTAAGCATAAAGTGGTTTCATTAAATCAAGACAAGCTACACACTAATAGCCTAAAGATGTGACGTTCTAACTCAATAATGACTAATTAACTGGGTGAGGAAAGCTAAAAAAACACTGAGTTAAAAAAGCTGAGAAAGTCACAGGTACATCAGAAGGAGAGAGATCCATCAAGAGGTTAAAATAAGTTTTTTAGTTTGTCCAAATTCATGCACACATTGATCAGAAATGCACGAAACTCCTTCTGCTCGCATCACATTTGTTTTTATAGTAATAAAGAGCCCGAGAATGGGAAAGAAGTAAATGAATTCCCACCAAGTAAGGCATTGCATTTGCAAATACTTATGTTGCTAGCATGTCAGCTTTCCATTATTAGCTACTGAATTAACTTATTTTAATGTAAATCCAACCAAATGTTCCCTTAGCCTGAGGGCATTTACAAAGTGTTTGCCACTTTTACAGGAAAATCCCTTGCCAAAGGGAATGAGATACTTCCATGCACAGGTAGGAAGGGGGGAGCAGGGGGACACGACAGGACGACAGACAGACAACGGGACGGGACACCCTTTTGCAGCTTTTAATGTTAGAACCATCACAGCTATTTTGGAGTCACACGTGGGGCGTGCAGGGTCTCCTGACGGGAGGTGGCAGGCGCAGCGCCATGTCCATGCAGAAGTGCACAATGAGGCTCTCGAGTACACAGGACTGGGGTTCCCCCACACCTGGTCCTGAACCAAGCTGTCATGCCAGGACCTGGGTTCAGGAAGGCTTGTGCTCTACCTGTGCACGGTTCTGAACACTGCTGTAAGGGGGGATCCCCCTGCTTCCGCCCAGTACCGCCCCACTTTGCAACCAGCTCCGTGCCCAGGGGAGGCCCAGGCTCCTCCAGCTCTGCCCGCTTGCCCATCTCCTCCACCCTGAGGCACTTGGCCTCCCTCCACCTCAGTCTGCCCTCGAGGGTTTGTCTCCCTGCCCCCGGGGCAGCATCTACACTAGAGCAAAAGGCTCCACCAGCGACACCCCCTCAGTCAGCGCCCCCTTGAAGGCTCACACATGTGCAAGGAGCAGGAGCAGCTCAAGCGACTGCCCCCCTACGTCCCTTTAGGGCAGCCTCCATTGCCCCTTCACTGCAATGGTCCAACCCCAGCCCCCCCGACACTGCAATGGTCCAACCCGGGCACGCCCCCCCCCAGACACTGCCATGGTTCAACGCAGACGCTACCATACCCCAGCCCCCCGGCGCTGTAACGTTTCAATCTAGCCATGCAGTGACCGCCATACAGTGACCACCGTAGCCCCCCACATGCTGCCATAGTTCCGTCCAATCGAGTGCATCTCCCTCCTCCCCGCAGCGGTGGTTCCACCCGGCCAGGCCCATCCACGCGGGTCGGGCGGGCGGTACCTGCACGAGTGGAAGCGGCGCAGCGGGTCGGTGCGGTGACAGGACGAGAGCTGGCACCCGAAGTCGCTGCCGTCCAGGCAGCCCTCCTCGCTCAGGCTGTGGCCGCCGCGCGGGCAGGGCTCGTCCGGCGCCAGAAACTTCTCGTACAGCTCCTCGGTCATGGCGGCGCCACTATCCCGCCCGCCCGCGGGCCACGGCGGGGGTGAGGGTGCCGGTGCCAAGCTGCCTCCGCCGCTTCCGGCTCGGGGGGGAGGAGGAGCGCCCCCTACCGCGGCGGCGGGGAAGAGCCGCCGTTGCCGTGCGCATGCGCAGTGCCCAGCCCCGCGAGAGGGCTCATGGGACCGCCCCTCGTCCCCCCCGCCCCAAGATGGCGGCTGCGGGCAAAGCGGCGCCGCTTTCCTCCCGCGACGGCGACCTCGGCGGCGGCTTCCTGGGAGCGCGGCTGCCTGCTGCCGTGGGGGCCATGGCTCGCAGCCTTCGCCAGCTGGACCGGGACATCTTCCGCCGGCTGCTTGCAGGTACGGGCTCCCCGTCCCCTCCCACGGGGCAGCCAGCCCAGGAGCAGTCACCGCTGTGCAAAACCGTGTTTGTTTATTACGAATTAAACCAAATATAACACTCCGTGAACATTTTTTTTAGAAATGTGTGGAGGCACATTGTATGGTTGTGCGGGTGCGTGACTGGGGGATGCGTGGGGATGGCGTGTGGATCAGAAGCTGTGAACCATCGGGCCGGGCAACTTCAGCGCCTCTGCATGGGGGGTCCAGCCAAGCCCCATGGTGTGCGGCTCCAGGTCCACGCACCATCAGGTTGGACCAGGCCAGCCCTCCGCAAGGGGCCTCCTGCCAGGAGCTGCGTGTTGTGGAGCTGGGTGGGCTCCGGGCCTCCCCATGCGGCTTCATGCCGGAGCGCTGGAAACCCTGAGCCGGCCGGCCCGGCCCAATGGTGCACGGCCCACACCCACCCACAAACCCTGCACCCACCCACATACACACCCATGGCCACCCACAAACCCCCCACACCCACACATTCGTCCACATCCCCCCCAACCCCCTGGCCAACCACACACACACACACACATACACACACACCAGTGCCCACCCACATATCCCCCCACACCCACCCACAAACCCCATGCCCAGCCACACACACACCCATGCCCACCCACAAACCCCACCATCCCCCATGCCCACCTACACATCCCCCCACACCCAGCCAGAAACCCCCACACCCACCCACACATTCCTCCATACCCACCCAGAAACCCCATGCCCAGCCCCACACACATTCATGCCAACCCACAAACCCCCCAGCCCCACACATCCCCCCATGCCCTCCACAAGCTCCATGCCCACCCTGCTCTCCTGCAGGCAGGAGCTCCCCTCCCTACTGTCCAGCCACGCAGCTCTGTGCCTCCACATCATGGAGGTGGAAGCACAGAGCCCACTGTGGTTAAATTATACAGAATTATGCAGTTATGCATGGTCATCCCTTTTTGCACAAAATTGCACGGGCGCATAATAATTGCATAATTCCCCAGGGTGTAACTTAGGCTTTGCTTGCAGGGACCCTGTGTTAGCAGCTGTGAAACTGGCTGTGTCATAGCAGCACCCAAGCTAACTAGCAGCAGCTTGCATGAGGCAGCTGGGCAGTTTCAGGGCTGCCAATCCCACAATGCCAAGTCCTGAAGCACGTTGGTATGTGCATACTCAGGGCAAGTATGTGACTTTTCTCAGCCTTGTGGTTATGCACTTGAACTGACTAAGCTGCCCTCCCTGAACTCCCACTCTGGTTGAGCAGCAGTCTTCTTCCTTGTGTCTCCAACCCAACCTTTCTATAATGGTCTGTTCCCAATATTCTGCCCAGGACACTGCTTCTCGTGTTGGTGTTGCGAAATCTTGGGGGCGGGGGGTATGTTATGGTATCAGGGCATCAGAAGATGATCCGTGGTTTGCTTTTCCTGTCAAACACATTCATCAGTTGTGTAGAGGCCCCGTGATTTCATGAGAAAGTTGTGTCTTCTAAGAACCGCTCTCAATCTTTTCAGGCTCTGCCATGTGTGCAATTTGTAGTTGGAGCCAGATACTAACTCCGCATGGGGAGAAATTCCTTGCCAACTCCATTCAGCAGCTTCATCCCCTCGTTTCTCCCATTCTTTTTGCCACGAGGTAGTTGTGGTTGGTTCTGGTGTGGTCAAAAAGAGGACAAAAACTATTTCTCAATGAGAGATGACAGGGCGCTGGTTGATGTCCATATAGCAGGTGGTGGTTTTGCACCTGCCAGTCCTGTCACCTGCTACTTTCCTCCTGTGGTAAGGGGGCGCTGTGCTGGATAGCACATATAGGCAGGGAACAGGAGTGGGTTTTAGGCAGCCTGTTATAATGCTACATGCAGCAGTGGTAAAGATTTAATGGTGCATCCGATCTGCAATGAATCCTTTCTACTGCAGGGGGAGCAAGCAAACAATCTTTCAAAGAACCTTGAAATGAAATGGTGTAGACAGCCTCCTGATGCTTCCTAGACTGCTGGTGTATCTCCACGTACAAGCAGTGAAAGCAAGCAGTTGGGAAATGAGCAGAGCAAGCATGAGTCTCCCCGAACCACCTCTGGCTTTGGCTGGCATATAAAAAGCCGCTATGTTCTGCAAGCCGCAGTTCTGTCAAACGATTGGCAGCTCATAAAGGCACAGTAGGTTTTCAAATGTATTGTGCTGAGTAGCATGGTTAACCTCCGCATGACAAATCTGTAGACAACTCACACATCAGAGTCTTGGGGGTTATCTTCCTAGTGGTATTACAAGGCCTGTTGAATAATTAATTTCTCTGCGAGCACACAGGAAGGACATATGACCCCTGACTCACTGGGTATGCATTCTTGGCTAGTGCACTATATGTTATAAAAGAGAACATTTGAAGACAAAAGGTCACACCGTTCAGCACTGGGAAAAGCAGTTTTTTGCTTGTTGGATGACTCGTTTGCATATCATTATTTGTTAGATTAATTGCTGTCTGTTTGGCCTCAGATCAATTCCTAGACCATATCTAGAGGAGGAAAACAGGCTGTGTTGTTTTAAAATATTAGCTCTTGCTGTGACTGACAAATTTTTGGAACAAGGTGTTTCATTTCTAGATTGGACAAGCTGGGCTTTAAAAACATGCTTGCTTGATCACAGGCAGATAACACATCTTAAGACTCGTTTTATTTTCCTAATCTAGACATGCATGTAGGTTAGGAGAGATGATATCACAAGAGACACCTTTGCTATTAGTGTGAATAAGAAATCTTTCTAAGCTACTTCAGCAAAAGGGGCATCTTCCCCTTTCTCTCTTACAGGCAGTCATTAGGGCTAAGTTGTTTTCAGGCATTGTGGGAAACCTTTTAGAGGTGCTGGCAAATCTGTATCAGATTTATCCTGCAGATAAATGTGGAAAATGTCACTCTCCAGCTCTGACCTGGAAACTTTCATTGTGATTAAAGTACACTTAAAAGCGTAGAAAAGGAAGTATATTTATCCAGGAATAGCAGCTGGTGGCGAGTGGAATCCATTTAATACCATGAGAGAGGGTGGCAGCTCAATTTAAACTTTCTTTTTTTTTTTTTTTTTTTACCTTACCATGGTCCCAGTCTTAAGATTCAGTAATGTCTCCTCACCATTTTTACTGTTTCATGTTTTATTCAGAAGCCTCTATCTGGAGCATTATAAGTCTCTAATTTAAGGCCCTGATCCTGCAACCGGATCCATGTGGGCAGACATTTATCTTTCCCAGTGTCGTGTCATGCGGTTGCAAAAACCTACCCATACATTACACAATGCAGGAAAGAGACCTACAGGAGAGGCAGAAAAAATATACATGAAATGTGGAAAAATAATTACAGTCCAGATACCAGTGTCTCTGATGCAGCCTAGCAGTAGTACAGACTGCTCTGGAAATGTACTTGGTATTGACAGAGCTGAAGAGGCAAAATTTTACCTTGCTCTTCCCCTATTCAGTCTTTAGACTCCACTGAGATTGCAACAAGGGTATCATTTGTGACCCAATCCTATCAGAATGCTGATGAAAAGCAAGTTAGTTCTCTCAGTCCCACTCCCAAGGAAACATGAGCTGGGGATAAGCCACAGGATGCGAGTGACTTGGCAGTGACTACACCCTCAGTCAAGTCTAAGCTAACCAGCTAGCAGTAAAATCTCTGCAACCCTTCTCCAGTTCCTTGAGTAACCATCCTTTCCCACCGCATATGTGACAACTCCTTTCTAAAATGCTCCTCCTACATGATCGGCCTGAGCTGCCTTTGCAAAGCACTGAGGTCAGACTGACCCACCAGATGATGACTTATGCTTGCAAAGCCTAAGAGTAATAACTTAATAGCAGAGGGGATAAAGGCCAGCCTTCTCATCCAAACCAAATTTCAGACAGTATTTGTACTTATTCCCACTCCCAGAGTTTTCCCCTCTTTAAAGGAGTTTCCTGTTCATTTGTTTGTTGCAGTAACTGTAAGTGCACTGGAAGGAAATGATTGCAAAGACTCTGTGCGGAGGATTGCAGAAAATGCCGATTTGTCAGAACAGCAGCTTGCTGTCCTCATCTCAGGCATGTACACGCTCCTCAGAGAAGCCTTGCGCCTTCCTCTACCAACTTTCAAACAAGAAGTAAGTACTAAGAGTACTTGGTAAGTATTTGGCAAGTTCAGGTTATGTCACTTGTGAATTACTGTATAAACTCATAAGCAGGGGGACTTAGCTTGCAAAGGTGGAAGTAGGTAGGAGGAACACTGCTAGGAATGCATTTACTGTTGCTGATCTGTATCTTGTCATTCTATTTTTTTTTAAAAAGCCCTGAAAGAAGTCTGGATTTACCAGCTGCTCTTGCAGCACAGCATTTAGGTTATGGGAAAGATTTATGCGTGTTGTTTTCTACTTTAATATCTTGCATTATGGTGCTGTCATTGTGCTTATCTCTTTTGCTCTGTTGTATGGCAGCCTCTCACTTCCTTTTGGTTTTAATTTTTACTTTTTCCTGGCATCTGTTTTCTCTGCTTCTCAATAATCATTTATATCCACTAAATATATGCCAAACTGTGCTGCCAGTTTGCTTTTCCTTTCTTTGTAGGAAGGCTGATCCTACTGCAGCAAGAAGCATCAGATACAGGCGCTGTCTGTTCTTGGTTCTGCCACAGATGCCCTCTGTCAGTTTGAACAATTCTCCCTGCCTTGTTCCCACCATTATTCTTTATCACCTTGTTGGTTTATTTCCATTCTCTTCTGTAGCTTTTAACTTAAGTTTTGCCTTTTCTTATGTGTTGTTTTCTGATTTAATGTGCTGCCTATTAGGCCTGTGTGAGTCAGCAGCGATCCGATCTGGCTTCAGATCCAGCTGCTTCAGATGGCCTTGATCCGATCCAGAGCTCCAGACCAGGTTTCCACCTTGATCCCACCGAAGTAGCTCCAAAGCTTCAGAGCCGCCTTGGAGAGCCGACCATAGGGTACAACAGGGAAATCAATGAAATATCTATAACTTTTTTGGTTTTTTGTCCGATTTGGATGAAATGTACAGGATTGGTAGCCTCTGCTGAGAGCATGAAACCTGCAAAGTTTCAAGGAGATCAGTGCAGGGGTTTGGGGGGAATTATACCCCAAATTCGCGAAAGCCAAACTCAAGTCACGGCTGTGTGCTACAACCCAGGGTGTTCAAAACTTCAGGGCTGGTAGCTCTTACTGAGGCCACAAAGCCTGCCATGTTTCAAGGAGATCAGCGCAGGGATTTGGGGGAAACTGCACCCCAAGCTGTGGACAAGCAAAACTCATGTCATGGGTGACAGTGTGTGTGCTAAGGTGCAGCAGGGTGACAGCTGCAGGGATAGTGGCCCCTGCTGAGGCCATGACAACTGCCAGCTGTCAAGGAGATGGGTGCAGGGGCCCTGCACCCCTAGCTGCTGACAGACAGAACTCATGGGAAGACTGTGTCTTGGGGCAGTTGGTTGTCTGTATTGATTCTTTCCTCTCCTTAGCCTGGTTTTGTAGGTGCTAATTGATGGCAATTAACTGGCTACATTAGCTAGGTCCTGTGTATTGAGCTGGTCCCTGAGTGAATCATGACTGATTGCTCGGTAACTGGGGACACAGCAGCTTAGCAGCCAGGCCTGCAGCAGTGTCTCCCTTCCCACCCCAAGCCAGACACAGTCAGTCCCACAAGTACCCATGGCACCGGTTTTGCTTTTCCCCAGTTTGAGGGGCAGTTCCCCCCAAACTCCTGCACCGACTTTCTTGAAACTTGGCAGGCTTTGTGGCCTCAGTAGGAGCCACCACCCCTGCAGTTTTCACCCCGCTATGCTTTAACACCTAGATGTGACATGAATTTTGCTTTCAAGAATTTGGGGTGCTGTTCCCCCCAAACCCCTGCACCAATCTTCTTGAAACTTGGCAGGCTTCATCCTCTCTGCAGAGTCTACCAACCCTGAAAATTTCATGCAAATTGGACAAAAACCACCAAAGTTATAGATATTTTATTGTTTCCCCATTATACCCTATGGTGGGATCTCCGAGGCAGCTCCGAAGCTCTTCAGGAGCTCTGAACTGCTTCGGGAAGCCTAATGAGGCCAGTGCTTTCACCAAGATGCGCTGCTTCAGACCCCGAAGTGTCTGAAGCTTTTCCGGATCCAAAGCTCTGTCCAAAGCCTCACACAGCCCTGTTGCCTGTATTAGCTGTCTGGTACCCTGTTATCTGCAGGTTCTTTTTATCTGTCCACAACCAACACCAGAAAGTGACCTATCATTGTGGTTGTAATGTGGTTATGCTTTCAGTATTAAGAGCTTATTTTTTGCTACCACTGTTTTGGTCTCACTGTAAACACAGGCCACAAAAGTGGCTGCAAGAAAAGGAGCACATAATTACTCCAAAAGGAGCATTATTAACTAGCTAATAGAGAAGGAAAGAGGCAGGCCTTAAAACTAAAAGGTGAAGTCTTCAAAAGTTTCCAAGTGATCTAAGAACAGAAGTTTCACAGAAAGTTGATTTGTGCTGCTAACTCGCTTAGGCGTGTCTAAAAATCCTATCCAGTCAGCATCCTTTCCACTGTTTCTGTCCTGATACAATTTTTGGGAGAGCTAGTAAGCAAGTAAACCTTTTTGTTCTGGTAAAAATGTTAACAGTTAATCAGTTTTCAGTTCCACCTGGTATAACATGGCTCATTCTTCATCTTTACAGGTTTTTAAGGAAGATCTGAAGGATCTCAGGTTTGTCCATTTATTCACCTATTTTGTTTCCTGTAATTATTCTTATACCTGCTTTCCTAAAGCGAAACACACTGCTGTCATCAACTTTGTCCATGTTTATACACACATTGTATGTAATTTGCATATAATATTTTTCCCAGTGAGGTCATAAAAAGCCGAGAGAAATAATCAGATGTTGCGTAAGCAAGCTGTGATCTGGCACTGATCTCGTGCAGTTAATTTCACGTGCTGGGCAGACAGAGTGATTTAGTCTTCAGTGTAGGTTATGCAATTGTGACCAACCCCAAAATGTCACCACCTTCCCATGTAGGTTAACTTTTTTGTTTGTATGTTTGGTAAGATGATGACACTGATTCAGGAGCTGAGGAGCTGGCCTACTTTTTTTTGTTTGTTTGTTTGAAAGGACAATGGTATAACACTCGTGAAATCCTGCGCATTATCTGCCTGCGATTGCTTGTGCTAATTAGCCAGCAAAGCATAATGCTTGTCATAAAGACTTAACCAAAATCTGCATTGGCCTATTCAGAGTAGTATCTCTGTATAGGTCAGGCCCTAGAAGCTAGTTCTCACAGCACAGTAATCTCTGTGTTTAGTTGCTGAGTATGGCAATGTAGAGGAATAAAAAAAATGCAAGCTATGCTCTGTTTTTTATACCTATATTTTGTGCTACTATGTTGTGCCTTGGTCTTCGGTGCTTTACAGATGTTCACTCAGCACTTCGATCTCTGGCCTTTCTAGTGTCTAACTGCTGACAATCCCAGCTTGGCCACTGGAGTCCTACCTACCTCGAAGATCTCATCTAGCCTCCAGTCTATCCCTCAAGTGTATCTTTTAAGCTCCCAGCCCTCTGCCATCTCCATGCCACTCTGTGCTTGGGACCTTTTCATCAAGACCAACTTGTAGCCCTTGCTCCTTTGGACATTTCAATAGGTCCTTTTTTTTAAAAAAAAAAAAGAAAAATACAAAGCTCTGCACTCTGGTGATATTTGACTTTCCAGTCCTGGATTGTCTGCTGTGTCAGGCAGCACAGAATGAGATTCTTTTCTTCTTTATTTTATGCAGTGAGTGCATTCATTGTGTCAAAACAATAATAATGAAAGTGCCTTCTCCTCTATTGAAGGCCTCCCTCTGTGAAACCTTCCTGCATATCATAATTCAGTCTCAGAATCAGGAAGGATCAAGGGGTACTGACTTCCAGGCCTCTGCTCTCTCCATGCTGCTCCTGCCGCCTCCTTGTGCTTTTCCTCCCACTAACAGTTTAATCATGTTGTTAACAACAGGAAGGTCTTTGTGACTCAGCCCAAGCCTCTCGTTCCAGAAAAGCACAAGAATAGTGATACATGTATCTTGTTGCTGCTGTTAATCTGGTTGGCAGAGCCTTAGATATAGGCCTGTCTGTTCCTTTATGCTACCCTCAGACCTTGAAACTGATGCTGCTTGTTAATCTCTGGCACCTTCCTGTAATTCTAATAAGCTTGGACCAGCTCAGTCCTAGCACTTTCCGAATGATGAATGATTTTTTTTCTGAAAGCTGTTGCTGCTCACCATGAAGACAGTTTGTTTTCTTTTTTAAACTGAGCAAATAGCTTTGTTCAGCTCACAAGCATGTTTCAAGCATGCTAGCTCTTTGCACGCCTCTGATTGATTGGCATGGGAATGGCATTCCCTGCGTACCTGGCCAAGAGACAAATTGCCTATGTGCTTTCATGGGCACTCAGAAATTTCTCCATCTGCACTGACTCTTGGGGCGCTGAGCCAAGATTTTCCAATAGCAGCAGGATTATATACATGAGGAAGACCTGTATTTGACTGAGAAGTTTGTTTCCCTGCAGTGAGGCTGAAGAGTGTTTTAGCTGGAAACAGACAAGCAAAGGTCTTGAAACTGAGCAGGTCAGCAGCTGGCTTCATGCTCTTTAGGCCCTTACAGCTGGTCCTGGCCTCAGCACTTCTACTGGAGGAGGCAGCAGGGTCAGCGAGCCAACTTACAGCTCATTGTGTTGCTGCTGGTGGCTTCCTTGGCGGTCATGCAGTATCAGCACGCCAAACATATACGGTTTTTGCAGCGGGGACAGTAGCCGTCTCAGTTTTTCTATCAGTTTTGCTTGGCAGGAACGGAGGCTGCTGCATCAGTGGGAGTGAGGCAGGGAAGGTTCTTGTGTGCAAGCTGGCAGGCAGTCTGGGAACATGGGATAAAGGCGTCCTCACAGTCTCCTGCTGTCTGTCAGTTCCTCCTCCATGCATTGTTTTTCATCAGTTGGTTTGAAAAATGATCACTGTCTTCATCTCTGCCTATGTGCTGTTGGACCGAGTTATTCAGCCTGTGACTGAAGAAGCATGCAAGCTGCTTGATCCAGTGCTGGAGTTCATAGGCCACTGGTTCTCATTAAAATAATGAGTTATATTGCAGAAAGAATGCAACTGCAAAGGTGGCATGGCTCTGATGGCATTCTTGTGTTTGTGAGGACTACTCAATGCTCTGAGAAATACTACTAGGGCCCCTTGTGGAGAAACAGCTGGAAGAAGGGGGTTGTAGTAAGTGTCCTTGTTTCTCACTGAGATGTAAGGCATGCAGTGCCTGCACAGATCAACAGGCAGTGTTTGCATTGTGGGGGTCATAGGAGAGAAAAAGTGTACATCCAGCCAAACCAAAAAAAACCGTTTCTCATTCCACCCTCTTCCGTCTTGCCCCATTTGCCCACAGTGGCCTGCCTGCTAGTATAAATCAGCCTTCTCCTGTGTCTCCTTTAAGAAGTCGTTTTAAACTCACCTTTTCCATTACATTCCAAGCTGAGGGCCATCTTCCCACTCTGGGAAAGTTGCTTATAAACATTTGCCTTATCTTTACCTCTGCAGACACCAAATCTGAGAGTTGGAACGTTTCCTGTTTGCTTTGATCTTCTGCAGTAGGTAGCCCTGTATCAAACCATTGTGCAAATGATTACTGCCTTACTCCCCATGAATATGCATATTTTTAAGTGCTCTGACCCAGTCTCAGAGATTCCATTTGGTTTTTTTAGGTGCCCTTCTTTGTAATTCTTTCCTTTTTTTCATTCTAAGATGGAAGTGACATTGAAAAGAGGTGTTGGTTTGGATTTTTAAAGCACCTGGTTTTGAGCTAGTCCTGCTCCTGTTAAAGGCATTGCTCAACTCTGTAGAAGAGTTAAGCAAATGTTAAGCACCTTTGAAATTCTTATGTGCAGTATTTAGCCAGTCTGCTGTATTGACTAAGGCTGTCCAAAGTAGAAGGGCAAGTTGGAACAGGTTTCTGAAGGCCCTGGGGAGGAAAGGTGGTGGAATTGTGATGGAAGGGTTCCTTTCAGTGGGAGTAAACCAGACTATAAATGATTTACTTCAGAACTTTTGGCAATTCCAATCCAAAGAAAATATTAATTAAATGATTTTGAAGAGAGAGGAGAGTGTATCTCTGGTTGTAGAACACTTAAGTATTTATCTCATGCTATTGACCTTTTCTTTAAGGATACCAGATGATTTCATCGCAGACTTTGCCAGCGTAGTCTTTGGTAACAGGTTAGTATTTTTGTAAATCCACTTGTATCCTCTGATCAAAGGCCTAAAGGTGTGTGACTAAAGCCGGATCCCTGGTGAAGTCAATGGCAAAAATTTTCAGTAGGGTCAGAGTTTTAACTCTGTAACAGACTCTGCTTAAAGTAACTGCTTATGTTTGTTAATGGCTCTGCAGAAAGCAGCTTTCCTTGTCATATTTAAATCCTTCTGCAGCAACATTCAGTGATATCCCACAGACAGCAGCAGTCCAAATACAGAAATACCTATGCGTGTAGAATTTTTTAGAACTCCTGACTCCTGTTTCAGGAGTTCTGAAAAAATGGAAAGGTTCAGTTTCCCATCTCTCTAGTCCGTACCTCTTTTGTTCAATATGATAAGATTTAGACAGTACCTATCATTTACGTTATAAGTTCTATGGATTTCAGAGGTTGCCTTTACTTCTGTGGCTGGTTAGTGAGGAGCACACATGTCTGTAGCAAAATTAAAAATGATGATTTTAATTCAAAAGGATTTTCAAAGCATTTCAGAAGATTTAGCCACAATCTGGCCCCCTGCTTTAATGGGAGAGGTGTAGTTAAATCTCCTTTGCTACCTTAAAAATACAGCTAGTATTATCTATAACTGAGACCAGATGACAAATTTCCAAATCTTAGCTGTTAGGTAGAGTAGAGACCATTAGTTCCTTTGAAAACCCCCCAAATGTTTTTAGTTTTGTACCTTAGCTTCCCTAAGTGTACAATGGGGGTCAGGATAGTTTTTGTACAGCATTTTCCACCTGTAGGTTTTCCTCCTCCATAAAGCAAGAGTTAAACATTAATACTCTTGACATGCTGTCCCTTACATTTTACAGACAGTGTTAGCTTATTCCATTCACCATCTGCCTACATATCCCGTGTTGCATGCTGCAGTTGTTAGAAGCTTTTCTAGGAGATGATCAGCCATCATGCTTTTTTTATAAAGTTGGCCTGAGAAGCCAAACCAAATGATTTAAGGATGCTGTGAAGGGTTAGCAGCCGGCATTATGGTAGTCAGAATGCATACAGTAGCTTAATAACTTAATGTGTTACATCAAATCAAGGATTTCAGCAACCTGTGTTTGCTGTCCCCCTTGCGGGGGTGGGGGGTCCTTTCTCCCAGACAGATCTCCTCAGCTTTCCTCTCACATAACATCTCCCAGTACTTGTAAATGGCCTGAACTTGCATATGTGATCTTCTCTATAAGAACTGCGGACAGCTGCATTTCCAGAGCCACTGACATTTTTTGTTTTCTCTTAAAATATTGATTTTTTTTTTCCTTTAGGCTCTGAGCTCAAAGTAAGGACTTCTTAAGAGCAGGAATAAACCTTAGTTGTCTCTTCCTGGCTTCAGATTGCTGCCTGAACAATGCTATGTTAGAGGTGAAAAGTTGCAGGAGAGGAGGCGTTGCACCATATGCCTAGCTACATGCTCTTTACCTTCTCCCATTGCATTGGAGAGCGTAGCTTTTAACTACCTAGAACAGGGGAAGGGACTTCTCAGACCTTGTATGATGCCTAGGCAAATCTACTGCTGAGTTCTGTGTATTCTTACTGAATTGCAAATGTGTGCAAGACACTTCAGTGGGAATGGCCTCAATAGGGAGAAAAGTATCAGATTTTTGGTTGATATTTGGTCTGAACTAGATCCTTTAGAGGAATCTATTTTGGTTGAACTGTCTTCCTGAGGCCTCTTGCCTTGCTCTCACAATTTTGCACATGCAGTGGCAGTTCCAAAACTTCTAAGAATTTGAAAAATTCTCTTTTTGCACCTATAGCTTCAAGCTGCGTAGATGAAGCAGGGAAAAGAGCGTATCACATTGGACTGACACTCTCAGATAAACTTCAAGAAAACTGCTTTTGAGAGGGCTTGGCATAGTTTCTTCATCTTCTGATGTTTGTAGCAAAAGTAGCACTGTTTCATTTTTATCCAGGCACTGAAGTGTGAGGTCATAGCTTAGGGTGCATCATGTAGTCTTGTATCTGAGCCAAGGGTTGCCATGCTGTGATTAGGCGCTCTCATACAAGAGCATAGTCCAAACCAGGCTTTGTATACGTGGTATGCCTGAGTGCCATGTCCTGAATGAGCTGTCCAGAAGTTGCTGTTTATTAATATTTACCTTGATGGGCTAGTCACTACATCTAACATTTGAAATTCATATCAGACATTCCCCTGCTGTACTACTGTGATGTGGCTGGAGTCAGGAGACCTGTGCTTCTAGCTTATCATGCTGTTGCTCTGCCCATGTTGCCTCTTAAACTGACACCTGTGTAGCCACCCTAGCACTGTGCCGTGAGCAGTTTGGGAGACAGCACTTACTAGCCCAAGCACTGCTCTGTATGAACGTGGCTGTGCTACTTGCAATTCAGGGGGTAGCACACGTGGCCTAGCATGGCACTACCTGGCATGGTTGACGGGCACTGATGGCTCCTTTGTGTGCTTGTGCGTGATGTCCCAAGTATGATATGGTGTGTTCCAGTTTGCACTGGGCTGCCTCACTGATATGCTCCCAGTAGTTTCTGTGATCAGCATTGTGAGCTGAAAGTGCTTGGGGTTGTTGATGCATACTTCCTGCCAAAATTATATCTGTCTAACTCAGTTATGGAAACAGGAGCCCCACTAGGACCCATGAAGTCTCTCTGAAGTTAAAGGTGCCTTGATTAGCAGCCTTTGCAAACTTTGATTTCTGTATCCTTGCTGAAGCTCCATTCCTTTTCCCTTTGGCTGCTGTGTGTGTTCTGTCACCTTTGCTGTGGTTCTTAACACATCTGCTTTTCTATTCCAGCTGCAATTGTCATGGGAGGGAGGAGCTGAGGGCATCAATAGAAATTGAGACAGAGTTGCAGGATTAATTTATAGTTAGTAGGACCCATCCCAACTGCTGGCTGTAGGGTGGCAAGTAAGGTTCTGGCAGTCCAGGACAAAGCTAAAGCTCTGAACTTGGGTTGAAATTTCCAAGACTTCTGGACTACTTTGGTTCGCATTATGCCCTTACTAGCACTCATCATTCCCTCTCTCTTCAAGCTGCTACTGCATGACTGATTGAGAGATCCTTAGCTGACTGAATTGTATTCGAAAAGGAGGAAAGGATTAGCAGCATGACTATTTTTGAGGTATTCTCCCCAACTAGACAATTCCCTGCAGCAGTCACTGCTGAGAGAAAGCCCATCCCTTTTATTTAATCCTGCGATGACTATTTCTAGGCTCTGACTCCTCTTTGTTGCACCCAGCTGTGTTGACCTACTTCCTTTTCACAAGCTGAACATGGGTAAGAGCCAGCTGAACTATTTTCTCTGCCTTGCTTTTGTCCAGGCATGAAGGGTGTGTCTCATTTTGGAGAAGGGGGAAAAAGTGGCAAATTCCTTCCTCGTTACAGTACTTGCTCTACAGACTTAGGCCTGTCACTATTATCCACCTCTATCTGATGGGTAATTTATTTGGGCAAATTATGAGCAGACATCATTCAAACTGCACATGTGCATCCGAGGATAGACGGTGCATCCGAGGATAGACGGTGCATCCAGAGCCTTGTTTGTGAATAGAGGATTCCCTCCTGAAATGAAGTCTGTAATTAGATTGTCTAATGCCATGGATAAAAGATGTACCAATCTTTATCCACCCCCTCTGCTGCAGTAGCCTTGAAATGGCCTGTAAATAACTTCCATAGGCACAAGGAGTTTGTGGCGTTCCAGGGGGGAAGAGTAGGTAACAAAAAATCCACACTAGCTCTCCAGCAGTCCCATGGAATGACCTCGTTCTCAAGATGTTTCTCTGCATCTAAAAAAGGAGAGTCGTTTTGTCTTCATATCAGATTTGGCTTGTTTACTTACCCTGAGCTTAAGATGCTATTAAAATTTTAAAGGCTGTCATGCATCTGAAGTGTAATCACTGTCAACTGCATGTTCTTCCAGAAATAAACTCGGATGTAATGAGTTAGACTCCTGCTGCATAACACCACGTGTAAGAAGCTAAAACCTTCACTTACTAGAATAGTCATAAGTCATAAAATCTGTTCTGTGCAAGTGTTGCACAAGGTATTTAAATCCCATCCACTTGACATACTCAAGCAAGAGCCCATAGATGACATTCCGCCACATGCTTCAGACTGCCCAGATGTCAGGCTTATCCCCTCCTTATGTAAACCTGATGTTAATTGACACTAGGCACCCTTTGCTACTGCAGCACAGTGTGAGACTACTGATAGGAAAGCGCAAAGGGGGGCTGATTCATCTTAATTTTTATGCCTCGCTGCTTGAATACACTTTTTTCCTTTCCTGTCTGCCTCACATGGAGATAAAGGTATATTTGCAAAAGCATCCCAGCTGGTTACCAGTACCTTACCCTTTAAACATGCATTATTCCCACTGTGATTTCAACACTGGTCTTTCTGGTGGCCATATAACAGAATGTTACTGTGGCTTCTGGCTCCTGGCATTGCATACAGCAAGTCAAGAAATGCTTGGTTTTAAAAAAGTTCATGTCTAATCTGAGTGGAACAGGCAGTCCCTTTAAAACCCTTGAATTTGTTCAGACTGTTGTGAATGATGTTAGACCAGAGAGTGGAAACATTCAGTCTTCATCCTTACTGAGGGATTTTATTTTCCCTTTACATTTTTGTGTTGGGAATTTGCATTTTAATTGTCCTTTTCTGCTTTATCTTTCAGGCGTCCTGTTCTTGAAACCACAACTCTGAAACAAGCAAATAGTTTGCCAAGAGTCAAAGACTTCCAGTGGAGGGTGGATGTGGCTATATCTACAAGGTAAAGGAAAAAATCAGTAAGTTACATGACATCTGGAATGGTGTTCCAGTTCGAAATCCAGTTCTGGAGCATTTTATCAGGACTGAGCTATTATGAGTAAGTTGCATGGTTAGGTAACAAGCAAATTAGATTTTATATGTGGCTTCTGCTGCTTCTGTTTGCATTATTTGCTAATGTAGCCTTGCAATTTTATGCTTCATTTTAATTACTTTGGTTTCAAAAGTGTTCATACTTGTAGCACTCCTCTCAAGCTTTGGGGCCGCTTCCAGTATTTTTATAATGTATAGTCATTAAGAAATGTAATTAGTTTGCTTCCAGACCTCCATAAAATTGCAATCCATTGCTGTCCTTCCAGGCTGCTAACTGTACCCTCTCTTCTCCCCAAATACCCATAAAGTAAAATTATCTTTGCAGCCTATGCAAAAGGTTAATGACTCTGGGTCCTGCTCAGCCAAAAATAAAATAAAGTTTTTCTTTTAGGTTAGGGGCATCCTAGACCTAGGACATCAGCTTGCTGCAGTTATGGTAATATGGTGCAAGGCAATACAGGATGTCCCTCCAGTAAGCTGAACCCATCAGTTTGAGGCCTCAAAGCTCAAGGCCAGTGCTTTGTCCTTTTATAAGGAAGACCACGGACAAGCCCTCAGCATGTCCTGTTAACAGTCAGGCTGTGTTTGGCTGCATCCTCTGACTAGTGCCAGAGTGATGCCTCAAGTGGAGGGCATTACAGTTGTGTGAATCTCAGGGTATCAAAGGTATGGATAGATGTAGCCGTTCCTCTTATGCTCCCTTTACCACGCACAAGTGGGAAAGAAAGACTTTCCATACTAGCCGAAATTGCATGCTCATTTACACTGAGTGGCCCTAGCATCCATTAGGGCACAACTCTCTTTCTGATCATGTCCCTGAACCTCATCCAGTCATTTGAACTCCTGCCTCCTGTAGATGCAGGGTCATCCATTCAGCTACTCCAGTGGGATACTTGGTATCATTTTCATGGTGCTGACACTGTAGCTCAGGTTCCCCTCCTTCAGGAAGCCCACTTGGCTCACCAAATGAGAGCCATCCAAGCAAAACATCTGCAGGACTGAATGCAAGCTTGCTCTTAGGTGGATAAACAATCAAATATTCCCTAAGGTCCTCTCCCATATACAGGAGGAAAGTCATTTTGGAATAGCTCCATCTGTTCTTGCTAGGGACTCCAAGGCCGTGTGAACAGCACCTCATCATTAGCCACACCCAAGGCAGCTGGCTGATCTTACTCAGCATGGACACCTCGTCTTCAGCTACAGCCAGGAAAGAGATAGCGACTGCTTTTTCAATTTCTATCTCATGTCCAAGTTTAGCCCAAGCCTGGTTGGGCTCAGAGAAATCGGCTGCTAGGCCATCACTTTCTCAATGATGATTTCCCAGTCTCACTCTGCAGCTGAGTCAGTCAGCATGATTTGAGCTAGACACCTGTAGGGCATCACCAAGAACCTAGTCGTCTACCCTTCATGAGGAGATGCTAGTGCCTACCACCAGTAGACAGTACTGTCCCACCACTGTCCTCTATTCACCAAACCCACGTCTGGTCTCTTGGAGCAACCCAAAATGAGTAATATTGGCCAAACTCAGCCAGAGAAGGGGCCTCGTCCAGGTAATCCCTTGCACCCATAGATGTAGCAGTTTTGAATCCAAGCAGCCTTACTTGCAAGCTGTACAGAAAACTCCTGAGAGGTGTTGGTCACAAACCACTGGCCAAACTGAACTGTAGCTAAGCTGATAAGGCACGAACAAGTAAGCAGTGTTCTGAGGTGCATTCTGAAAAACCTCTGCTGTGGAATCAGCATACAGGAATTTTTTTTCCATAGGACAGCAAAACTTGCAGCCTTTGCCTCAGTGCCTTGAGGGCCACAAGTAACAGCCTGACAGTTCTCTTTCCAAATAAATCTGTGATAATGTATTTTCTGTTCTCTGTTTTCCTTTTTCCTTTTCCTTTCCAATCAGCCTTCCTTTGGGAATCTTTTTATATCATCTGGCAGCAGCCTCTGCGGAGAGGTACTGCTTCCAGCTCTGGTGCTTGTCAGTACCTGACCTGGCTTTGGCAGCATCTGTCGACAGAACCAGCCCAGAGGTGACTTATTTCCCCTCTTGTGGCCATTGATTATACCCTGGTATAAAATAGCAAACCACAAATTTAGCATGGTCTCTGGGCAAACTTGGTGGCCCAACTTACACTTTGATTGAGAGTCCAGGAGGTGTGGATGCATTTCTTTATTGCAGTAGTGCATGCTGGCTTAGTGCTGTGTAGCAAAATGGGACCCAGGCTGTTTACCTGTATAGTTTATTCTAGTAGCTTTGGGCCACTCTCCCATAGCTGCAGGCCTGTTGAAATCAGCGGAATTACATTTTGAGTCAGCTTAGCCTTATGATCTGTAACGATTAAAACAAATTTTCTTTTGCCTATAAAAGTGTTCCATTAGTCTACTACTCCAGTGTTAAAGTGAATTCATTAGGACTCTGTGTTCCTCTGAATTATTTGGGCTAGTTCATATAAAATATGATGCACTACCAAACCTATTACCCAATAACATTCTCTTCTGTGGCATTTTTGCTCTTCAGCACCTGTCCTACTCTGTAGTTACGTTCTGATTGAGATAAATTCTGGTTATTGAGGTGCGGTGGGGGGGGATCCATCTCAAACAGCTTTAATGGTTAACTTGTAGTCTTGTTGCTCTTATTGCTGGAAATATTCACTGTAGTAATGCTAATAACAAACCTAATTTCAGCTCGCTGGCCCGTGCATTGCAGCCGTCCATTTTAATGCTGCTGAAGCTTTCGAATGGGGAAGCTCATCGTTTTGAAGTAAGTGTCGTTAACCTAATGGATTAAAAAAAAAAACAACAACTTCTACTTTCTCTCTAGAAAGCTGAATTGCTGTTAAAAATGTTAAAGTCTTCATAAACAAAGCATTGTTGTGGGTTTGTTTTCTTCAGGATATTCTGAGTTCACTGCACTACACACAGCATATAACAAAACACAAGCCAAAATTATTTCATGTCATTTTTTTTGGGCATGGCTTTTAAACTTAAATTGTTAAAAGACTATCAATCACTCTAGCACACTATTGTATATGTGATGTGATTAAATCTTTATGGTTTTATTATCAACTTTAACCCTCAGACATGATGATTGTTTTTGAGAGCTGGAAAATTACTGAGGTAGTTTTATATAACACTTGATGCAGTATTGACCATGCTACCTGCTACCATGCCTGTTTCCCTTTTATGGCAAAGGTAGCCTTATTTTTTTTTTTGCTCTGTAGTGCACATCCTGCTACTGGAAAGCCACAAGAAAACTGAAGCCTTTTTACTTCAGCTGATACAGTGGCAGTATCTGACCTTTGTATATAATATCTTGCCTGAAAAATGCCATGAGTTTGTCCATATTTTTTACCTTTGCAATAGAAAGCTACATGCTCTGTAAATAACACTGGCGCACACAATAGTTCAGCATTTTCCAGGCAAAAATGCATTGTTACATTTGAACTATTCAGAGCTTTTGGCATTAGTCCATACATTAGTAGTAAGCTGGAGGAAAAGGAAATGCTCCAGGTAGTGGATTAAATGTGTGGATTTTACTGCGTTTAGAAGAAAAACTGTTTTGCAGAAAAGGCTGTAACATAAAACTGCTTGGAAAGGCAGAACTATTGCTAAACTGGGAAGCACTGAGGATGTCTTTTCACAAAGGATGAAAGTTTACCTCCATTCAGAAGGCCCAGACAAAGAGCCCTGAACTCTCAGAAGAGGGTTTGCCTGGGACTTAAGTGGAGCATGGACTTTGAAGAGACCCTCTCCACAGGGTTGAATGTCCCCCTACCAGAATAAAGGAGCAGGCCTAAACCTTACCGGTTCTGTCTTTCTTCAGTTCCTGGGCTTGGACCTGCATCTGGAGCTGATATTAGACATCAAAAGGGGCTGTTGCAAATACAGCGCCTTGTACTTCTTTAAGAATAGTGGCCTCCTGTAGAGGAAATTAGATCTGCTACCAGCTCTGCCCTGGGCGTGCAGATTGCTGGGCTCACTTGTCTCATTTTGAATCCTGTCCTACCTGCTGCTACCCGTGGAACTGGCTGCATCTGGCATTTCTGTAACTGGCCGATGTTCTCCAGCCCAGGGTACCATATCTGTGTGTCAGGTCATGTCTTGGATCAAAATACTGCCTTTCTAGCAGGCAAACAAATCTTAGTCACCCAAGCAAACTGGCTATGAATGTCCTGCTTATGCAAACTTATTTTTTTGGACTAGAGTATCAAGACAGTTTATTTTAGGGATTATTACACCCAGGAGTGGTGTCTTAAAATCTGCATGCCTCATGTTGCATGCAAACAGAAGTCACGAGCCCTTTGGTCCATTGACCTGTCTCTCAAGTCACATCTGTTGACACCAAGAGATTCAGTAAAGCTGCAGGGGCTGCAGAATTTGGCACTTGTGACTGAAATGGAAAGAACGTCACACTTTTACAGTCAGGCTGCATGAGAGTCATAAATTAGGTGTCATATTCCTCTCCCTCCTCTGGTGTCCATGCCAAGCCTGCAAAAGCATGACAGGAGACTCCATGCATAGAAGGAACTCTTCTTAGTCATGACTGTCTGGGTGGGGGGATGGCAGAAAGGCAGGAAGGTGTTGCTTGTGATGCTCTTATGAAAGCTGTTGGCAGCTTACATGTTCATTTACTTATGTAATTTCTTCTGGATATAATGACTAAAATTGCAGTATCTGAAAGTTTTTGAATTCCCATCTTTAATTTAGGTGCACCTCAGTGCAAGGATATTTTCTTTGGTAGTATTTTTAGACCTAAAAAGTATAACATCTTCTGTTCATAGCTAGCTTCTATGTTAGTGCACACTTGCAGTGGTCAAAAAAACAATTCTAAAGGGGCATATTTCACCAGAAATTTTCCATCTGACCATTTTGTTGAATGGTGTTTCTGTACTGTACCATCCTGGGTGGTGTTTGGGAGTGCTTTGCCTTGCCAAGTGCTTAAACAAGAATTTGTCCTAGTACTGGGTAGCCGTGTCCACGTTTCAATGTAGTGTACGCGTTAGCTCATGGGTTTCATTACATGTCCACGCTGAATAACGTACGTGCTGACCATTCATGGCAGCCAGGCACCGCTTCTGGATTTGGCTCTGAAGCTTCTCTCTCTTGGTTGAGATAACCTGGGCATATTAGTCTCCTCTCATGTTTGCCATGAGTCTGGCAGGGAGGAGAGTACAGTGATGGGTAGATCAGTCCTCTAGGCAGAGCTGGGTTATCGTGAAGAGACCTGTGCAGTGTTTCCTGTTGCTCTAATCCCAAAGGCTGGCCTCTTTCCAAGGTTTCCTCTTCTTTGCACCTGCCGTGGCTAATCATAGCTGTCCTTAAGTTGCTCTGATTTTGCTGTGATGTTGCAACTGCCTCAATTTTCCCATGCTATGCTCTATAGAAATGCCCCATGCTTGCTTTCCAAGTATTCTGCCCCTGCACACCAAGGCAATAGTGCTTGGCTCATGGTTGGTCATTTTTTTTCAGTTGTGGATGAGCTAGGGTAAGGATTGTTATTCACTGAATAAATCAAATGAGATACAGAGAGCTTTGGTTCATGCAGCAAGTCAGTGGCAAAGCTGGAACCAAAACTCAGGTCTCCCGAACTTGGAATTCTTAGACTTGTACAATTCTTGAAGTCCTGTAACTTATCAACAGGACCCACACCATTGTTTGAATAGGTCCTATGCTTGACCGCACTGATTTCTCTAAGCTGCTGATGAAGGCACAGGCCGGGGTGGGAGCTACCTTTCTTTTTCTTTACCACTTAAAATTAGCAAAGTTCCAGCCTTAAGCCATTAAGAGCACCCAATGTTCTCTATGCAGAGAAGATGCATTGGGCAAAATGCCCTTCCAGACTTGCACGCGTTGGTAGTGGACTTGGCAGGAGATGGGCTTACCCTGCCTGGGTCATGGACAGGAGACAAATATCCTTTTATTTAGCAGCAAGAGCACAAACCCTTCTTTTCAGTTCAGAGATTAGAAAGCCAGAAGGGACTTGTGATCATGCAGTCACACAAGTTATAAGCTGTTCCTAAGTTAATTCCCGTTTGACCAGGAGCGTATCGTAGAAAAACGTTCAGCCTTGACTTAAACAGTTCCAGTGATGATGAATCCATCTCAACTGTTAGTAAGTTGCAAAGATTAATCATAGGTGCTGTTAAAACTGCTTTATTTTTTATCTGAATTTGTCTAGCTTCAATTTCCTGCCACGGTGTCTTGTCACACCTTTGTCTGCTCAGATTGAGCCCTCAGCTATTAATGATTGCTGTAATCCATTCCGATATGCACCTTCACTACTGGATCTTGTCCAGAAGGCCCCCTGGCTCCCACTTCGGTCCACCTCTAGCCAGGCACAAAACTGTCTTGTCCTTCAGAGTCCAGAGCCTACTGCCACGCCACCTGTTTCACTTTCCCTCTCTTGTCCTTCCAGCCAGTTGTTTTCTTCCAGGCTTCCAGAGTGTTGAAGAGGCTTCTGCTCTCCTGTGGCCTGGAATTTGGACATGTATTACCTGTGCACTAGGAGCAGCTGGGGAACTTTGGTCCCAGCATTTCAGGTCCTTTTAGATTATCCTCTGCAGAATGCTGATACTGCCCTTCAGATCTGCAGCCCCTGTTTTGTACATTGTGTTTAGGCAAACAGCCTCACTATCGTTTTACTTTTCCTTTAGTGTAGCTTGTTTTGGGAACTTTCTTTGCTATGAGTCATTGCTTGTGTGCATATCTTGATGCTGTCTGGAGAAATTCTTCAGCTGTGCCAAAAAGAAAAGGGACCCCCCCCCCCACACACACACACACACACACACACTTGCTGCAGGATTTTCCACCTTCTACAGCAAAATTCCCATGGTTGGCTTGACACTTAATGTTTTTCACCAGCTGTTTTTCCTCTCTGCACTGTGTGCAGTAGCAGTGTTGTTGTTGAGAGGGGAGAGCATAAGAACCACAGCAGCACTCTGACTCCCACCCTCTTTCCAAATCAGTTCTCAGACTCCTTTCTGTACTATCACTCCCCTTGTCTTGTTCCTTTCCTTTATCCATTTTCTTTGCTTTCCAGCCATGTGTGGTCCCTTGGAAAGATAGGATGCTGTGATTCATTCCATTTTTGGGAATACGTTGCATTCACTATGAGCCTGATGGTGTTTTTCCCCTCTCCCCAGTTGCCACAGAGCATTTGGTAAATGCATATTTGAACATTCAGATGTTATGTAGAATTGTATTAGTCTCCGATCCTTTGCTTAAAACCTGCAAAACTGCAGTTTCAAAGTATATATTAGACTGATGTTCTAGAATATTTTTATATCCATATGCATGTCTTAACCAAATGAATTACAAATCTAATATAAATCTTCTATGTTTCAGGTGCCAGTTGCGAAGTTTCAAGAATTACGGTATAACATTGCTCTAATACTGAAAGAAATGAATGATTTGGAGAAAAGAAGTGTTCTGAAAATCCAGGACTGAACCTTTCAGCTGGTGAATGAACAGAGCAGGTCTGAAACCCTTAATGAGAACTGTGAATTGCAGAATGAAGAATCAGCACCATTTTGCATGTCTGTATTGTAACATTAACATTTCTAACGTTGCTGTAAATATTTTTCAATTAAAGTGTTAAAAGCCTAAGCTATTGTCTCAGGATTTATTCTTCTTCAGAAATAAATATACAGAGTAATATAATCCCTGTTTGTGAGGACTTTTGCGTGATTCATCAAAACATTTTTTAGATAACTGTCTTAAGAGAGGTAAGAACCATTTCTTCATGATTATGATTCATCGCTCTAATTATTTTAGAAAGCTTGCTACCGGAAAGCTTCATCAATATGTATCGTAAGAAAAGCTTTGCAACATCCCAAATTAAAAAATGAAAAAAAAAAAACCTCTAGCTGAAAACTAGCATGACAAATATGCAATTGACGGTTCCATATTAGTCAGCGTGCTGTTTGTGTTCTCAAAATACATGCATGCTCCATAAATGACTGAGAGGCAAACCATCTTAAAGGGTAATTTAAAGACAACTGGGAATCTGTGGAGAAATAGAGAAGAAATCCTGGCGCATGGGAGTGCAAAAAGCCTGTGAGAGCTTTCAGTTGGTGGCTGCAGGTGACCAAAGGGGGTAGTAACTCGGTGGATTTCCAAGTGGGAATTTATGTTGCTTCACATTGTCCTACCCCTCTGTCGGGTAGCGCACAGCCCCGAGGATGAAAGTTGGCAGTACAGTAGTGCCTCAGATCCTGATTTAACACATAAGGACTTCGCACAGCATGTGTGTAATTCCCCTTTGGACTCAGAAGAAGCATAAGCATGTACGTAAGGGTTTTCCTGAATGTACGTAACGGTTTTCCCAACTCTGGTTAAGTGAGCTATGCTACTGGAGAGGGTGTGGAGGCTGGGCAGCAGCATGAAGACATCATCACCCGTAGGCTGTGGATGGGATTTATCAACCTGTCAAAGTCCTTTTGTACAGCATTTATCATAGTTTTTAGGCACTAGCTTGAGTTAGCTGCCTACTGATCTTGTCGCTCAGCAGTGCCATCCATTCTTCTCTGACCCTTTTGTATGATTGCAAGCGTCTCCCTTATCCCCCTCACTCCCTACAGAGATATGTAGAATGCAGCTGAAATTAAACTCATGGCACTTCAAGAAGGCCTTTTTCCCTCCCACAGGTGTTTTGTGTAGGAGGGGAATGATTTGGCTCTTGGTTTTTCAAGAATGACAATAGGCATAAAAAGACACTTAGTGTGGTGTTGGATTTGCTTCAGACTGCAGTATTATTTTAAACAGCGTGACTTTCTGCTGAAATGAATCAAAGCATCTGAAGATGTCAGGATAACACTTTGTTATCAAAAGCAGGACGCAGCACAGTTTGTTTCTCTCACGAAAGGAAATGCATGCGTTTCTCCAGTGCTGATAACTGCTAAAGGTCTGATTGCAGCATTTCGTGGGTGGATGGGTGGGAAGCTCATTGTGTTCTGAGGATGCCTATGTTTGAGCAGGATGTGTAGTTGTTTTCGCAACCTATTTCTATGACAAATATAATTACCATGGTCAATTTATCACGCTGTTGTGAGCTCTTCTTCCAAAATGGCCAGTGTGGTTTTTTCCCCCCTGCTGGATGCCACAGGATTCTAAAAGCATAATTTTCTAGAAGCTGCTGTCTGTCTCTAATCCTCTCTCATATGAAAAATGCATTTGCTTCCCTGGGACATGACATTTTATTTAGGATAAGGTGCTTCTTAAAGTCTTGTGCCTGTGACGTGCAAGAAATCTCAGAAAACTGATAGCAAGTCTTTCCTACCTTTATGGTAGGTAGGAATTCAGTTCAGGCTGTGAGTGTACAAACAGTAGTCATAGGCGGCAGGTTTGTTCTAGCTTTTCCATCACAAATAATTTGTTAGTACTTACCCTTCACCTGATCACCTCAAACTGTTGCAAATCAGCCATGTGTCACAGGGTATTTGGCTTTAGGCTCATTTGTCAGATGAGTAGATTGTACAATGGAGAGACATTAACTGTGCAAAGGTATAAGCAGGTTGTGGGCAGGACTGAGACTACACCCAAGTCCCAAATCTTGATCCTACACACCAATATCAGATGACAGTTCTTAAGTTTAGATCCTCCACTCTTTGTTTTCTTCCAGGCTAAGCCATCGGTAGCATTTCAATCAGCATAGAACAGTTTTCTTTCCAACTGGCTGGTGGGACAACTTGTAATGACTCTGCCTGTCTCAGCTGGTGGTTGGTGCTTTTGAAGAATGTCCGAGTGGAGAAAATGTACCTTTCAGGAAGAAATTTGTTTGAGGAAATGAATCCCAACGCTCTTAATCTTCTGAATCCCAATGTTGTAAGAGTCCAGAAAAAATGTCCTGCAAATACATGAAATTTAAACACCCAGTTGTGCTGTTATTTGCCAAGCAGATCAATCGATCATGACTTCATCATAAATAAGTTGTATCTTCCACCTGTTATCTCCTGCCTTTATCCACTTAGGATCCAACTCTTCTGAATCTTGAACAGATACCATATCAGCGCCTCACCAGAACTATTATAGCCTTTGGATCAGGCCAAGACAGGTAAGGCCAGATACTGAAATGTATAGAGAGGCTGTGTCTGTGTGTGTGAGAAGCCTGACCCCCTAAGACTTGGAGTGGAGAAGAGGAGGTTGGGGATAGGGGGTATAGATTTGATGTCTCATAAATTTGATCTGCCCCTTGGCTCTGCAGTTTAAGATTGTTAGTGGAATTATTTTATTACATCTCAAACAAAAACAGGCTTCTACAATCCCTTCATAATATTTTCCCTCTGGGTTTTTGATATAAATGCCTTCTAAACTGGAAACCTTTTTCAACTGAGCTCATTAGCAAAGTCCTTTTCAATACCCATGTCATGTGTTTACAAGACTGTAGTACAAAATGTTATTCTACAACTGTTCAAGACATTTGCAAAGTGTTTTCCAGTGGCCAGAATCAGGATCCAAAGTATGTCAGTTCTTTCTCTACTAAATTCCTTTGTTAGCAGTGGTTCTGACAGCTGCAGCATACCATGCTTTGATCCAAAGATTAGTCCTAATTAGGGGTTGAGGCCTTGTCCCATGGACTTCCTGTTCAGTAGAAAGCATTAGTGTAATCACTGCTTATGGATGAGAAGCTGCCTCTCTTTTATCAAAATGCAATAATTGCATTCAAACTTAATTACCTTGTCGCATATGATTCTCCTGGACTTGATATCATCTTTGTCTCATCCACAGGTAACGGGGGATGCTCAGTAGAACACTATAAACCTTAATTTGAACTCTGATTTTACTTGCATGTTCACAAGCCATTTTCTGCATGTTCACCCTGTCCAGTGACATGAAATATGCTGAAGTCCTCATTCAAGAATGAGGAGTAGTCGGCCAGGTCTGCCCACTCATGTAGGTTCCTAACCTGCATACAGGATCTGCACCTAACACAGGAGGTATGCAGTCCCACTGAGGGAAATGCCTTACTTGACTTGGTGCTGACCACAGGGAAGGACTTGGTGGGGGATCTGCAGGTACAAGGTAACCTAGGAGATAGTGACCACCTGTTGATAGGATTCACTATCTGGCAAAAGGTTGGGAAAGATAACTAGTAAGGCAGAAGTGCTAGACGTCCAGAAGGCCAACTTCAGCAAGCTCAGGAGATTAGAGTGGGACTGAGGGGTAATCGCATCAGTGAGTTGGGAGACCAGGAAGGGTGGGAGTTCCTCAAGGCACAAAGGGGTGGGAGATCCTGCAGGCACAAAGGGGTACCATCCCAGTACACACAAAGGGAGGCAAAAGAGCCAGAAACCCTCTTGGCTGAGCAGGGAAATCCAGGAGAGCATACAAGGGAAAAGAGAAGCTTACAGGCTGTGGAAGCAGGGGCAGCCACCAAGGAGGAGTATACCTGTTTTACTCATGCTTGTGAGGAAGGCCAAAGCAGAAACGGAACTCAGGCTGGCAAAAAAGATTAAGGGTAACACAAAGTCCTCCTTTAAGTACATACAGAGCAAGAAGAAGGTGCAGGGTAACATAGGACCACTACAGGATGGACTAGGGCAACTCATAACATAGGATGGACACACATAGGATGGACAAAGTTTAGTTCTTAAAGGATTTCTTTGCATCTGTGTTCCTGGACACGGATACAAACACACCTCCCACTGATACTTTAATTTGGCTTTAGAAAGATGCCAATCCACCAGTGATTAGCACTGACCTGGTAAAGGGGCGCTTGGAGGGGCTGGATGTAAAGTTGGCAGGCCCCGATGATCTTCACCCAAGGGCACTAAAGGAATTGGCCAGTGTCACAGCGAAACCACTGGTCCAACTATTTGAGTGCTTGTGGCACTCAGGACAGGTCCCAGAAGACTGGAAAAGGGCCACTGTGTCCCTATTTTCAAGAAGGGGAGGAAGGAGGATCTGGGTAATTATAGGCTGGTTAGCCTCACCTCTGTTCTTGGCAAGACCTTAGAAAAAATCATTAAGGATCACATTTGTGGGGGGGCAGCGGGTAACACAATGCTAAGGGGCAACCAGCATGGGTTTATAGCAGGCAGATCCTGCCCGACTAACCTGGTCTCTATTTATGATCAGGTCACAAAGTGCTTAGATGCAGGAATAGAGGTAGATGTTATTTACTTGGATTTTAAAAAGGCTTTCGACAGTGTCACACCCAAGTCTTATAAATAAACTAGGTAGCTGTGACACAGATTTGTTCACAGTCAGGTGGGTGGATAACTGGCTTGTGGGGCGCACCCAGAGAGTGGTGGTGGACGGGGTGGTTTCTGCCTGGAGAGATGTGGGCAGTGGGGGCCCCCAAGGCTCTGTCCTTGGACCAGTGCAGTTCAATATCTTCATCAGTGATTTGGACGAAGGTGTTGAAAGCACTCTGTCCAGATTCACAGACAACACCAAACTATGGGGTATGGTAAACGCACTAGGGAGTAGGGAGTGAATTCAGGCAGATTTAGACAGACTGGGGGAAAGGGCAGATCAGAATAGGATGCAATTTAACAAAGATAAGTGCAAAGTGCTGCACCTGGGGGGAGAGAATCACCAATGCACCTATAGACTGGGAAGTACTGGTCTAAGTAGCACAAAAAGGGATTTTGGAGTCCTAGTTGAAGCAAAAATGAACATGAGTTGCCAATGTGACAAGGTAAAAAGTAAGGCTAACCGCACTCTTTCTTGCATTAGCAGGTGCATCACGAGCAGGTCTAGGGAGGTGATACTTCCCCTCTACGCGGCACTGGTGAGGCCGCAGCTGGAGTACTACATCCAGTTTTGGGCGCCGCACTTCAAGAGGGATGTGGATAACCTGGAAAGGGTTCAGAGGAGAGCTACACGTATGGTTGAAGTAAGATCCTATGAAGACAGACTGAGGGATTCGAATCTCTTCAGCCGCCACAAGAGAAGGCTGAGAGGTGATCTCATGGCTGTCTACAAACTCATCGGGGCGGGGGGTCAGTAGGGAATAGGGGATACTCTGTTTACCAGGGCGCCCCTTGGGGTTACTAGAAACAATGACCCTAAATTGAAGGACAGCAGATTTAGATTGGACATCAGGAAGAAATTGTTTATGGTGAGGGTTGCCAAAATATGGAATGGGCTTCCAAAGGAGGTGATGCTTTCCCCTATCTTGGAGATCTTCAAAAGGAGATTAGACAAGCACCTGGCTGGAGTCACTTGACCTCAGTGCTCTTTCCTGCCCAGAGCAGGGGATCAGACTCGATGATCTAATTGGTCCCTTCTGACCCTAGAAATCTATGAAGAAGTTTGCCTAGCCACAGGCAAATATAACATTGAGCAGAGCTGTGTTTTAAGTGAAATGGAAAATCGTCATTCAGTTGACACTAGTGGTTCATGGAAACTTGCCAGTTTGGTTAATTTTTTATGGAAGCCTAAATGATTGATTTCTATGAGCACTTTGATTATTTCAAGATGATCTAAAATTAAGTATATGTATATAGATTAGATTGAATATTTTATTTGAAATTAAACTTCTGAGAAATTTCTATTTGGAAATATCCAAAAGTTCCATTTCACAAAAGGTGTTGACCTTTTCTTTCGTATCTGGAAGAAAATTTCAAGAGAGTGAGATTCCCCAGGGAGCAGAAACTCCATTTCTCCATCTCTCTCATTTTGACTATATCAGAGGAGTTCACAGAGAAATCTGTCTTCACATCTCACCATTCAAAATGGAATTGAATGTGATGCTCATTTTGTTTGGTCTTGAGGTCTTGTCAAACTGATCACTAGTCAGTCATCAATTAAGATGGGTGCTTTGCATGTAAAGGCCACTGCTGCTTTTTTCATTACATACTGTTTATGGATCAGTAGGTAAGAAGGACCTTCCACAGGTTTACTTGTTTTCCCAGTTGCCTTTAATGCTAAATGTTCTTCTTTGCTTCAACCAGTATCTAACAATTAAATGGGTTATATGTACATTTTCCCACTATTTTGTTTCCTCTCAATGAGTGTCATAATACATTTATATATAGGAACTCAATCTGATCATTTTTTTCACTGCAAGTAATATTTTGCATAAATAACAGCACTGAGGATCTTACCTGAGAGTGTAGTTATGCAGCTCAAGAGGAGGAAATCAGAGACACAGAGGATGGAAGAAGATTGCCCAAGGTCAACAGCAGATCAAGTAAAGGAACCGATGTCTGATTCCTCCTCCGTGAGTCAAGGCAGCTCTCTGTCAGGTGAGTTCTTATTTACTCTAATCATTCAAATTCATTTCCCTGGAGGAAAAAAAAACTAGGAGTCATCAGTAAAAACTATTTATGCCTATAAACAGCTACAAACTGAGCACACCAGTCCTTTGCAAATACATCATTTGGTCACTCGTGACGTGACTGTCGTTTTCATCAAACTCCTTTGAAGTTGCTGGGAGTTTTGCCATTGAGTCAGGAGGGTCATCATTTCCCCGCCATGCCTTGAATGCAAAAGAATAAACACAAGAAAGTTTCTATTGGGTTCATGGTCTCAATTATGGAAGAGATTGTAAAGTTCAAGAGTGGGAGTCATGCCCTCAGTGTTTACTAGACTGGTCAATAACTACTTAAGGAAAATTTGTGGTTTTAAAAGCAACAACTCTACCTTTCCTCTTAGAAAAATCACATCAGGGAGAGAGGTTCAGAGTGAGTCAGCTGCTGGCTTCATTTTTTTTTTCTGTTCAAGTGCTGAATAAATCTGATCTGATCTGATGATCAATGCAAATTGGTAGGGACCCCTCTTGTTTCTGCTTCCTAAGCAGAAGATACACTTCATGACTGGCTGCTGCTCTGAATCCATAAATAATTATGAATGCTGAGCTCAAGCTGTACCTTCGGGACATCTTTATTCAGGAAACCTTGCACTCTTGCTCAGTGTCGTCTTGATTTGTTGAGCTGTGTGCTCTTTGCTAAGGTTATCTCTGTAGGGCTGTGCAAGGGGTTAGGACTAAAACTCTTTGATTCGCTAATTTTGCAGTAAATCTGGAGTAACTGATTAGCCTTAAACACACCTGGAAGTTAGACACTCAGGTGC
>NW_017728924.1:3213899-3217088 GCF_001723895.1 Crocodylus porosus | reverse complement strand
CCAAGTAATCTCTAGCTCTTATTTCTTGTCCCACATCCGTGGTTACCAAACTGGCTAGCAGGACAACCAGGAAGAGGCCAGCAGGGGGAGCACCACATGGGATTCAGGGGGTGGATTTATTTCCCTCCAAATCAAAAAACTGCAGCTCCCAGAACTGGCAAGAGCTGAGGTCTGTGCTCAAAACTGCTCTGTCCCTGCACCTGTTGGTGCAGGAATGTCCCCCAATGTCCATGTCGTAATTGCTTGTTCACCCAGTGAAGTGTCCCAAGCAGCTGGAGACTTTCCCATGTCCTAAACAGAGCTCCCGGATGTTAAGTTCCCTGATGTTCAGCCTCAGCGTGTTTTTCTTCCCTAACTTCATCTCATTTGTCCTAGCTGTAAGGCTTTCCTAAAGCTATTTGTATCTTCTTGGTGCTTATATAGAACATTATTTATACACTGTCGGGATGGGTTGTCCCTCCGAGCCACGATTACATCACTGCTGGTAATGAGTGGTTACATCACTTTCCCTCCTGAAGCCAGCTTTGACTTGGAGCAGTTTTCAGGACACTGGTTATAAAATCAGCATTAGGAAAATTGCTGAGATGTTTCCTTGCTGTTGCAAAGCACTTTGTTTTCCTTAGGTTTTCTCCTTTGCTAATAATAACATTTGTGTGAATCTTACTGGCTAAGAACAGCAAAAGCAAGCTGCAGATGCTCGTTTTTTAGCCATCTTGTTTTTGTTTCTAAGTGTAAAACCTGTTGCATCCAAGCTTGTGAACCACTGTTTGATTTAAACCACTAAGTCCTTTTGCCTCCACTGCTTTCTGGTAACTGTGCTGTACTCCAGTACGATTAGTTAAACTTTTCTGGTGGTAACACAAACTTACTGAAATGTGTTTGGCTTTTTTCCCCCCAGTTAACACCTTTTTTGAAAATAACTTTCTAAAATCTGAGCATGTTTTTAAAGGAGCTAGGAAGACCCCTGGCCTTGTGTCAAAGACAGCTGATTGCAACTTCCAGCTCCGCTACAGATTATCAACAATCTGGAAGATGGGATGGAGTGCACCCTCAGCAAGTTTGCAGATAACACCAAACTGAGGGAGGGGGAGTGGCATTAGATTACACTGAGGGTAGGCTAGGATTTGAAGAGACCAAAAGTTCAATATGGATAAGTGCAAAATCCTGCACTTAGGGTGGAACAATCCCATGCACCGGTACAGGCTGGAGGTTGACTGGCTGGGCAGCAGCTCTGCAGAAAAGGACTTGGGGTTTACAGCAGACCAATAAGCTGAATAGGAGCCAACAGTGTGCCCTAGTTGCCAAAAACCCTAACAGCATACTGGGCTGCATTACTTGGAGAGCCGCCATCAGATCGAGGGAATCACTCGAGAATCACCTCCCTTCTAATCTGCACTGGTGAGGCCACATCTGGAGTACCATGTCCAGTTTTGGGCCCCCCACTACAGAAGGGATGTGGACAAGTTGCAGAGAGTCCAGCGGAGGGCAACAAAGACAGTTCGGGGGCTGGGGGACATGACTTCTGAAGAGAGGCTGAGAGAACTGGGCTTATTTGGCCTGGAGAAGAGAAGGCAAGAAGGGATTTAATCACAGCCTTCAACTACCTGAAGGTTGGTTACAAGAAGGATGGAGCCGGACTGTTCTCAGTGGGGGCAGATGACAGAACAAGGAGCAATGGGCTCAAGCTGCAGCAAGGGAAGTTGAGGTTAGGTATTGGGAAGAGCTTTCTCACCAGGAGGGTAGTGAAGCACTAGAACAGGTTACCCACAGAGGTTGTGGTATCTCCATCTTTGGAGGTATTTAAGACCCAGGTAGATGAAGCCTTGGCTGGGATGATCTAGTTGGGGATGGTCCTCCTTTGAGCAGGGGCTTGGACTAGATGCAGCCTCCTGCCGACCCTAATTTTCTATGATTCTAATACTGACCTGCAAGGGCTTGTCAGTGCAGGACCACTCAGGGACAGTCACTCTGAATTCACTTAAAACTTGCACCCTTAGTTGATGTGTTAGACTGTGTTTTTTTTCAGAATTGATGTAGCCTTAATTTGATTGACCTTCATTTAGACAGTGGCAAGAGAGAGAGACACTCCAGCACGTACCTTCAGATAGTGCAAGGTAAGAGCATGCCTCCAGGCAGGGGCCAGCACCTGCCATTGCTGTAGGTCCCCACTTAGAGCTACTTCTCTACTTTACCTTGTTGTGATATGCCATTTGTGTGTCTGTGCCTACTTTTATTCAGAATGTCATTTAATTTAGCTTAATCCACGTTGAAAAATGAAGTAAACTGAATCAAATTAGGGGCACTTGCATTTCGAATAAGAGAACCGAACAGGGCTTTAGCGTACTTCAACTAACCCACTTAAAAAAAAATTAATTCAACCGAATTTTCTCGAGTGTCCCCCATCACAGATGTGACTTGACCCCACCTGTTTGGACTATAAACTCTCCAAGGCAGAGGAGGTCTGTTGCTCTATCACTGTGCAAATAGCTACATACACCCCCACACCCACAGATGCAAACAGGTAGCCACACACATGTGCACACAGACCTGTCACTGTGCAAACAGGTAGATGCACACACACCTGTCACTGTGCAAACAGCATTGGTGTGCGTCTGTCTAGCTGTTTGCACAGTGACAGGTGCGTGTGTGTGTGTGTGTGTGTGTGTGTGTGTCTAGTAAACAGAGAGACACACCTGTCACTGGGCACACAGGTACACACACACACCGGTGCAAGCAAGTAGACCCCCCACCCCCACCCCGGTGCAAGTGTAGGGGTTTGTACTGTGCTAGAGGGGACGGACCAGGCGGTACTTGGGGACGGGACCCTCCACAGGCTGCTACTGTCCCGCTGTGAGGCGATGCGGGGCAGGTCCCCGCCTGCTGCCCTGGGCTCGGCGGAGGCTGCGCCGCTCTCTACCTGCTAGAAACGTCCCCTCGCAGTTGCCGCCCGGTCCCCCCGCGGCAGTGGCGAGGCTGGCCGCCGGACCCCCGCTGCCGGGCGGGGCGGGGCCGCGGGCCCTGAACGCTGTTACAAAACCGCCTGGTTTTGTAACCGTTCTGCGGGCGCTGCCCAATGAGCGGCGCCGCGCGGGGTCACGTGGCGCCGCGCCGTATATAAGGCTCGCAGAGCCCGGGCGCTGGCAGTTGCGCCGGCATGGGGCGACCGGGCTGTGGGCGCTGCTAGCGGAG
>NW_017728924.1:3190272-3213799 GCF_001723895.1 Crocodylus porosus | reverse complement strand
CAGCCGCGCCACGGAGACGTCTTCAGGTGCCGCAAGTGCCACGGCTTCCTGTGCGAGCCCGTGTCGCTGCCGTGCGGACACACGTTCTGCAAGCGCTGCCTGGAGCGCGCCGGGCCCGCGGGCCGCTGCGTGCAGTGCCGGGCCGAGGGCGAGGCCGGCGCCGGGGCCGGGCAGCCGCTGCGCGTCAACGTGCTGCTCAGCAGCCTGCTGGCCAAGTGGTTCCCGGGCCAGGCGCGGGCGTCGCAGCTGCGGCACGAAGGCAACGTCCTGTACCGGGAGCGGAAGCCGCAGGCGGCGCTGCACAAGTACAACGAGGCCGTCAGCTTGGGTAAGCGCTGGAAGTAGGTCAGGGGAGCAGCGCGTTGTGTAAGGGCCGGCCGGCCCGGCCCGGCGCGGCCCCTCCCCCTCCGCGCCGTTGTGTAACCGGGGAGGCGGCCGGACCCCGGGCTGGGTGGCTCGGGTTTCCTGTCCCGTCCCCCCGGCTGAGCCCCCTGACCTGCTCTGGGAGGGGGACCTGCCTCCCGGTCGCAGCCCCGGAGCTTGGCCCAGCTAGGTACGGACCAGAGCGAGAGAGTTTCCCCGCCTGGCGGAGCAGGGAAAGATGCCACTCCACACTGCACGGGAGTTGTAGTCACGCAGTGCTGGTCCCTACCCGGATTGTGCAGCCAGAAGTTTTGCTTGATTACTTGTACCCCCTTCCTCTGAATCTAGGCCTTAAAACAGGAATTGGGTGGTTAAAAAGAAGGTAAACATCTCATTGTGATGAAGGATCACTTCAAAGACTTGATCATTAATCTAGGACCAGGTATTGCATCCCATAGCAGGGCTGGGGTGAGGTAATATTGATCCTGGTAGTTCTCATTTAATTTCCTTGACTGATGATAGGTTCAAAAGACCCCAATGTGTCGCTTTCAAAGCTTTGATCCTAACCCCTTTGTAAAGGGAGTTAATTTAAATTCCTGCTTTCCCTATGGCAACGTTATAATTATGTCATCTTTAATCTTTGTTCATGGAAATTGACCAAAATCTGATCCTCCGCCTAAGCGGGTAACGTTTCCGAGCTGCTGTGGATGTTCTCTCTGCCGTGTTTCCATCACTTATGTAATTCAAATCGGACCTCTTATGGCTAGAATACCCGAGAGAGCTGTTGTGCCTGATTGAGTTCTTGGTTGTTTAAATAATTCTTGCTCTTCTGATGCAAATGCTTTTTCCCTGATCATTTTAGAAAAAGGGTTGTAAAGAACAGGTCTATGTGCTATTCCAGGCATTATAACAGGTCAATGTTTGTATTGGTTACAGCTCCAAATGACTACTTATTATATAGCAACCGGTCCCAGATCAACTCTACGTTGAAAGCCTGCGAAGATGCACTGCATGATGCAGAAATGGCATGTAGGCTCCAGCCATATTGGTTGAAGGTGAGTTTTAAAGCTGAAATCTTTGGCTATCCCAGTGGCTTGCTGAGTGCCATGGGAAGGAAGAGCTGACCCAGAGAGCTGCTACAACACTGCTAAGACCCTAGACCAGTAGACCAGCACACCATGGAGATTTGACTGAGTTCTCTGAGTCAGGAAAAGGCTAAAGTAAGGAGCAGTGCATGCACTTAGTGTAGTCTGATCCAATAATCATAATTGCCTGTGATCTTGGAGGAGGTCAGATCTACATGTTATGCCAGAAGTCAAGCACTGTGCTTCCTTTTGCTGTCTAAAACAGGGGTGGGCAAAATCCAGCCTGCAGAGGGATTTTGTCCAGCCTGAAGCGGGTCCTGCTCGGTCCAGGCACGGGGGCAGCCTGGGTTGTGCATGCAGCCAGGAACATCACCCCGAGCACATAGCGGGGCTGAGGCAGCATGGTGACCCCAGCAGCCCCAGCACAGTGGCTCCTTTCAGCTGCTGGACCCAGCTCCACTGCCCAGGTGCCCTGGCCCATCTGCCCCATGCCCACCATCGGGGCAGGATTTACATGGGTCAGGTGGATGGGAGGGGGCTCTGGGTGGGCAGGGGGCAGTACCCAGGAGCGGGACAGGAACGTGTGGCTGGGTTCGCATGCCAGTGACAGCATGAGGCTAGGGCCTGAGACAGAGCTACAATCTATTTGGGCACTGGTAATGGGGACGGGTGAGCAGAGTGTGGCTCTGCTCCAGGATCCAGCCCTGTGCTGTCACTGTCCAGTGATCCCAAGATCCCCCTGGAGACCATTTGGTTCCCATGCGGACAGGGCATGTGGCCAGGCAAACGGGATGGGGCCATGGGCAGGCAGGGAGCTGCATCTGGGAGCAGGGACAGGCGTCCCACCAATCTTGCTCCTGGATGCTGCTCGCACCCACCTGCAGCCCTAGTGCAGGCACCTGGCTGAGCATGGAGCAGAGCCACTTAGGGAGTTTTGGTGAGTGGTTGTGGACTGGTGCGGGGGCGGTTGCTGACCTGGCCTGTGACAGCTCACCAAAACTCTGTGGCCCTTGAGCCTAAATAATTGCCCACCCCAGTCTAGAAGGCAGCATTGAGAAACAGATTAAAGTGTTCTCCCCAGATAAAGGAGGGTCCTGAAAAGTGACAGGGTACCAGCCTTCAACTGGGTCCAGATGCTGTGAAGTAAACTTGAACGTGTATGTGGGAGGCAGGGAGGTGATATTCTCTCAAGAGAAGTAAATATGGAAAATGTTTGTGTTGTTTCTAGCTGGAAGCTCAAACTCTGACCCTATGTTGGTAACCCAGACTGTTCTAATGCTGCTTTGTGCCGAGTTTTATTTAAACTTCAGCACAGTAAAGTGTTTTGGTTTTTCACATTTTAAACTGTTGGTTTTTATCAAATGGGCTTTAAAAATGTGATAAGAGAAAAGAAACTAGAATCGTGGACCTGTTTTCTCTCAGGGTCGCTTAAGGAAAGGACAAGCATTAGCTAACTTGGGAAAAACAGAAGAAGCTTTAAGAGAGTTTCTCTTCTGCCTTGCCCTGGATATTGGGAACAAGACAGCCAAGTCAGAGGCTCAGAAGGTGAGTTCTTGTGCAGCTTCACTGCTTTATCATATTGATAATTGCTTGCTCTTAAAAAAGAAAGCAGAAGTTACTACATAGAGATGGCTTGGAGAAAACATGGTCTGCAGTGCTGTTCCTGTGTGTTCAAATTGTTTTGTGTCCATTGCTGTACTTAAGGCACAGCTTAAGTGGCAATAGCAAGAGAGCCTCTCCACCCCCAGTGGGTAGAAAGTCTGATTTGTAGCTTTGAAATACAGAGATGTTAAAAATCAGTGGAGGGCTAGTATAGCTAAGAAGACTCCCAGACTCCCTGTATTCACATTTCCCACCCTAGACGGGTGCTGTTGACTGGAGAAGAGGAGGGAGTATCTAGTTAATATTGTATCAACTGATAGACTAAAAATAAAGAGCAGCACCGTTAGAACTCCACTTGGGAGCAGCATCACTCTTTCCACAGCCACTGATGTGGCTCTGAGCATCAGCACATGGAGAAAGCATGAGAGGAAACAGAGTAAACAAAGGACAAGTGTTATTTTAAAAACTGCTTATGAGGTTACTAATAACTAATGATAAATAGGCAATACGGCAGATCTGAAATAAGCCTGTTCCTGTAGCAAACAAAACTAAGGGAGCGTCTGTTGTGTTTTTTCTTTAGAGGGATACTGCCAAGATTGCTAATCCTACTTTAAAGACTTCTAGAAATTGTTCCATTTGTTAGCTCTCGTGGCTTCCATCCGTGGTGTGTGCGCTTTTGTGTGCTTGCCGTTTTTGTCTTGCTTAAAGCAGAGCTGCCCAGCTGATGGCCTGCGGGCTACCTGCAGCTTGCAAGGGGCTCATCTTTACACCCTCCCCCACTTGTTTCCCCTGGCCACCACCACCGCTGCCCTCATCACTCTGCCACCACTGCAGCTGGGTTCTTTGGCCTCCCACTCCCTTCTCTCTCCAGGCTGCAGGACAGCCTGCAGTGCTGGGGGAGCCTGTGAAGCCAGGGTGGGGGCCCTGCCCAGCCACACCATGTAGGGAGCAGGGGGAAAGCCATCTGCCCAGGTGGTGCTAAGGGAACTCGCAGCTGGGGAGGTGGATGGGGAAGGCATGGCCCTGTGGGGGCAGCCTCTGGTGTGTGGCCCCCAGCTGCTAAGAAGTTGGCTAGCCCTGGTTGGAAGTAATCTTTGTTACAGTACTGTGCCTACAATCAATTTCTGCAATAATGGTCATTGCAGTGAAAACCAACCCACACCTTACTGTCCTGATACAAACTTGCACCAGTTTTTCCAACCCACGTTTGGTTGGGTGGATTTGGGCTAAAGAAAAAAGCTCTGGGATGAGCGCTGTAATGAGAAGGATTTTCTAAACGCTGTGGGTGAAACTGTTGGAATAAGTGCCCATAACGGTCGGTGGGCTCCAGACAGTTGACACTTTTCAGCCTTATTCTTCCATGTTTTGTGTGCAACTCTAGATGGAATAGTTATTGTGTTTTCCTGGCCTGTCAGCAGGTTCCTTCCCTAAAATGCAGTCTCATGCATTGTCATTGTATCAAGCAGGGCTCTCATAGTGATGAGGTGATGCTTCCTGTGGGTCAGAGCCGGAAGATGTAACAAACTGATACATTTTTAGATTCACAGTCAAAATAGCCTTTGCCAAGAAAGCTATTTCTTTCTCAGCAGTAGGGTCCTGAGGATAATCTAGGCTCTTTGTTATGGGAAGAACTGCTTACAGGGAGAGTATATCAATGATACAAGTATCTATTGGATTACTTCCAAAGCTGTTTGCATAACAGTGACATAGCTGCTTTTAGCAAATCCTTCCACTGCAGATCTGATTTTTTTTTTTTTTTCTGCTCAGTGTAATTGGTGGCCTTCATTAACATTACTCTCGGGAGAGTCTGATCCTGCAGCCCATACTCACATGAGGAATCTCTTTTGACTTCCAGAAGACTATTACTAATACATGGTATGCTGTCTTCTCAAACATGAATGCTGCAGGATCAGACCAGAGGCATGGTGAGACTGTTGTGGCCTTTTAAAATGCAGGGATTTTTTTTTTTTAACTCTGCTTGCTTGAGATTTTATATCCGTGGTCATTTGGCAAGTTGCACTACACTAACAGCCAACAATTTGCTATTGGATGTTGGAGATTCATTTGCATTGACATGCAGAGGCCCTGAATGTTTTTCATCTGCAACTTTTTGCTGTATTCCCATTCTTTCTCCCTGAACACATCCCCGTTTGCATAGTGAGAGGCATTTGATCAAGCCTGGACCCGTGGGAATGCCCTCAACTTCCAGTGTCTCCAGTGGGAATGGGAATTATGGCACTCAGCATTCCCTTGTTTAAGAAACCTTTTAAATGCTTCTAGCAGTAACTGCGGGTGAGGTTTCAATAAAACTCTAGACTTCAGAACTAGTGGATTTTCATAAATATGTCACCATTCCCTTAACGGCACATCAGCACATTTAATTCTGAAAATGAAGCCTCTGCTTTTTGAGCCTACGTTGCACCACCTTGTATGTGTGTGTCTGTTTTGTTTCCATCCTAGACCTACTCAGTTGTTTGCCAGGACTACTTAAATGCTTTTGCAAATCAATGGTGCTTCTTGCAGCTGTTCCCTTCCCCACAGTCCCCACCCTTTCCCTTAGAGATTGCAAGGGAAGAACTAAGTAGTGAAGTATTCTGTTTTATACCACAGCTTCTACTTAGTTTATTTTCACCCATCCCGGGAAATGCTCAGGAGCACTTACCCGATATCCTGCAGCTGTTGTTACCTCACTCTAGATTAAAGGGGAGCCTTCTAAATTCAGTGGGATCTGGAGGCACCAGCCATAATCTACAAAGGTTGCTCAAGGTAAAGCTAAACTCTGATGTGTAGTTCTTACTTTTGCTGTGTGTTTATGTACAGTTCGGAGAGTCTTTCCCTCCCCCTCCCCCAAAAAAAAATCTGGAAGAATGAATAATGTATTTTCTCAGATTTGTTTGTGCTGAGATTCAGAACACGTGTTAGCAACAAGCTGAACAGCTTTAGGAATGAAAAATGCAAGATGCAGCAAGCTGCTATTTAATGGGTTCATTTAAATGATGCCTAAAAAGGAAGGTCATCTTAGAATTCAAAAAAGAGTGTTTTATCCTTATATGGGCTGGGTCCCCTCCCTCTACTTTTTTCTAGTTTGTCATAATTGCCGTAACTGTTGATAAGATTAACAGAAGTTCTCAGTTTTCCATGTTTATAACAGAGAAGGACCTCTATTATGAAACTTGGAATACAGATATCTCCAACCTTTGAGAGCTTCTGATGTAAGGAGGTTTGGCTTGGGCCATAATGGTGATAGGCCAGCAGTAGTATTCCTGTATAGATTTAGATTCCAAATTCATTCCAGTTGGAGGCTATGGTACAGCCCACTATAAGGATGTGGGCTTTGCATACGTTTGATTTGGAGACATAGTTTGCTAATACTTGTAGATGCTTAAACCCAAGTGTTTGCATCGAGACTATCTTTAGAGCATCCATATCTGGTACTCTGAGAATGTACGCGCCTTCATAGCTGTAGGATAACTTTTTACCAATCCCTGGAAAATGTAATTTTGTTGAAGAGTCCCCTAATCAGTGGTGGTCTCCTGCAGAGGCATTTTGGTCTTTCTGAAGGGAAACTTTTAAAATGGCCATCCCATCATGAGGTTGGTTATTTGTGGAGAAAAGGGGGTAATTGGCCCCTTTTCTCCCTCATGTATCACATACCATTCTGGTGCCTAACAACTTGACCTCCAGCATATACATTTAAATTCACCTGGGAAATTGGTCCCTTTATTTGACATGAAAAATGGTTGGTGATGTTGGTTAGGTGCTATTTCTCATGACTATTATATGGTAATAGTAGGATTAAAAAGTACTCTGAAAAAAGTACTAGGTTTATGACTTGTTCTGGCCAAAAAGCATATATGCCATGAACCCATTTTAACTATTTGTGCAGACTTTTAGGTGCATTTTTTTTTTTGTATTAGTTGTTCTGTGCATATGCTTCTCCCTTAAAATAAGTCATGCGGTGTTAGTCTCTGAAACCAGAAATATCTGAACCTAAAATCAGCCAGATGGATTTTTCCATAGGTTAGGTAATAATGACTAACAGGCTGAGTCTTCAATAAAATTCTGCATGACTCAAGTTTTATGGTCAAGTTATAAAACCAAAGAAATGTTACCATGAATGTTATCAGCTTTTGATAGAAGGGGAAGACTGCTCTGGTGGGAAAGGGATATCAATTGAAATGAAGGCCCTGATGCAACAGTTCTCAATCTGTGAGCCACTGGTTTGTGGAGCCTTTCCTGGTGGTCCACAACATGGAAAACGTTTTGGGAGCTGGGCAGGAAAGTGGGTCTGTGAAGAGAGTCTTCTCTTGCAAAGTTGTCTGCAGAATGAAAATGTAGGGGAGTTGTGCTCCTGATGTATGATCCTCTCTTTCATCCAGGTAAATGTGGAACACAAAAAGAGTTTTCCTGCTCACGAGGAGCAAAATGTGACTAGTTTGAGAAAATCAGTGCAAGTGACGGAGATTAAAAGAGACTGCTCAGAAGCTGAGAACACACATGCGTCCGTCCCGGAGTCTGCCTTTCTCATTTCTGAGAAATGCAACCTTTTGAAAAGGAAGTGCTGCTCTGAAGACATGAGAAGTGCTGAGGTGCTCTGCAAGCGCACAAAGAAAGGTAACCTGTTTCGTTCAGTGAGGGCCTACTCCTGTTTTCATGAAGTTGATGGGAGTTTTGCCTGACTAGACAGCTCCAATCTTGGACTTCAGTTTTCATCTCTTCCCTATTCCTGTTCCCCCCTGTAAAAATAATTACACTAATAAATCTAGAGAGGGACAAAAAAGATTAGGCCAAGCCTTTGTTTACCAGCTGAGCGGTGAGTCCCGTGACAACTACCAGTGCCGTATATGGTTGATAACAGTAATAAAATCAAGTTTTAAAATGCCTGACTTGCTGTATTTGCAAGGCACAGATGCTGGAATTACATTTTTTTTCCTAACATCACCAAGATCATGGAAACCCTTGGTCTGATTCTCCTGCTGTTCAATGGACTTGGATTGATTTAACAGGAACATCTGGCCCTTTTGCATGCTTCCAACGCTGAGTGTGGGGTTGTAGCCGCACTCTGTCAACACAGGACCAAATTCCACTGAGGCTAATGGAGTCAGGCCCACTTATGCCAAGATTAACTTGTGCAGCAAATTCCATTTCATGATTCTAACATTTCAAAAACTGCTTATAAATAAATGCAGTCCTTGATCACAGTACAGTTAAAAATCAGATGTATTTGCAAACACATAATAAAGCATTGTCTCTGAAATGCTACGCGGTTCCCCCCACTGTCTGGTTATGTATTCTAATACAATTTTTTTTTCACAACTATATAATAGGCACAATAGATGCCAAGGGATCTAATGCTGGGCACCACATTTCATTTGAATTTGTGGATCCATCTGACCTGGACTGCTCTTTGTGCATGAGGTAGCCATTATTTTCTCATGGATATGTTTAAAGCTATATCTTTTCCACTGATATGATCTACAAACATTGTCTAATTTACTTGGCTATTTGTTTTTCTGGTTTGGAAACTAGGGCTTTCTGTATAACGTTGTGTCCCATACCATGCGCGTTTCTAATTATTTGGTTCTGAAGAGTTTGTGGATAGGGATCTTCTGATGTATCCCAGGTTAAGAAATAATATGCGCTTGGCAAAGGACATCCAAGTTTGTTGGGTTTAAATGCATTGTGGAACATGACTGAAAGATTTCCTTTTACCAGATGCACAGACTCCCCCCCACGTATTACACAAGTCCACCACTCATTCTTGGCAGTTAGTGTAAATTAAGCCACGTGAGATTTTTTTTTTTCCCCCCACTAACAGAAATATTTGACAAGTAAATGTCTATATAAATACTTAGTTTGCACGTAAATTAGTGTAGTGTAGCAACAGCAATATTCAGGTCTTCCAGGCAAACAAAGCTCTCTAGTCAGTGGTTGATTGGCTCGTTTTGCCGAGGTGGGAACACCCTGGCCTCAAAAAAAAATCTGGATTTAGGGTTGGGTTTTCTTGTTTGAAAAGGTAGTTGTCAATGCTTAAAACTGTTTCAAAACAAATTGAAATAGCCTTAAAAAAGATGTGGTGAAACTGTTGATTTTCTGCTTGGAACAAACTGTTAAAAGCAAAAGGATGATCAGAAGTCTAGGTTGTAGCCTAAGTCATGTGCTCCAAAACCTTTACTGCTGCCAAGAAAACACTTGCACTCCTTCAAACCCCCCCCAGTTCCCCATATAAATAAAACTGTGAGGTTTTCTACAAACTCATTTTCAGACGTATTTAGTAGAATGAATTAGTCCTGCTTATTTGTATTCCCTGTTAAACCAAAAAATAGCCTGAATCATTACTCCTGAGCATTAAGATGACTTGAATATAAAAACCTGTGTCAAAAAGGAACCTGTTGCAGGGCCTTTTTCTTCCCAGTGCTACTAATGCATGTTGGTTGCAATAGTTATTATGTGTTGTGCAACTCAGATATACCTTATCTAAGATTTGGCAATTGTGATACCTTGGATTAAATGCCTACTAACCTACTGACCTATTAATCAGTTAACTGCAGGAGCTGTTATTAGCCTATTTAATTTGCCCAAGTAGCAAAGGTGTCGTATCCAATTCAGTGGCATACAAAAAGCAGAGGCAAAAGTAACGGAGTCTCTTGTGAAGGAGTAAGCATTTGGTTGTTGCTGTATTCATAAGCCTTTCCATATGATATACCTACCTCTGGTTTGTGCAGTTCAATACGGCTCTGACAGCAAAACTCCACTCCCATTAGCTGCTGTAAGAACTGGATCAGGACGGTGTATCTGACAAGCATTTTCCTGTTCTGTGCCGTCGTGTGAAGCTAGGTTGGTCCAAGTACATAACTAAGATATTTAAATATGCAGACATACTAACTGGAAGGTATTTTAGAATTTGGTATTTTAAGTATTTAAAAGAAATGGGTATTTGTTAAAAAATTGACCTAGAGGAGATTTGGATTATATAACTGACTAGCAACAAGATTGCTGTGGCCTTTTGGATACTTTTTCATATGCTTCCCTGTTAAATGTCAGTATCTATATAGCAGCTAATGAGAGGTGATGAACTGCTTATGATCATTTTTGTTGAGCTAATTATTTGCTTAAACTTACTTTGTGTGAGGAAGCAATTAATAAGCTTAAAGTTATGAATATAGCTTCCACACACACAGTAGCAACCAGGTTTATCTCTGTGGGAAAAGAAAACAATTATTGTGGTTTAAGAAGTGACTTCACTATATCAATTGAATTATTTTTTTGTCCAACTGAATCGCTTGTTAGGATATAATATTTAGAGTGGTTTTTGGTTTGTTTTGCTTTTCCTATTTAACTTTTAAATCAAAGGGAAAGGTTTGGAAATATCTCCCTTTTTAGTTTGAGAAGTTATTGATATACAAACGAGAGAAATCTTTGTAACATTTCTTCATATTTTTCACATTTGGATGCTTGTTACCTGCAAAGGATCTCTTTAGAATATATAACATAAATTTAGCCAAAAAGAGAGGCAATTAATATGAAAATAAAATTACAATGAAATGGATGGGAGTTAAGATCCTAAATAGCTTTTAAAAACAGGGGCCTACACGCATAGTATTGTTTTGAAGGGAGATGAATCTATTGGGTATTTATATTTGAGGGGCATTCAAAGGTAAAAGCTCTGTATTCAAACCGAATTAAATTTCCCAATATTAGATTTAGCAATGACATTTTTTATTTTATTAAATTGTATGTCCTAGCAGTACAAACAGTCTTGTTCTGTGTTTGGTCGGGTATGTAAAGCTAATCTTGCTGCCGACTGAACGAATAATGGTTTTCAGAATTGGGGCCTTTATGTTTAATTCTTCCTTTGAAGGTCCTATCTTCTGCTGACTCTCCTCACCCTCGAGACAAAAACTGAAATTCTGGGCTCGCTGATATAAGTGTCGAATTTTCCACCGACTTCAGCAAAGCCAGGATTTCAGCCACCCGCTTCCACACTAGCCAGGCAACAGGGAGCTCCCTAGTTAACTACATTCAAAATTCAAGGTGGGGAGAAAACGATAAGCAAGGAACAAATGTCCCCCAGCAGTGCAGAAAACCGTAACTACTGACTTTCTCTGAAAAGAAGCTGTTTTGTGACAGCCTTTTCTCTTATTTTTGTTACACGATATTGTTGTCTTTTGTTTTTGGTTGTTCGGTTCCAGGCTTTTCTATGAACCTGTCACCACGCCCTGTGGACATACCTTCTGCCTGAAATGTCTTGAAAGATGCCTAGATCACAACCCAAAATGCCCCCTGTGCAAAGAAGGCCTTTCTGAGGTAACAACATACAGATGTAATTGGTATAAATTGAAAAGAACAGATGAGGTGGGATAGACTTACTAAGCGTGCGCCACCGCCACTTCCTCAGCACTGGCATGCATTTCGCCACCTATACAATTAAGTGTTGCAGTGCCAGGCGCTTTTCAAAGCACCCAGCACTGCGGTGATTTGCATGTGTTTAAATGCCCATTAGATGTACAGGAAGGTCACTGGGGGTTTAAAGGACGTCACAAGGAGGAAATGGCTTAGTGACTCTAATCTATAATAGAGGTGACACATGCTGTTCACAGACAACTACACTGGGCATGGGTCAATCAAATTTAGTACTGCAGCCATTGCTGGACATTGTCTGATAATTGCTTAATTGTGACTCCTTGTTGTAGTGTTTGGCTATGAGGAAATACTGTAAGACAGTACTGATGGAGGAGTTGATCGCTAAGTATCTTCCAGAGGAACTCACTGAAAGAAGAAAAGTTTATGAAGAGGAAATTGCAGAGCTTTCCAAGTATGTAAGCATTTCATTTAAATGCAAGCCTTTGACATGAGTTTTGCTAGCTATTGAATAGTTCCCATTGCCATGGAACGTGCCATAAGGGATCATGAAGGATCTTACTCTGTTTCCCTTTATTCAGAGGGCAGTTCAGAAAGTTTAAACCTACTGTGTATTTGGCAGCAGGGTGTCTAAACCCTCCAGTTGGCTGCAAGTGATAATTGAAAACCAGAGGAAACTTAAGGCCATAATTCTCAGTGTGTTGTAGTGACACTGACTTCTTCTGTTGACTTTTTTGATGCAGATCAGAAGGTTGAGTTGGGTAGAAATGAAATTTTGCACAAGAGACTCATTGGAACATGTGAATTGGGAACCTGTGTGTAGGGTAGGGGGCGTCTTAAGGAAAATACAAGCTATAGGTATAAGACTCCTTCCTACAAAGCAGGAAAGAGTAACTTTAAATATACCCTTTCCACACAAATCATAATTCCACAAGTTACAGCGCAATATCAATGTCCAATATATCAGGCCAAGTAGAAAACTAAGCAAAATAGTTAATAGCCTTTATATAGAGTAGAAATCTTGATTTCCTTTTGAGGCTTGGTTTTTTGTTTGGTTTTTTTGTTTCTTTCTAAATTCTCGCCCCAAAGCCAGTTAATGTAACTTAAGCAATCCTGGTATTGAATAAATTAGGTCTGTACATTGTACTTCTCTGTTTTTAGAAACTGGTTCATGCTATACTAATATAACAGGGTCCTGTTTCTTCCCTCTATTACAGTTTAAATAAGAATGTTCCTATATTTGTCTGCACAATGGCCTATCCTACCGTTCCATGCCCTCTGCACATCTTTGAGCCCTGTTATAGACTGATGATTCGAAGGTGCATGGAAACTGGCACCAAACAGTTTGGCATGTGCATCGGGGATCCTGTCAAGGGGTGAGTGAGCAGAATGTCCTGCCGGTGGGAAACTGCCCCTCTCCACTAGATGCAGTAGTCCGTTTCTATCGACAGCCCCTCTGATCAGCCATTTCAGAGGAATGTGAAACTTAAAACATAGGAACAATTATAGAATAATCTGCCAATGGGCAAAGTTTCTCAAACCCATCAGTTAATAGTGAACTGGCTTTTTCTGAAGCATGAAGATTTAATATCTGTTATCCTGTCCAATGTAACTGTCAAAATTATTCATTTTAAGTGTTTAATTCTGTCTTTTGAAATTTAGTCAGCTATTGGACTCTGATACTATGGGAAAGTACCTTCCGGACTTTTTTTTACTGGGCAGTGCATGAAAGTTTCTTTTTGTTAAAATTTTATATGGTTTTTAGTTGGTGTTTTTTGATACCAGCAACTGAACTGGATTGATAAGGATTTTTTACGCTGAAAACAAAGTGTCATTATCAAGTCAGATTTATACATCTACTCTCAAAATAAAATGTCTGCTAAATAGATATATTGGCTCCATACTGAATTGGCTGAGCATCTATGCTATGCCTTTTTACAGCAAGTACTCAAAGCTGCCCATCTTATACACACTCCTTTGCAGCAGCCCCCTCCCCCCCCGCATCTATTTTGATGACTTGCCTGTTCCATCAGAGTCTGCATTGCCTGCTTGATACAAAGTGAAGTTTACTATGACTTAGTAAATTTAGCTTCCGTAGTCCTTATTGTAATTAACTGTACAGGCTCTAGACTCCTGCTGAATGTATGCACCTAAATTGCGGAACTTGAATAAGAAGCGAGTTGTCCATCCAGAGCAGCTGAAGCAGTACCGTTTGTAGTTACGTTAGAAATGCGATTGTACAAGGAATAATGTGTTCTAAAATACAAGGTGAGAAATGTTCATCTGGTCAATTGCTTGAATATTCCTGAAGATGTAGTTTTAAAAACAAGTGTTGTGTATATATAATGTGAGGTAAAGTAATAAAGAGTAATGTAAAAACAGTGAACTGACACTAGCAAGGCCTTTATACGATGAAGTGGCTGTACAGTAGAGATGCAGAACTAAGTCTGAAAAGAATAGGCTTATTTACTTGCTCGTTATGATTAAATAGCTTTGCAGATTACGGCTGCATTCTGGAGATAAGAAGCGTTGAATTCTTTGCTGATGGACGCTCTGTTGTAGACAGCATTGGCAAGAGAAGGTTTAAGGTGATACAGCACAGCCAGCGTGACGGATATAATACAGCAGATATTGAGTACATTGAGGATCAAAAGGTGAGTACAGCAGCGGAATTGTGGCTGAAACCCTTTCAAGGACAGAATATTTTGTTTCATAACATGCACAAAATAACCCGGTACATGCCAGATGACAAGCAAAACCACAGTATGTATTTGGCGTCGTCCGGAGGGTGCTTTAGGTCTGTGTTTATAACAATGATCTGATCGGGCCTGCTTCCACTGAAGTGAGGGCGCTGGCAGAAGTGACATTTGTTATGCGATCGGCCCCCTGAAAGCACTCTACAGCCATGCTGAGACGGAAGTGATACGGCTGCAGAGCACTTTAAAAATAGCTGATCGCGCAACAAGTCAACCCTCATCTAATGAAGGTTCAGATGAAGGTGCTCCAAAGCAGAGTGCGTTTAGGGAACTTCTGCTCCCTAGGGTCAGTTTGTCAGTGAGATCAGGGCTGGGCTGCAACCCCCCCTCACTATACTGTCTGCAGGAAGGGAGGGGGGGAGTGAGCTATGGGCTGAGCTGAGGATGGGGGGACGTGGATTGGAGGTCCCATCCTGCCCCCTCTCCTTCAGTTCAGGCTGGGAAAACTCCAACCTGCAGCTCCCCCTTGCCCTCCTCCCTCCCCATGTCCTTTCTCCAGACAGCACTGGAGCTGGTGGGGGACAGACAGAGGTAGAGCAGGACCTGCGTATCTGTCAGTGGCCTCAATGACCACTTCAGTTCAAACAATAAGTATGACATGGAGCCCACTGAATTTAAAAGATAGTATAGCTTCCTCAAGTGTCCTAGGTGCTGTACAAACCTACACTATTCTTCCTCACCGCCCCCCCCCCCCAAAAGAAAAAGGAAGACGGCATCTATCCCAAAGCACTGTTTAAAGAAAGATTCCAATGTAAAGAACTTGGGACCTGTGCATTAGATTTCAATCTATAACTCTAGTAAACAGTGACTGGATTTACTAACCTGGTAAACATTGAATCTGCAAAGGGATTTATTTTAGAATATAAGAAAAACCTGAAGTAAGTGGGCTGGGGACTGCTCATAAAGAATGAACTTTCAGGATTCCCTGAGAAATCTCAAAAGAATTAACAATGTATGCAGCACTTTCTTTGAAAAGCCCAATTGAATTAATTCCAGCTCCCCCTTCTCTGCCAATTTCAGGTGCAAGGACAGGAGTATGCTGAATTACTTGTTTTACATGATTCTGTGTACGAGCAGGCACACACGTGGTTTAACTCGCTCAAGCAAGCACTCAAGAGTCGAATACTCAGTCATTTTGGTCCAATGCCAGCTAAGGATCCTGATCCACAGGTGCATGACTTTGTGCTTAGTCAGAAATAATTACATGTTCGATAACTATCACACACCATAATAAACAGAGAAGAATTTTCTCATTCTTTGGCTATCCAGACCTTCTTCACTTATCTTGTATAAAGTGCTGTACCTCAGAATTGTGCTGCTATCAATCACTGCTATAGTAATGCTGAGCAAGTTGGTATTCATATTTTAATAATCCTCTGAACTTCCTGAGAAATACGAATGTAAAGGAACAAAATAATCCCTTTTGGATTTGGTGGAATGGCACCTACTTAGCACCTGGCTGAATCTGTCCTAGAGTCAGGTGGACAGTAGGAATTGGACAGGGGGAAAAAAAAACTGAAGCTACTGTTAAACAGCTACAAAGTGCTGGAGGAGAAGGGCTGTGAACTCCCACTTCTAGCAGAAGTTAAATATAAAGACGTAAGCCTATAAAGACATGCATTAAGTTAAAGACCTTATCTACAGATGTATCACTAGAAACAGAAAAAGGTCTGATTTTAAAACACCCCAGTATTAGAAGAAAATTGGAGGGTGGATCTTGGCTTGCATTTCGAGCCATCTCATACCCAGAAGCTATTAGGCTTGGCATTTGGGCAGGTGGGAGAGGATACCTGGCTATGGAACAGCATGGTTTCTATTGACAGTATTTTAAGTCTGTGAGAACATCTCAGTTCCTGCATCATCATTTGTGCTTTTCGTTTTTCTGTTGCAGGCTAACCCCAATGGCCCTGCCTGGTGCTGGTGGGTCCTTGCTGTCCTTCCACTTGAGAACAGAGCTCAGCTTCCATTCCTTGCCATGAAATCCCTAAAAGACCGCTTGAATGGCATCAAACGTGTCCTTATGTTCATGTCTCGTACGAGATCACGGTGATGCCAAGAGAGCTGCGAAACCTCTTGCAATACTTGACTTGACTGTGGAGTGTTTCTTGTATCTACATCTAACTGCAATAATGTCTTACAGATTGACCTGTCAAAGCAGGATAAATTTTCATGCCTGAATTTCAAAGGAAATAAAATATAAAGAGCAAAGGATACTTATGGATGCTTCGCTAGTTTCCATTTTGAACTCTTAACTTTCTTGAGATTATTCAATTATTGTACTGCTAAATTAATAACATAAATGTTATATAGCAGAACAAAAAGTGATCTTGTTTGCCATAAACCTTTCAAAAGTTTAAGAGTGTTTTGTAGTAGATAAACAAAATCTGTGCAGTTTAATGTGAAGCAGAAATAATAATGTTAATGCATTATTTCAGTGAACTGCAAAGTCTTTTATTCCAAATGGTTCAGGTTTTATATAGCATTATGTATAATAATGTTCACAACTTCTGTTGGATAATTTATTTTTGCACTATGATGTCTTTTTTGGTTTTCAAATGTATATTGCAATTATTTATGTGTACATTCTCTGAACAGAAAGTGAGCTGCTCTATTTATTTACAATGTCCTACCCTGTATGTATGACTAAAGAAAAAAATGATTCTAGGAATACACAAGCTACTGCTTCTATCATTTTTTTTTCATATTTGTGTCTGAGCACTTGAACATTTTTCTACTTATTTCCAATGTTACCATGTTACAAGAGTGTGCCCCCCAACACAAGACTTCATGGCAGGCTGTCTGTATGGTTTTTGTCTGAAATAATTTGATTTTAGTTGCAGCAAGACCTTGATCCTAGTACCTTAACTTGGCCCCCGTTTTAAATATGTTGCCAAACTGGAATCTAGGTCAACCAATTTCAGTGGGAGCTGGCGAGAGAGCATTGAAGAATCCAGCCTTTCAATCTGCACAGATATACAGAGTGTGCAATAGCCTACTAAGCGCTGCATTTGTCTGAACTGTTCTGGAAAATGTGGCTAAACGCAAACACTTACTAAGAATGAATCCCAAATGTGAGAAGCAGCCATTTACAAACAGGAACTGCAACTATGGGTGTTGTTTTATTGCAGGTTATTATAGATTCTTTATATTAATCTCCTTACTGTTAAGGCTGTCTTGTTGCATTTTCTAACTGATGTCATGGAGCAGGGAAGGTGTGTGGGTTTTTTTGCTGTGTAAGACTGCAGAAGGGCTGGTTCCGTATACTGCACAATAGAAGGAATAATGGTAACAACCTTGTAACTTATTCCACCTCCAGGTTATTCTGTTGACCACGAATCTTTATCCAGGCTTGGCACTTGTTTGTCAGACTGTGAGCAGTTTGAGAGTAAGAGTTAAAACTCTGGGGGAAATGGAAAGGGTTTTGAAGTGGTTCTTTTTAATTAGGGGTGCACTGATGGAGATTTTTTTTTTTTTAGCCAGTACAGATGGCTGATTTTTAATGAGCCATATTGACTAATACCAATCCGATTCCAATATGCAGCCCCACTGTGTGGAGAGCAGCTGGGTCCAGCCAGTAAGTCTGTGGTGGTGGGAGAGAAGGGGTAGATCTAGGCTTCCGGGGTGAGGAAGAGAGGGGCTGGGGCAGGGCTAGGGGCAGGTGCTGTCCCGTTGGGGTGAGGCAGGACATGGGACGGAGCCATGGCTTGTCCGGGGGGCACAGGGTGGGAAGGGTGGGGCGGCTCCTGCTGCTGCACAAACCCTGGAAGGGCAAGTACCCCCAGATCTGTACACAGGGCTGTGCCGGACTCCTCCCAGCAGGGGCCTGGGTCGGGCTGCATCTGGGGTGTGCGGTGGCACCATGGAGTAAGGGCTACAGCAGATTTTGGGGTGGCTGCAACCCCTGCTCCCAGCACTGCCATCTGCCCCAAGCATAGCCCAGCTCAGCCCCCCCCCACCAGGAAGAGTTTGGTGCTGCCCCCAGCTCACCCTTGTCCCATGCACAGATCTGGGGGCCTAAGGCCTCCTGAAGTGTGCAGCAGGAGCCACCCCACATCTCCTAGACAAGCCACAGCTCCATCCCCCGCTCTGCTCTGCTGTGCCCTGCCCTGGCTGGACAGCATCTGCCACAGCCCCACTCCCACTCCCTCATCACAGGGGACCTCGATTTACACCCCCCCCCCCATGTCCCTTCTCTCACCCCTTCCCCCAAAACAGACTTTCCAGCTGGACCAGGCTGGTCTCTACGTGGCCAGGCTGCACTCCTGGCCCTGTGCATGCTGCAGCTGTGCACATGCATGGGGCATTTATGGGTCACATGAGACAAAGAAAGCCAATTGCTGATGCTCTCAATGTTCCTCGTATCAGTGCAGAGCCGATATGAGACCAATGTATTGGCGCACCTCTATTTCTAATGATTGAGCCAGAGAAGACAGGACAGAAATAAAACTAGCAGGAAACAATGTTATCATTACCTGAGTAATTCAGGTAATATATTAAATCTAACTGGATTTTGACGCTGCTAGGCTGTCACATTTTTTTTTCTGTGGATAGTCAGTCCTGTAGATGTTTCTGCATAAATAATGTATGCGCTATGTATACATTTAAGTATTAAATATGTGGTGACTGAGTACTGCTACAATATTGACTTTAAAAGCACAAATTGCTCATGGGTTGTTTACCAAGAGTGAATTGCATGCAATTGCACAAAGTTATTATCTATAAGACTATTAATAAAGAGTCCTATTCTACACTTACAGAAACCAGTGGGAATATTGCTCTTTCTAGCCATGAGAAAAGGAATCTAAGTACCTTCTGTATCTTTCTTTTTGGACTGTATTCTCACTAATCCTATTGTTTCTTTTCTTCATGCCACACTTCTACCTTGAAGTTCCTGGTTTACAGATTACTAGGGAAAAATCCCTTAACTGCATATAGCTAGTGGATTTTAACTATAAGTTTAACTTTTCCATCAGCTTCAGATGAGTTGAGACCATCAAGCATCAACTCTCTTGGAGTTAATGATAAACCTTCAAGTCAATTATTTTAAATGCTGTGTATCTAAGTATGTATAAAAACCTGTTATTTAAATTACATACTCATTGATCATCAGACAGCTTCCTACTAGATAAACTTCATTGAACCTTCTGACATTATTCTAGCCACTGATGTGTCCCAGTAACCAGTCTTGTTGACCTTATGTAGAAAGAAAGTGTGACCCAATTCTGTGTTTACTACATGCCTTAAAGTATTGATCAATGGGAGCTTTGGCTGCAAACTGAGTTGGCTTCGTAATTCCTTAACAATGTCGGTTTGCTCTTTGTAGCTAGCCAGCTTACACACGACTTGGAGATCAAGCGTGATTTATGGGGCAGGGCTGTCAAACAGTGATGAGGCTTTTTCCTAGTCTTTTGCAAAGACTGATTTCCACTTGAGTACAATTCAGTAGCGCTTACAGTCAGTGGCAGTGCTTTTGATCTTAGCTTAGGGGAATTTGCTCTGCCCTTAGAAATACGAATGGGGAAAAAAAAAAAAAAAAAAAAAAAAATCAACCTTCAGTGAAAGAGTTACTCTGACTAGTATGGAGCATGCCAGACAATTCTAACATCAGTTTCCTGAAAATTTTAGGATTGCTTATACTTGTGAAATACAGTAATACTGTTTTTGTTCATTTGAGAACCTTTTCTTTCCTATGTGTGTAAAGTGATTATGGAAAGATAGGAACGTAAATAAATAACTTCAAGGCTGACCATGTCACCGTGACAAATGCATGTGCATGTTAAATGTACGCACGTGCTCCTTCTTTGATGTCCATGTCATGCTTTTCTAGTAAACTCTTGGTTTTCAATACAGGTTTCCCTCACTTTATGCAGTACGCGCATTCCTTGAAAACGGCACATAACTTAAATTTGCATACAGGGAACCCACTTGACAAGGTGATAAATAGGGATACGTTCTAAGACCTTGACTGTACTGATCCCCATTTCTACCACTTTTACAACACAGTTTGGTACTCGCCAACAGCAGACAGTGCACACAAGCACAGGGCACTGTCATAATGGGGATGGCAGCTACAGAAACACATGTCACGGATGAGTGAGGAGCACAGATCCACACAGGAGGCTACATATTTTGGAGCATATCACTCCCACAGTGCACTGCACAAAGCAGCTGATTGAAGGGCTTCCACCACACTCATTGCATAAGAGTGAATTTATCTCACATATAACAATATTTTGGTATACAAAAGGGTCATCGTGTAAGAATGAATTTGCATATCTAGAACATGCGTAAAGCAAGGGAAACCTGTACTCTTAAGTGGTGTCCCTCGGGTCGGTGCTTGGACCGGTGCATTGTTATCAGTGATTTGGATGTGGGGATGGAAAGCTCGCTGGCCAAGTTTGTGGACAACACCAAGTTATAGGCAAGCGTGGTCATGCCAGAAGACAGGTTGCAGACACAGGCAGACCTGGACAGGCCGGAACCAGATGAAGTTCAACACTCAGAAGTGCAAGGTGCTCCATCTGGGAGCAAACAATCCCAACATGCCTACGGGCTTGGTGGCGACAATTTGACTTCCACCATGGCCAAAAGGGGCCTGGGGTAGTGATCGACCATTGCATGAACGTGAGCCGGCAGTGTGATGCAGTGGCCAGCAGGGCAAACACCACATTGGCATGCATCAACCATTGCATCTCGCGCAAAACTAAGGAAGTGATACTCCCACCGTGCTCCGCACTGGTGAGACCGCAGCTGGAGTAGTGCGTCCAGGTCTGGGCACCGCACTTCAACAAGGACATGGAAAAACTTGAGGGGGTCCAGAGAAGAGCCACCCGTATGATCAGGGACTTGTAAGACAAGCCATATGAGGAAAGCCTGAGGGACTGGGACCTCTTCAGCCTACAGAAGAGAAGGCTGAGAGGGGACCTGGTAGCGGCTTATCACTACATCAGAGGAGTACATGAAGAGTACAGCTGTTCAGCAGGGCACCCCTGGAGAAGACCAGGAGCAATGGATACAAATTACTGGAAAGCTGCTTCAGGCTCAGTTGCAGGAAAAACTCCTTTACAGTCAGGGTGTCCAGACTGGAATAAACTCCCTCCAGAGGTGGTGCAGTCACCTACCCTGGAAATCTTCAAAAAGAGACTGGACAGTCACCTCGCTGGGGTCACTTGACCCCAGTTGTGTTTTCCTGCCTAGTGCAGGGGGACTGGACCCGATGATCTACAAGGTCCCTTCCAGCCCCTGACAATCTATGAAAGTACAAGGCAGCTTCCGTAACTGAAGCTCAGTGTTTCCTTCCTAGTTTCTACCCTTTATCCAGCAGCAATTAAAACCAGGAACGTATTCTTACATGGATGAAGGAAAAAGAACAGCATTCTACGTCCGAGCCAGAAGAGGCCAAAGGTCCAGAGCGGATCCTAATCTCATTGATATACACATGTCATTCCAATCAGGTCAGGGGAATGACATCACTGACAAAAAGACAGAATTGAGCCAAAGTCTATCTGACAACCCCTTCTTAAAGTCAGATCTGGACAGCCTTGTCATTTTAAAGAAGGGACATCCTACTTCTAAGTGCATGTATATGGTTTTTTTATTAGCTGTTAGCAATGAGATATCTCAGCTGTCAGCCTAAGTGATTGATCTGTGATTGATTTACCTGTCCGTCCTCTACGGCCGTCTACAAACAGAACTGATTTGTTAATCTACAGACTATTTTATTCTGTAAAAATGGAGTTTGGATTTGGGTTTGCCAGCTCTGACTCACTCACTCTATACAGTGAGGGGTGGAAGTTGGAGCTTTATAAAGTAGTTTTAGATTTCAGATGGTCACTCACTGATTTCTGTTCAATACTGACATTTTGCCAGCACTGCGTTCTGTTAGTTAAAGGAGCAGCAGCATCTTAATGAAGAACAGGAGTTATGTAGCAGTTTGGGGATGGAAGCATGACTCTCACAACTCATACTAAGCAGGAGCTAGGCATATGCTTAAGTAACTCAAGGTACCTGCACACCAGCGCAGAGCCTGCTCCCACATGCTGTAATTACAGCATGTCAGAGCAGACTCAATTAATCAAGTCGGCTGGAGTGCGGTAATTACCATGCTCCAGCCGCCTCCTGCATTTTGTGCATCAGTATCCATGCTCTTCAAAATGGTGGCAGAGGCACTTAAACTAAACCTCGTTGAACGAGGTTTAGTTCAAGCATCCCACCCCCCCCCATTTTAAAGCACAAGGACACCGTTGCACGAGACACGGTGGTGCTTTAATTACAGTGGCTCTCGGAGCCGCCCTAATGAAATCACCACCTCCCCTACCCCTGACCTCATAGGTGATTTCATGTTTTCTCTGTGTGTAAACCTCAAGGGTCTGATTTAGCGTCCTCTGAAAGGTTCCCATGGAGCTGGATCAAGCCTATGAAGACTACAGGCTTAGGAAAAGTGTGGAAAAAATACCTTCTCTAAACAAACTACTCTGTTTAAAAAAACCCACAACAACAACTGTGGAAGAACAATTGCTCCTATATGAGAAACACGGTTGTTCTGTACAGGCAGCATTCAATTGTTAAATGGCTGATGATACATAAATGCTGAACTATTACATGGAGTTACACATTCAGGTATCCTGCAGAGAAGTGCTTACTAATGACCAAGAGTTTTCATAAGGACTAAATCAACCTTCCCAGAAAAGTGCCTGTATTCTATTCTCGGTTGCCATTCACAGGCTTTTCAGAATCACAGTCATGTACATACCTATTTTTTTTTTAAATTCTCCACATCATATTTGCAGAACAAAGATTTACTGAGCAGAACTGTAGCAAAAATAACGATCTTACATTTTTATACTTGTTAGCAAGAGAAAATTACAAAAAGGTGGAGACCAACTAGTTAAGATATCCTGCTGTATTTTCCCATTAAAATCCATCAAGCTACATAGTTACTATAGTGTCAGAAATAAAATACCTATCAAGCCATTTTTAAATAGTGACGAATGTCTCTGTGGACTACACAAGCCCAAGACATCCTTTTCCCCACCCCCACTGTTCACTGCAATGAACTTAATTTCACTTTCAGTTAAGCTCTCATATCACTGAAGAGCAGTACTGCTCTGCTACATCTATGTAAGATTGATTGTTATCTAAAATATGACAGTGTGAACAACCTGAAAAAAGTCGTAGTCCAAACAACCTGTACATGTTTGTTAATAAGTGTGTTGTATTGACAAAGTCCATGTGAGTAGTTTCATAGTTTGTAGGGTCAGAAGGGACCCGAGCAGATCATCTAGTCCGACCCCCTGCCATGGCAGGAAAGAGTACTGGGGTCAAACGACCCCAGCAAGATGTTCATCCAACCTCCTCTTA
>NW_017728924.1:3157175-3188085 GCF_001723895.1 Crocodylus porosus | reverse complement strand
ACCAGAGCACCACGAGTGCTCGTAAAGCCGCGCCAGGGGTCCTGCAATGACGTCAGCCAATTCCTTTAGTACTCTAGGGTGGAGATCGTCCGGACCAGCTGACTTAAATACATCCAGTCCCTCCAGAAGCTCCCTAACCAGTTCCTCACTAACCCTGGGCCCAGGTGTGCCTCCCCTGGGGCCTAGCGGGGGCGGTGGCTGTTCCAGTCCCTGCTCAGGAAAATGGAGGCAAAGAAATCATTAAATATGTTGGCTTTGTCATCTGGTGTGACAACCAAATTTCCTAACGTGTCCTGCAAGGGCCCCACATTACCCGGAACCTTCTTTTTACCCCCTATGTATTTAAAGAAGGACTTCTTGTTGTCCTTGATCCAGGAAGCTAGTCCCAGTCCCATTGTGGTGTTGTCCTAGTTCCATTGTCCTAGTTGTGTTTGCTTATTAAAATGTTCAGGTTCTTTCCTCTCAAGATCTGTAGCCGATGATAAGAAATTACAAAGATGGAATGAACTAACTGAATAATCTGGTGTGTGTAACCAAAGGCTTCATTCAATACCCACTGCCTGCAAAGAACGATGAATTGGACAAGACAAACCCAGTTGAGAAAAATCTCTTAAGCGTATGCTGAAATCAGTCTTCTATTAAGGACAATACTTTATCAGGTACTTAAGTCCCACCGACTTCACAGAGATTAAATAGTAAATCGTTTCTGAATTGGATCCTATATCAAGAGTAGACTTATTTTTTCATACTTTAATTGCTAGCTAGCAATTGCTATACTTGGATAGCAGGTGCTAATTTACTCCCCCCTCAACGTCCTTTTCCTAGGATGACTTTGCACATTGGGCCAAATTCTGGCTTAAGATGTACATACAAGTACTATTTTGGTCGATTGGGCTGATCTGAGCACTTGTGGGCGGAATAAAGCACTTGAGAACACGGGAGTGTGTGACGCTATCTGCGTGAAAATACTGGGTCAGATTGTTATATAAAATCCCTGGTCTTTCTAATGCAAGTGAAATGAGATTCAAAATCTGCAAGCCCTCAAAACTTCTGCTTATGCATTTGTTCAGTATGTTGCACTGCCCTGACATTTTCTGTTTTCTGTTAGTTTATGGACTTTTAATAGAACATTATAAAACAGGGATAGTGAGCATTTAAAAAGCTATTGAAGCAGCAGCAAGGTGCTGTTTTTATTAAGTGCTTAATGATAGCAGCGGGTGTTGCCCACATTTACTAGGCGTGTCTACATGTGCAATGAACGCAACTGAATATAACATTCTGAGCCAAAATAAACCAATCCTAACGTCACTGTCTACATGTGCATTTAAGCGCAGTAATTTATTGCGCTGCCAAATATCACTTGTATCTGACGGGACTATCTGGCAGCACAGTAAATTAGTCTACTGTATCCTAATTGCCTCGCATGTATAGATGGTAATGCTTTACTGCACAGCAAATTAGTCTGCCACACAGTAAAGCGTCTCATATAGACATGCCCACTATGGTCCAAAAACTGAACAGACATAAATTACTCCTGTGAGAGGCATATTTATAACATTTCCTTTTTACATAGAGAGAGACAAGACTAAGATCATAAGGAGCCAGGCGTGCTGGCAACTATACCTTGTTGGAGGACCTCAGGCACTTTTGCCTGTTTTCAGATCCGTAAACTGATAATACTGTACTCAGAAGTCAGGACTGCCTGGTTCCTACCACCAGCAATACTGTCTGCTTTACAAGGGTTTCTTTTTACTGATGTTGGAATGTGCCTTGCAGCCACAAGGCTTAATTTGTGATGGGATGAACTGTACTTTGGCCAGGACACAGAGGTTGACTTGTGGTCTCTCCTCAAAAGAGTTTCATGGGATTTTGTAATTGCCATGTGTGAACAGGATGTTAATTATGTTTCAGCTGAAAAACAGCCTTTCTATTCACCCAACCTCCCTCCCCATTATATTGGGGCAACGCTACTACCAACTCCACTTCGATTCCATCAAACCCTACCGAATGACAAGCTGTGCAAAAATTGCCAGAGTCTAAGGAAAGCAGCACCTTCAGCTCTCAGTCAGGGACAGGCTCAGCTAACCCGAGAGAAGACTAGACTACGTATTGCAGCTGGGATGTGATCCAAAAGTGCTGACTCTGAGCCACCTACACCATTTCCATAGCGTCGCAATTGGCTTCTTGGTCTCCTGTGCAAGTACTGACCTGAAACAAAAGCTCCCATTGACTTCAAAAGCTCCACTGGGGTTTGGATTAAGACCCTATGGCACACTCCTCAGGCAGTGGAAGGGCATGTCACATAACAGCTTTTGGCTGTTATTTTGCACTGCCTTTGACTTTCAGCTGTGAAATACCCTGAAGTGCTGGAACCTCTGCCAAAGAATGCCCTGGTACATTTTATTGTAGGGTTATGGAAATCACAATGTATGCACCTTACATACAAAATAGAGAGCCAAGTACCCTAACGATCACATTTCTAGGTGTTCAGTCACGAATTGATTGTGCTTCACAGAATCATAGCAGCAGTTAATATGGGTACATGAAGCATCCACCATCGCTCTCCTTAGGATACGTACAAATGAATGAAGAATCACCCCGACAGCAGCTCTCCTAACAGTCCTGGTCCCATGCTGTGTTTGCAGGGCAAGCAGTTTGTAAACCTATCTTTCTTATTTTCAGACTGAACAAATTTGAACTAGAGTCACTGAAAGGTGATAAACCTGGACCCTGACAATGCCGTTTTTTACAGGACCCTTTATAGGAGAAGAAGCATGCAGCAACGTAGCGTTGCACTTAAATCAAAGACTCAACTTGCCTTACTAAAAATATATCTAAACAAGCCTTATGTTGATACCAAGGAAGTCAAGCAGCACAGCAATGAAAATACAGAAACCCCTGTAAATCTGGACAAGCCACTGTTTTGCATTTCACTGATATGCAGCATAATGACAAATTGGTTATACTTCTTCATATGATGGGGCCTTAAGTTGTTTCCAACAAAAGCAGCAAAAATGCTAGATAAACAGAAACACCTAATCAGAGTCTGATTGTGGTCTGACACTGAGCTCCCTTGATCCAGTCAAACCATCCCTGATTTACATCATTGTACATTAGAAAAAAAGCCCTCTTACTAACCTGTTAATATCTATTTTCAAGGCAATGTAAAAAGGAAAGGAAAACTCTGCTTGCATTTTTTTTTACACATCTGTGTGTTTGCGCGAGTCATAAGGAAGGCCTAGGAGGTTTTATAAAAGTGACAAAAGCAGTAACAGTGAACAATCATTTTCTCTGTGTGATTTCTATTTTAGAAAGTTAGGTCTTTTCTACTCTAGGAAAGAGTTTGATGTGTGAAGAACTGGTCCAAGTCTGACATGAGAACCGAGAAGGGTTTTTTCAGGCCTAGAAAAAGTTTATCGTGGATATCACAATTTACGCTGCCGGTTCGTTAAGCAAGTCTCGTGTTATTCTCCTTCTCCCCTGACTGGACGACATATAGTTCATACACCATAAACTGTGTGTGTCACCATTGATTACAGAATTTGAAATGTGTTTGTGTGTGAATAGCAAAGCCTGAATGCCATGAACGTTGCTTCCGTGTGCATTTGCACTGATAAGAAGTCCAACCACTTGAACAGGTCCAGAAAGAAAATGTCAAAGGGGTTCTGAACATAGGTGAATTTAAATTTGCTTTCAGATTCACAGGAGCACTCACTGCACAACGTTCCCACAATTAGTTTTCCTCCCTCTGCTTAGTTGCTAACATTCCTTAGTGAATTTTGACTGCATAACTTTCAGGAAAATCAGGGTCAGTAGAGTAAATGTTTCTATAGCAACTTGGCAGACACACCTTTCATAACTCATAAATTATGTCAGTAATGAAAAGGCGCAACTGGGTCAGAGCAGTGCATGGTGGGAAGTTAATGCCCCGTTATGTAAGTAGGGTAACTAAAGGTTAAAGAGAGCAATTGAATAATGAGCTTTTTGCCAGAAACAGAAGAAGAGATCAACACGCAGTGCTTCCAAAGACCAGCTTCTGAACAGTAGCAGTATGAGACATGGCTGGTGATGAGCCACCAGACTGAAACAGAACCTGTTTCAGGACTCGGAGGAATGAGAATTCAATGCTGTGAAAAAAAGACATACCCCGTTTCCAAAAGCAACTTCTAGATCAGTTATATTCAGAAGATATCAGGAATAGATCCATTCAAAGCACTGCTGCAGAGAGCATCTCCCTGGCCTATCATTGTGACCTTGCCATTTATCTCCATGCTTCCCTCCACCAGCTCTCCCTTCTCATTGCCTCCAATGCACCTTACCCTTATTTTTAAGGTACATCATGTCGCCAGTCGTCTTCGCCACTCTTAGCACCTAACTCCCGACTCTCCCCTCTTCTTGGGCATCAACTTCTATAGCCCATTTGTCTAATTCGCTTACGAGCATTTTCATGCTTTCTTTCAAGACTCCGCTCCCTGAACCACCCTACAAAGCAGAAACCTTTTCCTCTTTCAAATTCTTCCCTAACATCTAATTTTGCTGTGACATCTATAAGACACCCTATACTGACTGTGTAAGCACAGATAATCACATCACTGATCTCGCATTTATTTGTAGCTTATCAAAGATACCCTCCAAGAACCCGTTTAGGTAACCAATCCACGCGCAGGCATCATTGCTGTCATCTCTCTCTCCTTGACTGTTCTTCCATCTTCTTGTACCTTGGCTTAATTCAGATAATAATTCAGGTCTGGGGACAGACTGTCTCTACCCCACGCTTGGCACAGTGATGGCTAAATGATATAGTGACAGACCTACAGAAATTAAATGTGGATGACTGAAGGACAAAGGCATACAACAGACAGAAATGGATGAAGATGGTGATGGCAGCCAAGGGCTATAGTTCTAATTGCTTTGTTTTTTGGCACAATGAAACCTTAGTATGATTGAAGCCACTGGACACTGCTATACTAATTAATACTAATGATTAATGAGTTCCTGCCAGACCTTCCTGATAAGAGAATGTTTTTAAGGAAGGAAACGGAGTTGCATTTTGACATTAGCGCCCCACAAGGTGTAGAGAGCTAGAGCCTAGATGACGTGTCCAAATTAAATCTACACTATCGTGCTAACCAACAACCGACTCCCCTCAGGTTTGGATAAATGAGGTAGGTAGGAAACCAAGGGCGGTGCTGAAAAAAGCCTCTCTGAAATGCTGCACTTCTACTACAATTACATATCCTGCTATAGCTGCACACCAGATAAATATATTAATCAAAATGACCTAATTTTAGGCTTGAGTAGCAGAGTGTTATGTAACCATGGTAAGTATGCCATTTCCCTCCTGCTGAGGAAAAATCATGTTGCCCTTAAAAGAATTCCAGATGAATCCGTTATCAAGTGGCAGGGAAAGAAGGGGGGAGCAAGACTTAATGAGCAGAATGATTCATCACCCGCCCTGTGCTGCGAGTACGGCAGTAAGTGACTCCACCGCTGAACATCACTGCACCTTAGGAGCCCACGGTTATCACTGCAGGTCCAGGCTTTCCTAAGTTTCAAACACCTCCCAGGATGGGGGGAGCAGGCCCGCTGCAGGAAGGGAACAGAGGGGCTAGTGCCTTTCAGATTCCAGCGGTTTGCATGAGCTTTACGTTCTCAAAGCTCATATACAGGGGCTGCCTCTGTAAATATGGAGCTCGCGGAAGCCCCCTCCGGATAGTTATTTTTCACTTGGCGGGGGAAGTGGAGGGTATAACAGGAAAGGCATTCCTTTTAGGTAGTACTAATCATGCTTTGAACAGGCTCAAAAGCACTTTTCAAAGCTGAATACAACAAGGCTATGAGACTTATCTAGATTTACAGTGCATTACACAAGCAAGGGACCAAAAGGTGAACATTTTTGTGATAGAAGATTACTCAGGCAGAGAACTCTCATAAGTGCTGAAATGTGAAAAACAAATGGCAGGGTATGCATTTCCCATTTGCTCAGTACATGCACATAAAAGAAACACTGCGTAGGCTTCACTGCAGCATAGCAGTGTGTCCAAAACTCAAAGGTTAGTTACATAAATGATAAGGCGTGGGCTTAAATGCTTCATTCAGCTTGTTAATTACTTGCTTTGTGGCCTGAGCCAATGTTCTGAAACAGGTTCATCCAATATTGTATGACTGCCTCTGCATTTCCATCCATCATATTAAGCTAAAGTGCTGGGGAACAATTTGTGGTAATATCTAGGAAGAGGCTATTTTCTTCAGGAGCGATTCTCAGAACAAGCTCAGACAGAGGAACACACAGATGCTTTTTAAATGTGCTTCCCAGTTTTGAAAATTATGGAGTAGATGTTTCTAAGCATCCCCTTCAAAACCGGCCTCGGGCAACCACGAACAGAGCAGCATCGTGACATGCGTGTCCTGAAAAATCCTCCTCGTCTCCCCACTTTGTTACTCTATGCATCCAAACTGGGGGCAGCCCACCAGAAGCCATTACTGCAAGACAGTGGAAAGAGCCATAACATCCTTGAGACATACCTGAGACAATACTTTTTGCAGGAGCTACATTTCTATGATTTACAGAAACCGTTCAAATTTCAGTTCAGTTCACGGGGACATCTGTTTGACTGAGGTGTTTAAGATCATAAGGAAGAGCAACCTCCTCATTTCCTTCCCTAGGAACTTACAATTTCTCCTCCTTCCCTACAACCTCTCTTGCCTGCATATCAAGGTGTTCACCTGTGCTTGCACACTTCTTCTTTTAGTATTGGTGTGACCAAAGAGGAAAACTCATTCTGCCTTTGGGTTTCTCTGAAGCAGACGGAAATTGAAGGCAAGCATCTCAGAGCAATATTGGACCCCTAAAATGCTCAGAACTGGAAAGACCCTTTGTTGAAGATGCTTTAATCCCACCAGCCCCTTGGGCCACCTTTACAAGTGGATGTTTCTAAACCACAAAATGCAGAGTAGGATCCTGGATCTGAATTGCAAGCCTTTAAAGTCTGGGGTTGAGGTTTTTGTTTAACCCATTATAGGTAAAGGAGCCAACTGTAAAATGTAGATATTAGTTTGACTTCTAAATTGTGGTTGGGATACTCATACAGTCTCAGGTAAAAGGCGTAGCACGGGCCCCCCTGATGTGTATGCTCCCCTTCATTTCCCACTGATCTGAAAATCAACCATAGCATCTGGCTACAAACAACTCTGTTAAAAAGTGACTTGATATCAACAGATGCAGCAGTGCTCACAGAGAACTTGCAATAATAATTTGGATTGTCCTCTGTTTATTCCAAAGAATTGTTAACTCTGAAGTCTATTCATGGTAATTTAAGCATTATTATTACCTGTTTAATTTCTGATTGAAGCAAGGGAAAATTACCATATTATTTAAATGTACTGTGCATGGAGTTTCTTTTTTGGTACCTCTGTTGGCTGGAAATTTGTAGGCAGAGTTTGTGAAAGTCCTGGGGAGTTTGGGAGAGTTTCTCCTATGAATCCTGGCTTCCCCAAAGCCATTTCAAGTCTTCTTACTGTGACCAGCAAATCCCAAAGCATTAATATTCTATTATTTTTCCCTTTTATAGTCAGCATTTATCTTTCCAGAAAGTTGGATCCTCCAGACCCTTCATAATTTTTGCTTAGGCCTCCTGCATTCTCTCCAGTGAGACTTCTCAGCACTGATCATTTATTAAGGATCACGTTTGTGGGGGGCCAGCAGGTAACACAATGCTAAGGGGCAACCAGCATGGGTTTATAGCAGGCAGATCCTGCCCGACTAACCTGGTCTCTATTTATGATCAGGTCACAAAGTGCTTAGATGCAGGAATAGAGGTAGATGTTATTTACTTGGATTTTAAAAAGGCTTTCGACAGTGTCACACCCAAGTCTTATAAATAAACTAGGTAGCTGTGACACAGATTTGTTCACAGTCAGGTGGGTGGATAACTGGCTTGTGGGGCGCACCCAGAGAGTGGTGGTGGACGGGGTGGTTTCTGCCTGGAGAGATGTGGGCAGTGGGGGTCCCCAAGGCTCTGTCCTTGGACCAGTGCAGTTCAATATCTTCATCAGTGATTTGGACGAAGGTGTTGAAAGCACTCTGTCCAGATTCACAGACAACACCAAACTATGGGGTATGGTAAACGCACTAGGGGGTAGGGAGTGAATTCAGGCAGATTTAGACAGACTGGGGGAAAGGGCAGATCAGAATAGGATGCAATTTAACAAAGATAAGTGCAAAGTGCTGCACCTGGGGGGAGAGAATCACCAATGCACCTATAGACTGGGAAGTACTGGTCTAAGTAGCACAAGAAGGGATTTTGGAGTCCTAGTTGAAGCAAAAATGAACATGAGTTGCCAATGTGACAACGTAAAAAGTAAGGCTAACTGCACTCTTTCTTGCATTAGCAGGTGCATCACGAGCAGGTCTAGGGAGGTGATACTTCCCCTCTACGCGGCACTGGTGAGGCCGCAGCTGGAGTACTACATCCAGTTTTGGGCGCCGCACTTCAAGAGGGATGTGGATAACCTGGAAAGGGTTCAGAGGAGAGCTACACGTATGGTTGAAGTAAGATCCTATGAAGACAGACTGAGGGATTCGAATCTCTTCAGCCGCCACAAGAGAAGGCTGAGAGGTGATCTCATGGCTGTCTACAAACTCATCGGGGCGGGGGGTCAGTAGGGAATAGGGGATACTCTGTTTACCAGGGCGCCCCTTGGGGTTACTAGAAACAATGACCCTAAATTGAAGGACAGCAGATTTAGATTGGACATCAGGAAGAAATTGTTTATGGTGAGGGTTGCCAAACTATGGAATGGGCTTCCAAAGGAGGTGATGCTTTCCCCTATCTTGGAGGTCTTCAAAAGGAGATTAGACAAGCACCTGGCTGGAGTCACTTGGCCTCAGTGCTCTTTCCTGCCCAGAGCAGGGGACTCGATGGTCTAATAGATCCCTTCTGACCCTAGAAATCTATGAAATCTATGATATTCCTGGAACAGAGAAATAAGCTATATTTTCTCAGTCAAAAGAAGTCCTAACTCCTGCCCCTCCCCGCTCATTTTTTACCATCATATTTAATTTAAAAAACTCATATGCAACCTACTTGCTACTACCATTCTTTGAGTTTTTCCAGCATTATTTCCTCCTTTTTACTCTGCATCTCAGATAATTGTCCCTAGTTGTATTAGCTTGTTTTATTTTACAGGTCAATTCTCATGCCGATATTTCTTGCCCATGGGCCATATCACGCTATCAATATCTAAACAGTACCATGCCCCTCTGAAAGCAATTTGGATTTCTGCTTAAAAATTTACGGCAAAATATGGCCCTCCCTCTGTTTCTACTCTTCTGTCCCTTCACTTACAGAGTTTTCTCTCTATACCTCTACCCCTATGTTGTAACACTTTGGATAGTGTGTTCAAAACACTGGGCTGTTACCATACTTAGCCTATTAATTAAACAAATACAGTTTCGTAACCTAAGACACATGTATAAAATGCTGTTTCTCTTAGTGAGAACGAACCATGTTATTTAACAGATTTCACTAACAGATCATTTTAGTCTTCAGGCTAAATATTGTTTCCTCAAACTAAAGATGAACACTGTAATTCAATAAAGGCCACAGATGTTCAGGATACAAAACAAGAGAGGAAAAAAAATATAGGTTTCATAACTTGCAAAGTTATGCAACCAGTTGCTTTTTCACAAATTAAAATGTATATCTATTTGTGTGCTCATTTTGTCTTACTCTGAGCACAAATAAAACCCTATGTGTATACTGTATTTAAAACTGATTTCACAAAATGCTTTCTCACATATTTTAGTCAAAGTATTTTTTGTCTAGGAAGCCTCATTGCTATTTCTGAACCCTAACTTATCTCCTCAAATACGTTTAAGACTGCTTCTCATTGAAATCAAAGGGAGTCGGGCACCTAAATTATACTTTGAAGGATCTGGGACTTGACTTTGGAGCAGATCTGGTTATGGTGAGACTTTTAAAATAACGGTACACAAAAGGCAGAAAAGCAAGCTGCACACAGAGGCACCATGCTCTCTACACAGCTTTTTCACTGAAAACTGATCCCAGTTTGAAGTGTCTGTCTTGAATACTCAAAACCTACCGGTCCTAGTAACCTCTCCCTCCACAAGCATGTCTATCCACGGCACCTACCCTCTGCTCAAACGATGACGCTCTCCCTTGCTAGATGAGACTCTGCCACATCGGAGAACTGGCTTCCATAATTACATTATGGAATTTCATTTCACAAGAGTGAAGAGTGACCAGAGACCGAACCACTTCCAGAATGATGTGAAAAACTTCCCTGTCAATTTAACTTTCTGCCAGCTAAATTGCTGCCCACCCACACCCAGCTTCCACAGTCACTCGCTTGCACAGCTACAAAGCAGCACCTAAGCAAAACAATCAGGCTATTTCTCCTACAGGCTGGAAATAATGAAAGAGAAGCTGCTTGTTACGGGTATTAGCATTTGTAAATACTCAGGAAGCAAGTGGGACTGTGTCAGCACAGAGAGGGAGGCAGGAACTGAAAGAGCCCCTTAGATTAGTGCAATTTTTCTCATGTCTCTTCATTGCCCAGCACTACGGGATCCTGCTGCATGACCAGGGCCCTACACACTGCTATAGTACAAATAACAAAGAATCACCAAGAGCTTATTCTTAAAACAGCAGATTTACTCAGGCATCATTAAAGGCAAAACTTGCCATATTAAATCCTCCTTCTGGGTGTTGCAGGCAAGGTCTCAGCCTCCCTTTCAGAGCTGAGTTTAACTGACATTACTTTACTTTTATTCTGAGCATATTTGATCTGGAGACAAAAATCGATTGTAGAGGCCTCATTCTGCAAACACTTTTCAGAGCGTAACTGCACGGTGAAGGATGCCGGGGTGAACAACTAGATTCTAAGAGAAACCTGATGGGTGAACACCTACAATAGACATTAACACCCGGGAAAGGGTTGAGGAAGAAGGGAAGCGGTCACTGCACAGACAAGAGCCTTTGTTCCGTCACTGCTTTAACCTTAATCGCATCTGTCCAGGAGTATGGCCCCAGCAGTCCAGCTCAGACAAGCCTCATAGTCAGATATTATTGTAAGAAAAGACATGAATCTAACCAGACACAACTTGGTTAGATTTTTTTCAGTTTCAGCCAAGTGGTATAAACCATGTCATATGAGTTAGGGGTATAATATTATAGGAAATTCAAAGGAAAAGACGGAGGGAGGATAGTTACGTAAGACACCCTGCGACAGCCAGTTCTAAATCCAGCAGACCAGTTGCTGCCTCTTGCACAAAGCATGCTCCTCACAGACCCTAAATGAAGCACAAAGCCCTTTGGTGCAGTTGCAAAATGAGAAGTGGCATCTCAGTGGGCTGCCTCAGTGGATTAATTTTAAACGTGTAATTCAATATAGACTGCATAAGCCTTTAGGAATAGAAACCGAGGTTATGTAAGCATGTTTTTAGAGCTCATAACACAAAATTCCAAGTCTGGTGCTGAGTGTCAAACAGTTCCCCTTCCCCAGGATTTTAACTTTCCTTTTGGTTAGTTTCTTTTCAGATTTTCTGCACATTTCAATAATACACACACCTTTTTGCTCTCACCACTCACGTGTTTCTTTGCCAGAGTCTGACTTCTTTTTTTCGTTCTTTAAGGAAGCACTTCAGACTCCTCCCAATATCATTGGCAAAGACTTGTGTCGGTGACATTTACAGAAAGTTGTTGAATTTGAAACCTTGATGTAGAAACAAACTGAGAGCCAAGTCCTGATATGACCTGTGTAGTCTCACAAGACCCAGGGGCAGCAAATAGATACTGGTGTACAAATCTCCCAGTATAACCTTCCCTCCATCTCAGGAAATATAATCTGGAGAGCCTCAAAAAGGGATTGTGATGATGATGATGATGATGATGATGAAGAATCGAGTGTGTCACTTACACCAAAAAAAAGGGGGGACAGGCTTTTTGTCCACGTCAAGTCCAACAAAGAGCTGCAAAGCTCAGTCCCCACCAATGTGGAGAGAAGCATGGGCCGGAGTTCATACGTTAACCCATTCCCAAGCAGACATACCTCCAATGACACAAGAAATGTCAAGTGGCAACTTTATAGCATTTTAAGATCAATATTAAAATTCTCACAGGACATATTTACTGATCTATTGACAATTATCTGCAATTTGGGCATTTATTTTTTTAACTGACAAAGGCAAAAGACTCCAAGATGGTGAAACTGAGGAAATAAAGGGAGTCCTACCTCAATGATGTTTCTCATGTGTCAAACGACCTGGTTCCCACAACCTGATTATTCCACATGCACGTTTTGCTACTTGAAAAGGAGAAGGATGTCTAATTAGGTTGGTGATCTGAAAATAATAGCATGCTACTCTTCTTTTTAACAGGAGATTAGTAGGACCTTGGGTAAAGCAGAATAAATCTCAACTTTTATTTTTATTTTTAAAATACGAGCTTGGTAAATTTAATCAGATGACTGTTTTATAGCTACTGCATAAGCCTGATGAGTTGCTATGCTGAAGGGTTACAACTCGGTGCTAAAAAAATGAAGATTAATTACTTCAAAGTTAAAATGACAGACTTGAGCAAGTAACAGATGATACACTGGGAACTGAGCTAATGAAACCTGCTCCCCTTTTAAGCTGTGTATTAATAAATCAGCATACAAAGAAATGTAACTAGGCACTTGACAGATTGGCATGAATGAGAATCCCCGAAACCAACAGTTTCAACTTGGTGTGGACCTTTGGCACGTACCTTTTCAGCTGGCCCAAAAGCTCCACAACAGGTATTATATCTTGTACATGAAGTGAATAGCAAGGTACAAAAATAACTCAAATATAATATACTGTGACTGGCCACACTTTCAAGGTTCTTCAAAAAAAAGGAAAACCTTCCTAATTTATAACAACTCAAAGAAACTAGCAAATTTAACACTCAGGCATGAAAAAATCATCTATTATAGGCCAGGTTCTGAATGGGCTGCACAGAAAAACCCAAGCACTCGCTTAGTCAGTTGTTCATTACGGACCAACCTCTGGAATCGAACAGACAAAAGTCACCTCGCCTGACTCCAGAGACGCACCAACTGGTGTGCCCAGGAGCTGCAGCGGTCCCTGCATCCTTTTCTGGGACGTATTTCTGAGTCAAGAAGGAATACAAGGGCTGATTCTAAGCCCCTTTACACCAACATACTTCCATTGGCTCCACCAGATTTACTCCCGACTGCCAGAGCTGCTAGCAAGATGAGGAAGAAAGCCCAGAGCGCCATTTGTTTCCTGTTATTTCACATTTTGCTCAGAAAACTGCATGAAATCTGTTCTCCTTGAAGTCATTCCCCATGAGGGAAGCGCTATGCTGAAGCATTGTGCTCACAGGCCCGTAACACTAATTAAAACAAATGCCAAGTTCTCTCTCAGCAATGTGCTGGGAAAATGGTGGATATTATCTGGCTAATCCAGAACAAATAGGATTTCTTAAGGGCTCTTCCTCAGCAGATGGCACGGAAAGACTGACAAAGTGCCTGTCCGCTCTTTGTGCGGCTGCACTCCCTGGTGCTCAGCAGGTCTCACGGGCCTCACGGACTTCATGTGTTGGGCTCTCAGGGGATGTGTTTCGAGGACAGGTCCCTGTGAGTGGACCTGGCCGTACCAGCACAGTGCAGGGCACCTCAGAGAGAAGCAGAAGGCCAGGAAGGCTTATTTCACACTTGGAGAGGAGCAATGACAGGGTGGACTCTCGCAGCCAGCCCAGCCCCATGGGGTACCTAAGCCGGAGGGAGGATGCTGCTTTTCAGCTGGTCTCTTTGGAGCCCCTCAGGCCCTACAGGGTGCAGTGCAATGCCCAGAAAAGCCTGAGGACTCCAAGGAGCCTCCACACCAGCAAGGGGCCTCGTGGGACAACTCAAGGGAAACAGGCTCTTGGGGGACCATCGCTGCCTCCCCATGAGGGGCCAGCCTGGAGAGAGACTTCACTTCAGCTCTCTGCTTCAGGCTCCCCCAGACCCTTTAACCAGGGGCACCTTCAACCTGAGGGGCCCCCTCAAGCCAGGCCCCCCCAACATCCTTCCTGAGTCCCTCTCCATCCACATACAGCCCCCCCAAGAACCACTCCCCAACACCCATTCCTGAGCCCCTACCCCCACATACACCCCCAAGAGCCCATCTCCCCACATACACCCCCAAGAGACCCTCTCCCCACATACACCCCCAAGAGACCCTCTCCCCACATACCTTCCCCCACCCCAACACACCTGCTCCTGACAGCCCCCTCCATCTCTGAAGCACTTTGGGCAGAAAAGGAGCCATTGCTGGCAGGAAGAGCTTTGCCCAGCTCATACATGTGGGAGAGTGGCCTCCTGCCCGACCGCACAGCGAGGTGGCGACAGCAGTAGTGGCACAGTACTAAAGCACAGCACCGTAACTGCCCGTACTGCACTGTATGCATGGTTCACAGTTAGATTTTGCCACTACATTGCTGTAGCGGCATGCTAAAATGGGGGAGTGCACCACTACAGTAACATAGGCACCATCTCGTGTAGACCCACATGATTGCTATGTTGCCATAGTGACAATGTTGCATGTCGCTATGTTGCCATAAGGTGGTATGTAGACACACCCAGTGCGTCATAGCCGGAGCTCAACGCAACTCAAAATACGTTTCTCAGAAAAGGATATTATCATCGTCGGCATTCACACTCTAGTAGCACCACGATTGGGGCTCACTTGTGCTCAGAAATGTAGATACAGAGTAAAAGACAGATCTTGCCCAAGGGAGTTTATGGTCTTAACTAAACATGATTAAAAAGTGCAACAGAAAACAGAGAGGTTAAAGCATCTGTACAGTTCCTCAGCAGATCAGAGCTAAGACCAGAGCTCTGGTCTCTCAGCCCAGGGTAGCCTCCACATTGTTTCCACCAGCGTACACTGCCTTTTGAAAGGACCAACACAACCCCACCACCATACTACGTGAACTTCAAAGATCTTCAAACACTCCAGGTTCATACTTATTTCAAAGCCAAACTTGGAAGTTACCACTGCAAAACCCTGAAGTGTTAAGCAAATCTTAATGGGTTTTCTTAAGCTCCCGGAGCCAGCATACTCCCACGGTGCCTGGCACTTCTTTTTGATATGAAAGGTATGCAATTTTGAGGAGTCTCCTTGAAATAGAAACCAATAAGTGCAGTCAACCTCCATGGAGTGGAAAAACCCATGTGAAAGACAAGGGTAGCACATTTAAAACAAATGGGTGGGAAAAAAAAACCAAAGTAGAGACAAATTCATACCTAGCACAACTCCAACCACTTCAGTGGAGTTCCAACCAAGGACAGAGTAGACCCAGTACAATTATTTAATGTACAGTGCCAGCTGTATGCAGTCTGCCTGCATTTAAAAAAAAACTGCTAAATAAATTAAACATACCAGAAAAACATCAGAGAGCATAGCCAGACAGCTACCGGCAGCAGCAATTCTCTCGTGAGACTTTGTGAACTGAGGCTGCACAAAGACAGGAGTGTCTATCTGTATTTGAAGTAAAATGTACAATATCCAAGACAGTAATTGGCATGGATGCAAGCACACTGCCCTGGAGAGTAGTTTTTCATTTAGATTTAAGGAACTATAAGCTCTTCCTTTAGGCCTGGCTGTCCCCTACATGAGGAAAAAGAAACAGTATGCAAGTCAAGATCCACGATGTTCAAATACTACTACAGGAAGAAGCCAGGAGACTTGGCCAGGAGTCTGAATGCCTGTTTTACAGGCGATATACGACTGACCTTTCCAAGTGCAATCACAGTCTTAGACCCATGTTCAGCAAATGAGCATCACTGTTCCTGGATTCTCAGGAGACAGTAGTAGCACATATCTTTTTTCAGTTATGGCCAGACTTAAGGCTACAACTTTGACTTTTGTCACAGTGATCCTTGCCTTTGTAACCTCCCGGCTACATTGCCCGAGCACGCATTTCACGAGTAGTGTCGCATGCAGAGTCAGGCACGCAGAGCAGCACTGAGACATGTACTCTCCGGAGCTCCTTGGACACTACACAAAACACAGGCTTGTTGGTAGGAGATTAAAACCAACCCAGTGTTGAGAATGGCAATAGAAAATAAGCATATTTATTACTCATTAATAAGTGTAACACCCATTTTTAAAGAAGACTAAATAGTCAGATAAGACAACCTGATTGTGTCGCTTCTAGAAGAAGGATCAAATGAAAAACAAAACAAAACACATGGAGTAAAATATCTTAGTTTGGGGCTTTCACCTGCTGAGTCACAAACATAGTTAACTAGACAGCCGTTTCATTCATAGAAACACTTTTAACTTTGCTTACTAGGAGCCCAAGCCCACCACCACTGAAGCCAACCAGTGGTTTGCCTTCACTTCCGTCAGAGCAGGTCCGATCCTAGGGCACTGGTACGTGTGCTCCGGGAGCGGGCTCTCAGAGCCGCTCTGGTTAAAGCGCCTGGAATGTCTTGTGCATCAGCACCCCCACACTTCAAAATGGGGAGAAGGGGCAGCTAAAGCTCACTGATGAGCTTTAGTTAAAGCACCCCCACCCCCATTTTGAAGTGCAGGGACTCTGATACACAAGACACAGGGGCTGACTGAACTGCGGTAACTACCATGCTCCTGCAGACTCAATTAGCTGAGTCTGCGCCAATATAATTACAGCGCTTTTGGCTTGCATACAGGCACCTTAGGCCTCAATTCAGCAGAGTAGTTTAGTACATGTCCAACTGAAAGCCCAAGACTTGTCCTTTGGCAGTCAGTGAGATGAATCCCTGTGCCCAAGTGCTTTGCTGAACCAGGTCTGAGTTGGGCTTAAAGGTAGGTTTACTGGGGAGATAGGAGATACTACACAGCCAAAATAGGAAAACAATATATGGTGCTTTTAGTTCCTTTGGCATTTGAGTTATATAACCCGTAACTTTCCATTGTATGATTCCACTGTGCTGATGAGCATGCCTTCCATCCGAAGTTCCTGTTTGATGAAGGGCATAAAGATAGTGCTATACAGAAGTCACATTTATTCTTAGGTGGTTATGAAAGGACACGTGTTTACACATTACACTATGCACACACAAATGGTCTACTGCCAAGAGGCACCTGTGACTTCCTTTAACATGGGTACGGACTGTGCAGTTCATTTTCAGTAAGAACTACTTGGTATCAATAGTGAGTTTTACTTAATATACCACTGCTTTTTTTTTTCCTTATTAGGATTTAGGTTTGTGATTTAAATGGAGAAACACTCTGATGTTTTTAAAATAGATTAAGTGCAGCATGGAAGTGTCCCAGTTTCTATATCCAGCTTAGAGATGAAATAACTTTATTTACTCCTCTCCACCAGTAAAACCAGATAGCTTTGCAGCCGAGGTTCAGCAAAGCGGTTTGATCCTGCCAAGTCTGACCTGCAAAATGCTGACCCACTGGAGCACATCCACCTTTCCATTGCTTCTGATGGCCTGTATGGTAGCTTGGCACAGATGTTCAGTCTGTTCACATCAGCGGTGAGGAAGCATGTGTGCGGAGCAGCAGGAACAGCTCTGTGGACTGCATGCCAAGCAGTGAACTTCTACCGGGCCAAGAGGAGCTGTGCTGGCCATGGAAGCAGAGCAAGCAATTGCTGTAAACAATTACAAATACTGTGGAAACAAACAAGACCCCGTGACTTCGAGCCTTTCCCACAGGTTGCGGCTGTTGCTATGCTGTGCTTGTTTTGTCATTCGGAAAGAGCTACCTACATGCCGCATGAAGGCGCTCCAGAGGGCTGTGGAAAGTTTCTAAATTTAACCAATCAGACTCACTCTTCTATTTCGGAAAGATGCCTTGGAGGAACACATCCGAATTCAGTTAGGGACTAAAAAAGGATAAAAGGAAAAGTCTAAGTGAAGATGAGCTCAATTAGGTGTGTAAACTTCAGTGGAGGGTGAGCAGGTCGGGCTGGTGGGTTAAGGCACAGGGGATCTGGGCTCTTACACTGACACGTTGTGTGGCCTGGGGCAAGTCACTTGGTCTCTCTGTGCCTTCAGCCCTGGACACACAATCACCTACCCCGGTGTAATTCACATCCGTTCATATACTGACATCAATTACAGCATCACGTACATACAGACACGTGTTGGCGCCCAGGACAGCTATTACGGCCTTTGTCACTAGTGGCAGAGGAGCGGGCAATAGCTTGTCTGCGTAATTTGCCCCAGCAGTTTTACCCCAGTTTGTTTCCCTGCTATTTGTTGATACCAGTGCACTACATCCTAGGCCCTAGTGTAGACAGGGCCAGTTTCCAGTAGAGGACAATAGTAGCTAAAAACACCTTTGCCTCCCTCCTTTGAAGTTCCTACCATTCAGGATACAACCAACAGAGCAACCTGCTCCCAGTGTGACAGAGGGATGTGGCATCCCAGCCAATTTAAAATGGAGAGTTTGTTAAATGTGCTCTCAGTTCATCTCGCAAGAAATGAGGCTCATCGGGGGGGGTGGGGATCAAAATCAGGAAGGATGGCAGGGCCAACCCCTCCACCTGACTTGCTGACTTCCCCTTCCTGATGGCTTGGAAACGGACTGTACGGAAGCTTGTTCAGTGACTTGATACTTTAACAAGCTCTGTGTAGTGACAGCTTGTGCCTCTCATGGCTCACTTGTAAATTTACAGATCAATTTATTGACTTGCATACCCACTGACAGTTCAAGCTCCTGCCGATTTAAGGTAGCAGATGACTCAGGGTGATGGCTTACATCATTTACTTTCATAATCTGTGCTTCCCCCAGCTCTCCCTTGGAATCAAAAATAAACAGCTGTTTTAAAAATGGCTTATTTTTAAGCAACTCTTAACACAATAGCCATAATAGTGGCATCACACCATTTTATTAGTCAATCATCTGTACCTCCAGTTGAGAGAAGCTGCTAAACTTTGGCCTTGTTCACCTCTTGGGAACTGATTTTTAACACCTGTATCACTAAACAGCTCTATTTAAAGTTGGGGGTTGTGCTACTGCCAACTCCCCTGGCAAGTCATGGGTTTTGCTTGGAGCTGAATACAAAGGCCTTGCAAACATGGAGCCTGCTTCATTGCAATGATCCAGATGTGTTGAGTAAGATAAGATCATAAGGAAATACAGAGTAGATGAAAACAGTGTAAGGTAGAGACATAACTGGTTGGCTGAGTAGTCTTCAATGGCTCAATATCTAGTTGGGAAGAGGTATCAAGTGAAATTCCCCAGGGACTGGTATTGTTTAATATCTTTATTAATGATTTGGAAAATGGGATTCAGCACATGCTTAGCAAATTTGCAGATTACACCAGAATGACCTCGATAGACTGGAGAAATTATCTGCAATCAATCAGATGAAATTCATCAAAAGAAAAGTGCAAAGTCGTACAGTTGGGACAAATTAACTGCGTGCACAACTGGGGAATGTCTGCCTAGGCTGCAGTACTGCGGAGAAGAACCTGGGGGCTACAGTAGACCATAAACTGAGCATGAACCAGCAGTGTGCCCTTGTTGCAAAAAATGTTAACAGTATCCTTGGAGGCATTAACAGGAGTGTCACCTGCAAATCGAGGAAAGTGGTTCTTCTGCTCTGTTTGACACTGGTGAGGTCTCACCTGGAATAGTGCATCCAGTTTTGGGTTTCCCACTGCAACAAGGTTGTGGACATACTGCACGGAACAACAACATGGATTAGAGGCCTGGGAGACGAGACCTATAAGAAAAGCCTGAAAGAGCTAGGATGATTTACTCTGGAAAGCAGAAGACTGAGGGGGTGGGGATCTAACAAGAATCTTCAGATAACTGAAGGGTGATTACAGAGAGGATGGAGATGGCCTTTTATCTGTGACTACAAGGGACAGGACTAGGAACAATAGCCTCAAGCTTCAGCAGAGGAAATTTAGGTTGGAGACCACTATGCGAACACCCTCATAGTCAGAAAGTTCCTCCTAATCTCCAATTTAAAGTTTCCTCTGCTGCAACTTAAAGTTTCCCTTATGACTAGGGTGGGTTGTTAATGTAGTATTAACCCTCTCGAGCCCAATGGCTAGCAAAACCACAAGGTCTTACAGATTTTTCCTAGGGAAAAACATTGATGATGGACTCAGGTGTCTTTGATACAACTTTGTGTATTCAGAGGAATGTACAAAATCCTGCTTTCTTGAGCCCAGAAGGAATTAACACACCACAAAAAGCTTCCCTACTCATGCACCAAACTCCTCTTCTCCCTTGTGCCCCCAACCACCCTCTCTCTTGCTTGGTTTTTCCTCAGAGTCATGCTACCATGTGTAAGCAGGAGCTTAGTTCCCTATTTCCGACCTGTCTCCCTTCCACACATGCATCTCTGTACAAGCAATATCAGCCAAACCCTCCACTCGGGTCATCTGAAATCTTCACAGTTCATTGCTGTGCTCAGCACCACCGTGCCAGTACTGGGTGCACCCAGCCCTGCCATCTGTCCCACCTACTGCGGTGCTAAGAAGCATCACTAGATTACCTGTCTGGCAGAGACAGGAGTCACATGGAGCTGATCACAGCTGTCAGGTGGAGGGGAGTGTGTGACATCAGAAAACAACTTGGAAAATGGCCTTTGCATACATACCCACCATCAAAATATCTCCTCTGCTCTGCCCCATGTCAGGGGAAATCATAGAAAATGAGGGCTGGAAGGGATCTCAGGAGGTCACATTTAGTCCAACCCACTACTCAGAGTGGGACCAGCCCCAACTAGATCAGCCCAGCCAAGGCTTTGTCTAGCCAGGTCTTCAAAACCTCCCAGGATGGAGAGTCCACCACTTCTCTGGCTTACCTGTTCCAGTCCTTTACTACCCTCCTAGTGAGAAAGTTTTTCCTAATATCTAACCTCAACTTCCCTTGCTGCAACTTGAGCCCATTGCTCCTTGTTTTGTCATCTGCCCCTACTGCAAACAGTCCAGCCCCATCCTCTTTGTAACCACCCTCCAGGTAGTTGATGGCTGCTCTCAAATCCCACCTCAGTCCTTTCCTTTCTAGCCTAAATAAGCCCAGTTCCCTCATCCTCTCCTCAGAAAACATGTGCTCCAGCCCCCTGAACTATTTGTGTTGCCCTCCGCTGGACTCCCTCCAATTTGTCAACATCCCTTCTGTAGTTGAAGCCCCAAAACTGGACACAGTACTCCAAATGTGGCCTCACCAGTGCTGAATAGAGGGGAATAAGCATTTCCCACGATCTGCTGGCAATGCTCCTACTAATGCCACCCAGGATGCCATTAGCTTTCTTCACAACAAGGGCACACTGCTGGCTCATATTCAGCTTATTGTCCACTGTAACCCCCAGGTCCTTTTCTGCAGAGCTGCTGCCCAGCCCGTCAGCCCCAGCCTGTACCAATGCATGGGACTGTTGTGTCCTAAGTGCAGGACTTTGCAATTATCCTTCTTGAACCTCATGTCTTTTGGTTCAATCCTCCAATTTGTCAAGGTCTTTCTGAATCCTAGCCCTAGCCTCCAGTACAATTACTACTGTCCCCCAGCTTGGTGCCATCTGCAAACCTCCCGAGAGTGCACTCCAGCCCATCTTCCAGGTCAGTGATGAAGATACTGAACTAACCAGCCCCAGGACTGACTCCCTGGGGCACTTCACTCGATACTGGCTGCCAACTAGACCTCGAGCCATTGACTACTACTCTCCGACCCTGATGATCGAGCCAGTTTTGTATCCCCCTTACAGTCCATGCATCCAACCCATGCTTTCTTAGCTTGCTTGTGAGAATGTCGTGGGAGCCCATATCAAAGCCTTGCTAAAGTCAAGGGAAATATCATATCCACTGCAATTCCTGCACCCACGTTGCCTTTTATAACAAGGTGACTGACAATCAGGTTGGTCAGGCATGATGTGCCCTTGGCAAATCCATGCCGACTGTTCCTCATTACCTTCTTCTCCTTCAAGTGCTTGAAGATGGATACCTTAAGGACTTGTTCATGATTTTTCCAGGAACTAAGGCGAGGCTGACCAGTCTGTAGTTCCCTGGATTCTCCTTCTTCCCTTTCTTAAAATGGGCACTATATTTGCCCCTTTCCAATTGTCTGTGACCTCTCCATATCGCCATGAGTTTTCAAAGATGATGGCCAGTGGCTTTAAAAATCACATTATCCAACTCCCTCAGCACCCATGGGTACATCCCATTTGGCCCCATGGACTTGAACACATCCAGCTTTTTTGGGTAGTCCCTAACCTGTTCTCTCAGGACTGTTGGCTGCTGTAACAAGGGGGCACCCTGGGGCCAGCCTAAGTGTAGACCCATCCACTTGTCTTAGGGCCAGCCGCCCGCCTACCTCGCCTTGCTGTTATATGCTTACATGATTTTACCCAGGCAGGAGGCTGCCCATTTATTTGCCCTGACGACAAGGGCCTATGGATACGACTCCAATCTTCCCTTATCGTATCCCACGCCTCGCAGATAGCTAGCACTGGGACCCGAGCTCCCGAGTCTCACGTGAGACTCTCGCTCCCTACCGAAGCTCGCAGTCCCAGCGCCCTCACCCTGGGCTCTTCCTTTATACACGTACACTGGGCCCCAGGCCCGCGCACACTCTCAGGGCTCCAACCCCACTCTCAGGACCAGGGCTGCGAGCCGTCCCCAAGCCGTCCCTGGGCTATCCCCTTATCCCTGGCCCCAGGGGCTTCCTTAATAGGTCCCCGAAGCTCAGAGCCCCACTCCTCTGAGCTTCATGCTGGTTCCTATGTGCCGCCTCAGGCCCCCCGCCACAGCCTGGGCGCTGCCACAGGGCCCTCCACCAGCCTGGGCCCCGTACTCTCGTGAGCCAGGGATGTGGGGCTAGGGCTAGGAGGTGCCCCGTACTCACCTTTCACCGGGCAGTAACTGGCCTGGTATTTCTGGGAGCCACAGACAATCCCACCAGGCAGGGTGCAGCTTTCTGTCATGCCCAGGACCACGAGGCCTCCTTCCCACAGCCCCAGTCCTTACCTCCAAGGATGGTCCATGAGCAGCAGTTCAGCCAAGCGTTGTTCCTTTGTCTGTGGCAGCAAACTGCTTCTCCCCTTGCAGTTCAGGGCCCAACTCCTACGAGCACAGCTGGGCCCAGCTCCCAATCAGGCAGCCCTGCCTAATTGGCATTGGAGCCAGCTGCTCTGCTGCTGCCACCCAGACCCCTGTGAACAACAGAGCACCCTGCGCTGTTACAGATGCATACCTCTTCCAAAATCTGTGCTGCCAGCTTGGGTAGCCTAGGAACTTACTTTGCCTGTGAAGACTAAGGTAAAAGAGGCATTGAGTACTTCAGGCTTTTCTGCACCCTCTGCCAGTAGGCTGCCTCCCCCATTTACTAAAAGACCCACATTTTCCCTGATCTTCCTCTTGTTGAAAAGACACACTTGCAGAAACCCTTCCTGAGATCTCCTATCTTCCCCTATCTTCACCTTCAAGTTAACTGGACCCCAGACTCTCGGCAAGCAGCAAAACACACCGGGGCTGCCCAGGGCCGCAGCAAGCACTAAGCGCACCATTTCCCCACACTGCAGGTGAAGACTCCTAGACGGACAGCTAGTCATCCACAGAAGCGTCCCCCCTGCAGCATCTGCTTTTCCTTCGCACTAGCAGAAGCCTCCTCACTCCAGCAGTTTAAATGCAACAAGTTTCTAAACAGAGCTGCTGTTCAGGCGTTTTGCAACTCTTCCCTGCCCTATGGCGAAGGTACTAGCACCCTCTACTGTCACTGAGCAGCACAGTTGTCAGCCTGTCCAGTAAACACAAAACTTCAATGACAAGTCACTGGTTCCTTTAGTTAAATCCCCCAAGTCACAGGGGTCCATAGCTTTGCCTGCCCTCTTCATTGTGCAATAACTGTTGCACTGCTAGGGAACTCTTTCTGTCCTAGAAATACTTAACGCAATTCTTTTTTTTTAAATAGCAAATTACCGCTGTGCTTAATGACTAATATTATTTGAACTGAGAGCACATTCAAACCAGTCAGGATTATTTTGGGCTTAGAAAATGGAAAATCAAAGATAAATCAACATGACTGCAAAAACACTCACTGGTGGCACCAACCTTCACGATTTCATGACAAAGCCTGTGGTTTTTGGCGTTTTCCCTCAAGCCCCAGCATCTAGACTCATGTGACTCCATGACACACTCCGGTAATTCTTTTTTGGTAACTTTCCAGCCTTCTTGATCGCATGTTAGAAAAAGTGAACCTCAAAAATCCAGAAGGCAAAGAAAAATTAACTTCCAATTAAGGAGTGTTTCAGTATCGTAGGCTTTTAAAGCAACCCCAAGATCCTATATAGGAAGGGTAATAGTCAAGCACTCACCTGGGTAGTTGTACACATGCTTGCTGAAAGCTAACTGGCTCATTTTGGTAAATTTTGGGGAGACTGGCTGCAATTTTTCAAGCCAGCTTTTTTCAAACATTTTTTCCTCACCATTTTTTTTAAAACCATCCAAATATTTCCTTTCTCACAAAGTTACTTTTTCCTCCATTTAATTTTTGGTCAAAAATATTCTGAAGAGGAATGTAAAAACGGCAACTTCTAGCACATTTTAGATGTGGGGGAAATGACCCCAGGATGGGTCAGCATCCAACCTTTCAAAACCAAAACTCTTGAAAGGCTTCAAATCTAATTTTTCAGTTTTTGACAAGTTCACACTTTAGGGCATTTGGTGTGGGGGGGGGGATCAGAATGGGCTGTGAGGTCTTGGTTTGTGTCCATCAGCCAAAACATATTTATATCTACAGAGTATCTGTGGGGTTAACTGATCAAGTGCAGGAGTGGGTGGATTTGCAGAACACCAACATTTCTCACGGTGACTACATCTATACCTGAGAGAACCAACCTCAGGATGCCAGAGTCCCGTTCATCTCACTTACAATTGCCTCGCGCACCTCATCACATGTAGCTTTGGACATCACACCTTGTCTGCAAAGTCAAGGCCATGACCACACTTGAAGTTTGCTGCAGGGCTCACTTACCTCCATGAAGTGATCTGGAACTGCTGTTGCACAAGCAGTGCATGCACACCTGGTTGAGCAGCTCCCCTGTAAAATAGCCGCATCCACGATGCCTTCTGGGCAGGCAGCCCATGGCGAGATCGAGATGCCCTGCTGCTGGGCTCTGGGCTTTCCCTTCCTAAGCACTCTGGGAGCTTGGGATCAAAGTGGAGAAGTCCCATGATTCCTCTTGTTGCATCCATCACTATTTTGTGGAGTCCCTGCCACTCTCACAAGCCCTGCAAGACGGTGCTGCAGCCCTGATCATCACTGGTGGGGACAGGGCACTGCACAGTGCATTCTACACAACCACCTGCGCTGAAACGGATCTCCCTTTTCCAAGGGCTTTCCTTGGTGAGCAGTTGCTTTTGGGCTTGGCCCTGACTAAGAGAAGCCTCTCAGTTGCTCCCAGTATGTACCTAGCCTGCTTGGTGCTGTCTGGGCTGCTATGGAGAAGTGTGGTGATAACAAAAAGGTCCTGTCCACTCTAAGCCAAGTCACAGGGCCTGGCAACGCACGAGAGGCTGCTGTTGGCTTTGCACAGGTGGCATTCCTGAGTTGTACTGGCAGAACCACGTGCCTCTTCTTTGCCCTGCAGGACCAAGCTTTCATGAACATGAGTGATTTGTTCATGGTTATGCAAGGCCCTCCTCATCGCTGTCCACCTGCTTGCATGTGGCTTGATCTGGGAAAACACACAGGGTGTCAGGAACTTTGGAAACTGTTACCTGCTTCTGGCAATGACCAACTGAACTGGTGCTCTAAGGACCATGATAGAGGTGAGGATCTTGCTCCCAGTCCAGGAGACCTGGTTTCCTCTCTGCTTCCTGCCTTCCAAAGCCTTTTCATGGACACTTCCACAGGAGAAAGGACCTGGTTAAGCAGTATCCCAAGCAAGTGCAAAGTGACGGTGGAAGGAGCACTGGAAACTGCAGGGTAGACGGAGGTGCCTTACTGTCAAGACTGGGGACTGCAATATTCATGCAATAGCTGCGTGCTGTATTTTGCTCAACCTCTCTGAGAGCAGGAGAGAGAGCCAGGAGGTGGGCAGAGCTGCTGAACCGTCTGTGCAGCCAGACAGGCATCTCTGCGAAATATTGCATCTAGTCTGGGGTGCATCATGTTCCTACTTAGAGGCTACAGCCTTCTACTGCACCAAACGTGTACCTCTGAGCAAGGCTTTCCTAGTGATCGGTACACACTGATAAAGTTCTGTGCATAATGGGGCAAGGATTTCATTACTCTGCCTTGCACAAGGCTGTCAGGAAATTTCCAAACGATGCCAAGTCATTCATTAAAAACCCACTGAGAATACAAAACGGGAGAGCCAGCTGCATGGTGCAAGTGACAGAAAACATGACTGAGCATTTGTAACCTTGTACAGAGTGAAGCTAGTGCAAAATGAATGAACCAAGCAGCTGTTGTGTGCATACCAATCTGTGCTTCCTTAGGAGTCAACGCGCTCTCTCATCTTGTGGTGATGGAAATGAAAGGCCTGTCCTTGATGGGCGAGGGACTTTGTGGGTGCTCCCTGCATTCCCTATTCTGTTGCCTCCTGGCTGCAAGTCACCACGCAGCATGGAGCTGCCCAGCTGGCAAGCACAGCAGGAGCTGTCAAATACCCTGGTTATTAAAGGATGTGATCAAGGCTAATATTAGGCCCATGGGCTTTGATTTTGTAGAGGAAGCCTGCTCTTTGGTTTTTATAAACAACATGCTCTTCAAGGTTACAGGACGCCAGTGACCAAGAGCTGGGGAGATCTGACTCAGCAATGTCGGGAAGAAAGCTCTCCCCTGGCAGCCAAATTCTTCTGATCAGCTAATTATCTTTTTAAAAGGGGAGAGGGCAACTCTCTCAGCAATGCCTTGGCTCACTGAGCTTCCTTCCTGGCCTACCTCACATCAGTTCCTTTGCCAGGAAACAACACTTCAGCCAGCCTGACAGCCCCAAATAAAATCTCGTGTCTTTGCTCTCTTAGTCCTAGACTCAAAGTGCTCCCAGTCTGAGATCTAGACAGCCCCACAATCCCTCCCATCATGGCCTTTCAAAAGGCCTCTTCCCCTATTAAGGCCCCACTGTTCTTCCCTCCCCAACCCGAGAAGCAGAGCTCTGGCTGACCCATTATGACAATAGCATTTAATAGTAAACCAAATATGGAGATGGAATACAAAAGGAAGCTCAAGGCAAGGATTACAAAAACACATATACATACCATACATTAGAGAAGAGAAAGACAACACTGACGGTAAAAGCAACAGGGGAAGAGAGATCCTGGTATGGCTTGCAGTAGTTAAAGGTGAGGGATTGCAATCCAGACTAGTCAGAAGTGAAACGGGAATTTCAAAATATAGAAAAGTGCCTATTTTACAGAGGGACAAGCAAACCCGTGGTTGTGACATCAGCTCTCCAAAAGTGCAGGACATGGTGCCGAGTTTGTTCTTTTACATAATACTCAAAGGAACACAAGTGCTTCAGTTCTTTGCAGGGGAAGATTCATGCCTCAGGAGAGAGACACACGTGTGGTAAAACGGGCCCAAATGACTGAGCTGACGGAAATACTCGTATTCTTTCCAGTGGTTTTACTCACATGAACGGACCCATTAGCTTCAGCAGGAGGGCTCGTGAGAGTAAGCATTCATCTGCATGAATACATTTCTAAAAATCTGGCCCTTAACACTGGATACAGATTTAGTTATGGATTTAAGCTCAGGCCAGAAGTAGGAGGTAGAAATTCTGGTAATGAGCTGCTCCGAGATCAAATTTGGCCTTTCGCATTTCCACCTATCACCTGACAGCACGCTGCTGAGTTAAAACGAAGAACCACGAGGCAGCTTTTTGCTAAAGACACTCCACCAGCCAAGCCAGGCCCCCCTGTTTGTACTGCTTGTAAACAGAAGATGTCTTATAATGTGCAAGGCTACAGCGAGGAGAAAGGGCAGGTGGGAGTTTTTCAGCTGTCACCACTAGGAACGGCATCTTGCAAAGCTTTGGTGAACGTCGATGGCGAGACTGCTACAGACTTCAGTGACGGCCAGCTGGGCTGCTTGTAGCCGGACCGTCCTAAAGTTTAACTTCAGTTGTGAGCTTAGGAGCGAAGGAAGAACAGGCTTTGTTTCTAACCGTAAATGTGACAAAGCTCCACAAATGCAGAGTGCTGCTCTTTGCTCTAGGCAGGCGTCCTTCCAATGAGAACCCGGTGGTTTCCTCCCTCCCCACCACTCCCTTCACGATGGACCTCTTGCTAAAATAGTTTGGGGGAAGAAATCTCTAGCAAGCAGAAATTAAAACTCAGGAGGCTATCGCTGGTAATAGGTTTACACTCAGTGTCCAGGGACATTGCTCCAGATTTACAAAGGCGTCACCAGAACAGAATGTGGCCCATAAAGGAGATAGCGTTTTTCTAATGCTTGAGAAACAGAACGCAAGAGGGCGTGCAGGTCTGGGCCACTTCCGCGGGTGGTACTTTATGCAGTTGGATGCTCACGTCCAACCGCCTCTAGCTGCCTGCAAATCAAGAGTCTGCTAACCCCACCTTTATGCTTATGGCCACTATGAAACAGATACAATGCAAGCCAAGAGCGGGGGCAGATCTGCCCCATCCCAACATTAGAGTGGAAATCATCGCAACACCAGTGACAGCCAGTCTAGATGCTCCAGTGCACAGCTGCGAAGGCTTTCCCTAACGCTAGTCATAGGAAAATCGGACGAAATACTGCACAAATATGTTTTTGACGGGAAATGCATCAATGTCCCAAAATGCCTTTTCTTGCAGCATCCCTATCTCTTTGTCAAATGCGTCATAAGTATGTAGTGATCAGCCAGAATTTCCTAGCTGAATTTAGACGTGGGGAGTGCTGGGTTTCCTTCTGCCGGTGGCTACCCCTGCAATGGCTGGTCATCTTCACATATTTACAGTCACTGGCTGAAAAGTCCAAGGCTCTTATTTCATCCTCAAAAAAGTCGGTCACAGTGAAGAAGTTACTGGGTGGGATCAATACAGCTACTGCTAATGTTGAGCTTGTTTGCTATTGTACAATCTGGGGCATTTCACTCCAAGCTTTAGCTTTTTTCTTGGCCAGGGACAGCCAGGGAGGTTCAACAGGGCCGCACGGTGCCATTGGCAGGTTAGAGGACTGTCTTGTTTCCTTTTCAGCAGTGGGAGCCCCTGATGCTTCCTGAGCAGCAGATCCAACTGCACCTGCTGAAAACAACACCAGAGCCATCATCAGCATAGCAGGGAGTTAAAAGCACAGCTTGCTAACCAACTTTTGTCCTGCTCTTTAGAGCAACATCATCTAAAGGCCACACAAAACCCTGTTGCTTGAGGCACAAAAATGCCTGCAACGCAGTGATGACACAACAGGAACTAGCAGTCCGACCTTCTTGGCAATGACTCGGCTGCCTGGTCTCCAGCACTGGCCAGGATGCTGTGCTCCCCTGCCAGAGCGAACAGGAGCTGTTTGTGGATGCCAGCAGCAAAGCTCATGATGAAATCAGTGAAAAACATCTGCTGACTCCTGGTCAAAGCCAAGGGAAGTTCCCTGCCCTTGAGGTCCACTCAGCTGGCAGATCTCATCTACCCTGACCCTGGAGCAGCCTTGCTTGTGTCCTTCGGGGAGTACGCTCTGCCCCCTAGCAAAACCCTAGATACATGGAAAAATTTTCCGAAGTGCCCAAGTGAACCAGGAACCCAAGTGCCAACAGGAGTCTGGCACCTACATGCTCAGTGCCTGGGGCGCACCTACACTGCATCACATATCGGGGTAGGAGAAAGTTATTGGAAGTCATTTGAAAGATAAAAGGCACAACCCAGTTTAACACTTGCTCTGGACATCGTATATAGGCATTCACCTCCACCTAACCCAGGCAAATTACTATTTAATATGGGGACAACCAGATAGTGGAAGGGTTTAAGATCTTGGCAATCTTCCTGTCTTGGTGGTCAAGTGCTGATAATGCTGTCTGTTACCCTGGCAGCAGGACCTGGCACTTTCCTGAACAAATAGTTTCATAGTTTCTAGGGTCGGAAGGGACCCGAGCAGATCATCTAGATGCATGTTAGAGACTTCAACTTGGATCAGAGATGTGTAAAATTTAAGAATTGAGCATCAATATGAAGACACTGGACCACCAGGACAATCCTTGGAGCAAGACAGCATGGAGAAAAGTTTAAATGCCCACAGATGGTTTGAGTTTCAGCCAAGGAGAGAGTTCAAAGCCTGAGAGGCCAGGCACTGCCAGCGGAGACTGCAGAGCCTCTGTCGGCTCAGGCAGCACGAGCGCAGCGGCGTGGGAGTGCTCCACAGCCATTCCCGACGCCGTTCCAAGAGGGGACTTCCCACTCATGAAGTGCAAGACATACTCGAGCTTCCCACCTGCCTCCTTTTTTCTGAGCTTTGTAACTACTTTGGCAAGTCTGAGGATCAGACTGATACATCCCGGAGTCCATCCAAAAACCACTTGCTTGTGTTGTAATTGTGCACGGCTGAGCTGGCAGCTGACACGAACATTGCTGTGGGAGGGCAGTTCCTCAGGCAGCCATCTGCTGCCCCACCAGCCATCCGGGATGGGGGGAGATAGCCCAGTCACTCGCTGAAGTTTGTGGACTGCATTTACCCCAAAGTACTTTCAGCTGCAAATCTGACTTGTCTGTGCGCCATGGGAGCTCTAGGCACAGGGCTGCAGGACAGCAAAGACATCAGCTGCACCAACCCAGCAGCAGAGCAGAAAGGCACCGTGACTCTCACACCTCTCAGTCAGCATCCCTCCCCTCCTTCCTCCCTGATCTCTTGAAAATGCAGTTTACTTCTGGTCTCTAACAGCGGTAAAACACCACTCCCTCTTAGTTTCATAGTTTCATAGTGGCTAGAGTCGGAAGGGACCTAGGTAGATCATCTAGTCCGACCCCCTGC